>NW_019154100.1:1965994-2146320 GCF_002288905.1 Enhydra lutris kenyoni | reverse complement strand
GAGCCCGATGTGGGGCTCCATCCCAGGACCCTGGGATCATGACCTGAGCCGAAGGCAGAGGCTTTAACCCACTGAGCCACCCAGGCGCCCCAAGATTATAGTTTTCTTAGTACTGTCTTTCTCTGGTTTTGGTTTTAGAGTAATGCTAACTTCATAAAATTAGTTGAAGTATACCTTCTGTTTTCTGGAAGAGATTGTATAGAATTGGATGCCAATTCTTTTCATTTTTCTTTAATTTTAGAAAAAAACAAACAAACAGATGGACCAGAATATAATCTTCTGGAAAGTTTTTGAAATATAGATTCAACTATCAATTCTTTTTAGGGTAGATATGCTGGTAACAAGTTCTTTTAGTTTTCCTTCATCTGAGAATGTTTATTTCCCCTTAATTGCTGAGAGCTATTTTCATTTGATGTAGGATTCTGGGCTGACAGTTCATTTCTTTAAGCATTAAAATGTTGTGCCATTTATTTCTGGACTCCATGTTTTCTTATAAGAAATACACTGTCATGCAAATGTTTTTCTCCTACAGGTAGGTGTAATTTTTCTCATGCAGCTTTCTAGATCTCTTCTTTATTTTTCTTTTTCAAAAGTTTCACCATGTTGCTTTTTGGTTGGATTTCCTTGAGTCCAATTTTTAGATTGCTTAGCTTCTTGTATATATAGCTTTATGTTTTTTGCCAACTCAGGAAACTTTTCAGCCATATTTTTTTCAAATTATTTTATTTTATTTTTTGAAAGCTTTTATTTAAAAAAAATTTTTTTTTTAGATTTTATTTATCAGAGAGAGAGGGAGAGTGAGAGAGTGCAAGCACAAGCAGGCAGAACAGCAGGAAGAGGGAGAAGCAGGCTTCCTGCTGAGCAAGGAGCCAGATGCCGGGCTCAATCCCAGGTCTCTGGGATCATGATCTGAGCGAAGGCAGAGGCTTAACTGGCTGAGCCACCCAGGTGTCCCTCAAATAATTTTAATATTTTCTTTCTTTAAGTTTAAAGTCAATTAACATGTAATGTATTACTAGTTTCAGAGGTAGGGTTCAGTGACTGGTCACTTGTTCAGCTATTATTTGACTACTTCTTGAGCCTTTTTTTTTTCTTCCTCTGATTGTGGAACTACTTGAATATTAAATATTTTGTTATAGTCCCACAGATCCCTGAATATAATTTTTGTATTTCCTTATTGATCAAAGTTGATAGTTGCAGATAACAGAATCTATTTGAGTTCCTGAAAGAGAATCTTTTTTTTTTTTTTTTCCTTCTCCATCTCACAGAATTATTGGGAGGACTAGAGAAGGAGCTCTAGAATAAGCTTCCAGAACCACTCCCAAATCCACACTGCAGATTTGTCCTATTCATGAAAGTGTGCTTGTTCCTGACATGAGAAACCACAGAGCCTTTGCTGCCCCTGGACTAGCAAAATGGATGCCCCATATTCAGTCTGTGTCCCTACATATCTTAGTCCTGAATCAAAGTCTCATATTAGTGTATTAGACGAGTATACCCATGCATCTATCTGCCCCCCAAGCAGATAGTGCCCAAACAGCAAGGGGAGCTCAGAAATGTAGGCTTTCCTCCTGCACAATGAGCTTTATTGAGATACAGTTGATATGTAACAATGTAAGTTTGAGGTGTTCAACATGTTGATTTCATAGACTTAGATCTTGTGAAATATTACCATAGTAAGGTCAGTTAACATCTCTATAACCTCATTAATTATCACTTCATTTTTGTGGTGAAAATGTTTAATATTTACTAACTATAATTACCATGAGTAAGTTACCAACTTATTCATGTCTTAACTGAAAGTTTGTAGTATTTGACCAACATTTCCCTAATTCCCTCACACCCACCCTGCCACAGTCTATGGAAACCATCATTTTACTCTGAGTTCAGCTTTGCTTTCTTAGATTTCACATATAAGTGATAGCATACAAAATTTGCTTGTCTCTTTCTGACTTACTTCACTTAGGATAATGCCCTCAAGTACCATCCATGTTGTTGCAAATGGCAGAATTACCTTCTTTTTCTTGCCTCAGTAACCTACCATTGTACAACATTGTACTACATCCTTTTTAATCATTCATCCATATTCGGATACTTAGGTTATTTCCATATCTTGGCTATTGTGGATAATGCTGCAGTGAGCTTGGGAGTGCACATATGTCTTGAAGGTCCTTTCAAGATTTCCTTTGGTTATATATCCAAAAGTGGGACTGTTAGATCATATGGTAATTCTGTTTTTAACTTTCTGAGGAACTTTCATACTGTTTCATAGTGACTGTATCCACTTAAACTCCAACCAGTGGTGCACAAAAGTTCCTTTTTTTCCATATCCTTGCCAATACTTAACCTTTTGTCTTTTCTCTGATAGCCATTCTGACAGGTGTGAGTTTATACCTCCTATCATTGTGGTTTTAATTTGAATTTAACTGATGATTAGTGATGTTGAGAGTATTTTCATATGCTTGTTGACCGTTGTCATCTTTGGAAAAAATATCTATTTCCTCTGCTTATTTATTAATCAGATTGTGTTTTGCTTGTTTTTCCTCTAAGCTATAGCAGTTCTTTACGTATTATGGATATTAGCTTTTCATCAGATAGTTGGCAAATATATTCTTCCATTCTTCAGGTTGTTTTCCCATTTTGTTAATTTTTTTCTGTGTAGAATTTTTAATTTGATATAGTCTCACTTACTAAATTTTAATTTTTATTGCCTTTGCTATGGTTTCCTATCCAAAAAATCAGTTCCAAGGCCAATTTTAATGCATCTGAATTGGAAAGGCAGAAGTAAAATAGTCTGTTTGCAGATAAGATCTTCTATAAAAAATCCTAAGGATTCAACCAAAAAAAAAAAATCAACAAATTGAGTAAAGTTGCAGGATTCAGCCTCAACATAGAGAAATCCATTATGTTTCTCATGTATTAACAATGAAATATCTTTTTAAAAAAAATTTATTTATTTTTTTAAATAAACATATAATGTATTTTTATCCCCAGGGGTACAGGTCTGTGAATCGCCAGGTTTACACATTTCACAGCACTCATCATAGCACATACCCTCCCCAATGTCCATATCCCCACCACCCTCTCCCATCTCCCCTCCTCCCAGCAACCCTCAGTCTGTTTTTTTGAGATTGAGTCTTTTATGGTTTGTCTCCCTCCCAATCCCATCTTCTTTCATTTTTTCTTTTCCTACCCCCCCCAAACCCCCCACATTGCATCACCACTTCCTCATATCAGGGACATCATATGATAGTTGTCTTTCTCTGATTGGCTTATTTTGCTAAGCATAATACCCTCTAGTTCCATCCACGTCATCGCAAATGGCAAGATCTCATTTCTTTTGATGGCTGCATAGTATTCCATTGTGTATATATACCACATCTTCTTTATCCATTCATCTGTTGATGGACATCTAGGTTCTTTCCATAGTTTGGCTATTGTGGACATTGCTGCTATAAACATTCGGGTGCATGTGCCCCTTCGGAGCACCACGTTTGTATCTTTAGGATATATACCCAGTAGTGCAATTGCTGGGTCATAGGGTAGCTCTATTTTCAGTTTTTTGAGGAACCTCCACACAGTTTTCCAGAGTGGTTGCACCAGCTTGCATTCCCACCAACAGTGTAGGAGGGTTCCCCTCTCTCCGCATCCTTGCCAGCATCTGTCATTTCTTGACTTGTTAATTTTAGCCATTCTGACCGGTGTGAGGTGGTATCTCATTGTGGTTTTGATTTTGTATTTCCCTGATGCCGAGTGATGTGGGGCATTTTTTCATGTGTCTGTTGGCCATCTGGATGTCTTCATTGCAGATATGTCTGTTCATGTCCTCTGCCCATTTCTTGATTGGATTATTTGTTTTTAGGGTGTTGAGTTTGAGAAGTGTAGGGGTGCCCAGGTGGCTCAGTGGGTTAAAATGCAGTGTAATGATTTTTGATAATGTGAATGGAGTTGTACAACTTTTGCACAATTTTAGAACATTTTCATCACCCCAGAAAGAAATCCTGAACCAATTAAAAACTCACATTTCTTTTGGTTTTTAAAAGGGGATTGGGAGATTTAAAAAAATATGACCGACACATGCCTGCCACCATTTTGTTCAAACTTGTGATATGGTTTTATTTAAAGGGAATATTTCTGGTTTGAGATATGTATTATTGAGACCAAGGCACAGATGCAATTTTAAAAATACATCAGTAATAGGAGATTTTATCTTTTCCTATTTTCTACCAGATGTTATAGGGAACAAATGAACTGATGAAAATAAAAACAGTTTTAAAAAGTTAAATACACTTAGAATGTATTATTTATTATTCCTTAAATGTTAAACAGAGGAAAATGAAGTATTTTGAGAACATATTGCCATAGATTTTGTATATTTCTCAGTTATAGTATCAATCTTCCTGTATTAAATTATGAATATACATATTCCTCACAGTTAAAGCCATGAATGCTAAAAATTTTTCCCATGTAGTGACTGTTCACCTATATAATTCTTTTCTTTGAGAACCAATTTTAAAACTGGACTTAAAAATGGAGAAAACAGATAGGAACCGATGAGAAGTGTGGGTCTGTATAGCCGTGCTTGGGTAATAAGAACCTGATCCTCCAGGGCTGCTGCTCCTACCCTGCCCTTCTCTTTATCCCAGCCTGGACCTGTGCGGCAAGACTGGGTCCCAGGCATGGATGATGGTATGAATGACAACTTTACTAAATGGCAGGGGGTGGGAGTGGTGGGGGTGGGCCGTTCCTAAAAGGAACAAACTGGTTCTTCTCTCACTTATGATTGGGGTGATCATACAATAGATACTACCAAATTAGGATGCTTTTTGTCTTGGAGAAGCGTTAGATAGGACAGGCCGTTGGGATAGCAGGTGTGTATCGGGTTAATCCTGAGCCATCAAGGTGTATGGTCTCTGCCTAAAGATACATCTTACTTTGTCTTTTAAATTTTCTCTCAGTCACTTGGTGACCTAAGAATTGGGGGCTTTTCTCTCTGGGTGTAGTCTTTCAACAAAGGCTAGTCAAGTTGAGCAATGGCTGCTGGGGAGGAAGATGGATTTATAGTGAGGTTTGCCTCTAGCAATATGTGATGTAGATATAACATGCTAATTTGAAGAGAAAGGATCAGTGATATGCACCTTCCAAATGTGACTCATTGAAGGATTCTTTATTCTTTTCTTTTTTTTAACTTAAGTTATTCAGTTTTCCATAAAATTGTGCATAAAGAAATCCCTAAAAAACATGAGAGAGTGTCTGTTATGAGCAGGCAGCTTAAATTCTCTCCCCAAACTTGATTCTCCATTTCTCTATTGCTGGAGATTATCTTGGGCTCCGTACTTGTCTAACTTTAGTTTCTTTTCTTAAACAGTGAGGATAATACTAGTCCCTACCCCACAGGGTTGTTTGAGGGCATACCAAGGTGAGATACACGAAATGCCTTCTGTATACTTAGTCTTATTTGAAGTCTTATATAAATCGTATAGCAGGTGTTACTATTCACTGGTAAAGCATTTGGGCTCTGAAGTGAAGATTCTTGGTTCTAAATTGCTGTTTCATTACTAGCGTGTGTAGCTTATATACTAACCTCACTAAACCTTGTTCTATCTGTAAGAGGATAAAACCAATACCTACTTTGCAGTATTGTTTTAAGAATTGAAGGATATAATATATATAAATATTGCAGTGTAGCACCTAGAAAGTGCTAAGCAATTATAGATGTTATTATTAATAGGATCATTGTTCATATTAATGCTGACAGTAGAAAACTGGATAAGAACATTTACTTCAAGGTTTAATTGAGATTGTTCCTTATTCCTTTTTTCCCTATGGAAGTCTGATGAAGATTTTCCAGGCTCTGTGTTTGTTCTTTTCATGTGTAAATGTGATTTTCTTTGCTACATTAGCATCTTAAATTCTGAAGTCCTTAGAGACCAGTTGGTGAGGAAAGGATTTTCTATTCATTCTTCCATCATCCTGCACATGAAGCCCTACTCTGTCAGGGGACATGGGCTTGTTGGATGGACTGGCTGTGATACTCTTTGCTTACTAGCCTGCATGCTCTGCTGGTAAGATGCTAACCCCAGCTAGTTACTCCATCAATTACCAGATCTTTTATCAGTTAACTTCCACAACCCTCCCTAGGGCAGGTGAGAATTTCTGGATTCCTTCCATGACCTTATAGCCAAACTGGAGATCTCCACTCAGGCCCTTTCTCTGCCCCACCCTGCCATGTCTCTGACTTGAGACTGAGACAAGCTTCCCTGGGTTGGCTGCTCTCCATCCTAATTGCCAAAGCAAATGTGGAGAAAAACCCCCCAGGTTACTGAGAATGGAAGAAAAGTAGGACTTTCCTTAGCTACTCTTTTTTTTTATTAAAAAAAAAAAAAAGATTTTATTTATTTATTTGAAAGACAGAGCTCAAGTAGGCAGAGAGGCAGGCAGAGAGCGAGAGGGGAAGCAGGCTCCCTGCTGAGCAGAGAACCCGATGTGGGACTCCATCCCAGGACCCTGGGATCAGGGCCTGAGCCGAAGGCAGAGGCTTAACCCACTAAGCCACCCAGGCGCCCCCTCCGTAGCTACTTCTTGATGAATACAGACTATTTTCCTTCCCTACTAGCTAAAGAAAGGAACTCCCAAGTTTTGAATCTCCCGTTACACATTTTACCACTTACTATTTCTGCTTTTTAAAAAAGTCTCTTTTCCTGAAAAATTCAGCTCCTGTATATCAATTTCTTCCTCCAATACCACAGCTGTCCTAAATATTGGTGATGCCAACATCACCAAAAACCTCCAGTGTCTTGCCCTCAGATCCTTCAATGATACTGGCCTGACTTCTGCTACTCACTCCTGTTTATAGCTTAGATTTTTTTGTCATTATTATTAATGATATCTCTTCAGTCATTTCAATTTCTAGCTTCTCCTTCTCTGATCATCACTTTTTATCTCTCCAGCTGATGTCCTTTAATGGTTTAGCTCCAACAATCCTTTTACTCTCAGGGACTTGAAACTATCTCATCTCCCACTTTTTCCATGTCCTTAAAACATTTTCTCACACCCTTTCTTCTGTTACAATTCCAAGTTTCATCTTATAATCATTCCTTTGCACAATACCACTACTCCCTTGTATCTCTCTTGTTCCATTATGCTGCATGGCTATAGTTAAATAAGGCTCTTTGTAGCACCCATACCCATGCATGGAAAGTTGAAGATGGTTGGAGAAAATCTTGCCCTCCTGCTGATGGGTCTCATTTATAAATTTATGACACCCTCAAGTGGGCCCTAATGATGCCTAACAACCTTTTATATTTCTCTTGTGTATTTACTCCCTCAGTACTTAGGTAACTTTTCAGCCCTTTTCTTTCCTCGAGAATCCTTTTTATTTATTTATTTTTAAGATTTTATTTATTTATTTGACAGAGATCGCAAGTGGGCAGAGGGGCAGGCAGAGACAGAGAGGAGGAAGCAGGCTCCCCGCCGAGCAGAGAGCCCGATGCGGGGCTCGATCCCAGGACCCTGGGACCACGATCCGAGCCGAAGGCAGAGGCTTTAACCCACTGAGCCACCCAGGCGCCCCTTTCCTTGAGAATCTTTATCACTTCTTCTCTTACTCTTATTCTCTTCTAATGATAATAAAAGCATCATGAGACAGTTTGCCTTGGTTTACACCTTCTCATGTTTCTACTTGTGTATATCAGAGCTCATGTGTTCTTCCTTAACTCCTTTATATGAATGAACTGTCGAAATTCCTAACAAAGGAAATGCCTCTCTTCATGCACAAGGTCTCATGCCCTTATCCTTTTAAGAACTTTATGGTGATTGCCCTTTTTCATTCTTGCATCATCCGTTCTCTTTCTTTTGGACTTTTGCATGAGCATATGGTGATTTCTCTTAACAATCTGCCTCTACTATTTTCCCCAGCTACTCCCCTCATTTCTCTCATTTATAGCAAAGCTCCTAAAGAGCTTTTACTCCAATTCTTTCTTCTCTTCTGGACTGCACCTACTCATTCAGATTTCATACCTTAGAACTCTTAAGAATCCTTGTGGTGTTCACCAGTGTTCTCCAAGTTGGCTAAATCCAATGCATTTATTTGGAGATCTTGATATCTTGAAGATGATTCAGAACTAACATGTCACATCCTGAACTCTTCATCTTGTCATTCCCACCTCAGAATCAACATCCTCCTTTACTTCTTCAAAATAACTTTTCTGTGTGGTACTGGAGTGGTGGTTACATGATCTATACTATTTGTTAAAATCTATACAAAATGATTGTTCTTTAATTTCATAGGATAAAATACAAAGCAGTGAACATTGAATGATGGCACTTTTTTATTCAAACTTTCCAAAGTTTGAGCCAAAACCCTTATAATGTCCTACAAGTCCATTCTGCTTTAGTCATAGTGCACCCCATGTACCTCAAACAGAAGATACACTCTTGTTTCAGGATCATTATACTATAGTCAAAGAATGTAGACTCTAATATTTCAATTTAAAAAAATTTATATTTTCATAATTAGTCTAATATATGGCCAATTTTTTTAAATGGCTAAGGGGCATTTTAAAAGGAATATTATCTCTAGCATAAATTTCCAAAACCAAATTTATTATTAGTCATTTTCTCTATAGCATCATTTTACTTTTGACTACTTAATCTGTCAAATAATGAGAAAGGATATTAAAATATGTCACCATAGTGGAAGCTTATTATCTAACATGATCAGCACGGAGTGAACCAATTAATCCAAAAGATCTGTTAAGACTGGGGATAGAGTTTGATTGGTAGCAGAAGCAGAGAGCAGACCCCAGAGAGCCCTGAGCAGCCCTACCAACCCCCACTGGCCTAGTTACCATCACACCTGGGGAGACAGCCACAGCTGCCACGGACTCACATCCTGGCCTGCCATTGGGGATAAGAAGATCATCACAAGGAAGGTTTTGGGAACAGTAAAATGGTTGAGTGTGAGAAATGGATATGGCTTCATCAACAGGAATGACACCAAAGAAGATGTGTTTGTATACCAGACTGCCATAAAGAACAATAATACTGGGAGACGCCGTCCCAGTGGAGGAGGTAGAGAGACGGTGGAGTTGGATGTTGTTGAAGGAGAAAAGGGTATGGAGGCAGCAAATGTGACAGGCTGTTGTTGAGTTCCAGTGCAAGGCAGTAAATACGCAGCAGACCAGAACCATCATAAGACATTCTCCACGATGCAGGGGTCCTCCACACAATTACCAGCAGAATTACAGAACAGTGAGAGTGGGGAAAAGAAGGAGGGTTGGGAAAGTGCTCCTGAAGGCCAGACCCCAACAGCACCAGCCCTACCACCGGTGACGGTTCCCACCTTACTGCATGTGCAGACCCTCTGGGTGTCAGCCACAGTCTTCCAACCCTCCTTTGCGGGGAGAAGTGTTGGAAGGTGCTGACAACCAGGATGCAGGAGAACAAGACTGACCAGTGAGATAGAGTACGTGTCAGGCTTGTAGAGACCACAATTCCGCAGAGGTCCTCCTCTCCAAGGATAGCCTAGAGAGAATGGCAAGGAGGAAGATAAGGAAAATCAAGGAGATGGGACCCAAGGTCAGCAGCCACCTTGTTGTCGGTGCTGCCACAGCTTCACTTGACAACACAGGCGCCCAGAACATCCTGCACCACAAGATGCCAAAGAGACAAAAGCAGCTGATCCACCAGCTGAGAATTCCTCTACTTCTGAGGCTGAGCAGGGCCTGGCTGAGTAGATGCCGGCTTACCATCTCTACCATCATTTGGTTTAGTCATCCAGCATGAAGGAATGAAGATGAAGTTCCAGCAATAACATATGAACAAAAGATTGGTACTGAAGACCTGAAGTGCTTGCCTTTTTTTTTTTTCCCCATTGACCAGATAATGCAGATAGTTCTATTTATCTATGAAGCATGGTTTTTTTGTTTTTTTGTTTTTTGTTGTTTTTTTTTTTTAATCTAAAGATGTCTCTTTTTGGTAATGACAAATGTGTTTTTTAAAAAAGCCTGGTTTTTCTCCACACACCTTTAAAAGTTTTAAATTTTATCATATCTGGTCAAGTTGAGATTTTTAAGAACCTGATTTTAAATTCATAATAAAAGTTTACAATTTGATTTTTTTTTTTCAAAAAAGTCAACAAATGACAATCACCTATTAATAAAGGTCTTAAATAATAGTAGAAAAGACTGGGGACTGGGGCACCTGGGTGGCTCAGTCTGTTAAGCATCTGCCTTTGGCTCAGTTCATGATGTCAGGGTCCTGGGATAGAATCCCACATCGGGCTCTCTGCTCAGAGGGGAGTCTGCTTCTCCCTCTTCCTCTTCCTGCTGCTACCCTTGCTTATACTCTCTCTGTGTCAAATAAGGGAATAAAATTCACTTTAGAAAAAAAAAAGACTGGGGATAAAGAGAAATAATGTATACATATTGAAAACATTTTTTCTTTCTTTCTTTCTTTCTTTCTTTCTTTCTTTCTTTCTTTCTTTCTTTCTTTCTTTCTTTCTTTCCTTCCTTCCTTCCTTCCTTCCTTCCTTCCTTTCCTTGCTTGCTTGCTTGAAAACATCACCTGTATTTACTCGTTAATCTTTTGGTGCAAAGCCAAAGCCTTAGAGCATGGACGGTAAATTGGAGTTCTGTTACTTGTGTGACTTAATCACAGCTATTATGTAAGTTCTGTCATTTTAATTGGATTTTTAAAGTGGAGAGTTCAGAGACATTTTTGAAAGTGATCTGAGTATAGAATGTGTCTAGGTTTTTACAATTAGTATTTGATCTCCTTATAATTTACATTTGTGTCCCCACCCCTAATTTGGCCAGAGTGTTTAGAGAGTCACACTGAGGCTTTATAAACTCATTGAGTTTTAATTAAGTATAAACTTTTTACATATTTTTAATATGCAGTATTTAATATACTACAGCAGGTTCAGTATCTGGTACTACAGATGTATGCATGTCTGGGAACAAATATGACTGACCATCGATAAGCATGCAGTTCAGTTTGTGGGACTAGAAGGATAGGAGCATGCAGTGCGAGCAACCCATCAGTGGTTAGTGTTCAGAATGCTGTGGATATGTCAGCATGTTTTATAGAGGAATAGAAATTGTCTGTTAATCTAGAGAGTTAAGAGAGCTCTTACTGCATTACTGTGTTTCTGTTAATGTCAGCTTTTATTTTCAACACATTTTTTTTGCTTTGTTTTATCCTTTATTTGATGCATAAAAGTTGATGACAGTTACAGCCTTTGAGCTTTGCTATTTGATACATAAAAGTAACATTCTTTGTTCCTTTGAAGCTTTCACCTCAAATTTGAATTTGTCTCTTACTGTTACTGTAACCTTTATTTAATGCTTCTTATCTCTTTGTTTTCTGTTAGAGCTAGAGTTTCTTTGATATTTTTCCCTTTTGTAATTTGGAAGGCCTCCAAATTGCTAGAGATCAATTTGAAGAATTTAAAAAATTTTCTGGATTCTGTATTACTCAAAATATAGCTTCAGTAACTGTCAACTTTCCTCATTTAGATGAAGTGTTGGCAAACTTCCAATTTTTTTCACTCTCCTAACTTATATTTTGTAATATATTTTCCATAATCATTCTTCACATTTATATACATATGCACACATACGTGTATATGCACACTTAAACATGTACACACTCAAACATAATGCTCACTAACAAATTCCTCTTTTATTGGCTACTAATTTGGATTAATTTACTTGTGTATTCAAATAGCTTCCTCTCCTTGCAGTGGCATTTAAACAATACTTTTCACACCATGTTTTTATCCGAAAAATTTTCTTATATTGCTTATTTTCCAGAATGGCAGTTTATTAGACTGTAGATTTGACGAATCAGAATTTTCCTGTTAGTATTAACAAATATTAGTAGACATTAAATAGCATTTAATGTAATCAAGGAGAAAAGAAAAAAAAACTGTGATCAAATTGCTTTTCTTTGTAGGTGAATCTTCCCCCTACCCCCCACCCCAAACACTGGAGGCTTTTTTAAATTTGCACTCAACAGTGACTACTTTCATTAGGTGTGGAGTGAATACTTTCTAGCTGTAGATTTGATCATAGTGAATACTTTCTAGCTGTAGATTTGATCATAAATATGTTCTTTTAGTACATTTGTGGTTATTCCATCCCATCTGCTCTGTTTTCTCCTGCAGGAAATCTTATCCCCAAGTGTTGGATTTCTGCTCTGTGTTCTTAATGTCTCTCATTTTTTCCTTAGACTATATTCTGGGTGATTGTTAAAGCCTCTCATCCAAAGCAGTGATTGGACATTTAATATTATTTGATTCTACTTTGCCCTTCCATAGCTTTTAAGCGTATATATCTTCTAGTACCTTTTAAAACTCTTCGGAAATTAAAAAAAAATTTAGTGTGACTCACATTATCATCTTCATCTTGATGTAAGAAATTTGCTTATCATTCATAGTCTGTTTTATTTAATTTTTTTGAGAGGGCAAAGCACTTTTTTAAGTTTTCTTTTGTAGGCTGCTTGGGTGGCTCAGTCGTTTAAGCATCTGCCTTCAACTGCGGTCATGATTCCAGGGTCCTGGGATCCAGCCCCATATGGGGTTCCTTACTCAGTGGGGAGCCTGCTTCTCCTTCTGCCTGCCACTCTTCCAGCTTGTGCTCATTCACATTCTCTCTCTCTCTGACAAATACATAAAATCTTAAAGTTTTTTTTTTGCTATTTTAATACAACTTCAAAAGCATACTTTTGCATCTGTACTTGCATGTTACAGTTTCATTTTTATGTGGCAGATCTTTTTCATGAGTTTTTATAGGACTGAGTGCATTGGGGCAACTCTAAGTAGTTTTGCCATTTGTTCCAAAATAGTAGAGGTGGATTCTCCTTGGTTCTCTTTGTCTACCAAGCTGTCGTAATTATGCCCTTCAGAATTTAACTGAGATGCTGGATTTCATAAGTAAATATTATGAGTTAAGTCATTAATTAGCCTGAGAAAGTATGGGCGTGTTCACCTTTGTGGTGATTTTATTTCTGTAAAGTTTATTCTTAGTACCCGTTAAAACTATGAAACTAAGGGCCCATTTTTTCTATTTAGTTTTCTTTTCAGCCTACCTTGAGATCTAGAAAGTTTGACTGTATATAATCCTTTTAGTTTTCAGCTTGCTCAGTTGAGGGAATGCTGTATCCCTCATTCCGCTGGGGATTTGACTGAAAGTCCTCATTGTAAATCCTCCTTCACAGCCTTAGAGTGGGGGTAGGAAAGAAACAGTGGAGCATTTCTCATCTTTCCTATGGCAGCACAATTTCTTGTTTTACTTCAGGCAGCATTACTCTGATTTCTTGTTGAAGGGAACTGTGTTGCCGCCCATATTGTCTTTTATTCAACCTGTATTAGAACTTTCAGGCATTCCTGTGTTTGGTACCATCCCTTGTTTTCAGTGTTCTAGAATCTCTTTGGTTATCACAGTTGGTTTCAGGCATGGAGTACTGGAATATACCCATTGATTCTGAGTGTTTTATCATCCAGAGAATACACTCAATATGACTGTGGGTGCTTTTCTCTGTAGATCATTTTATCCAGCTCTTCCTCCTTCACCCATTTCATGAAGTAATTTGTCTAAATGTTCTTTTTTCTCTTTAAAACTAAACTTCCCCAGATCTTTTCTAGTCTTGTAGAGAGTCACCCAAGCAGCTGATGACTTTCTTTTTATTACTATTTTTTTAAAAAAAGATTTTATGTATTTATTTGAGAGAGAGACTGAGAAGAGTGAGCCCAAGCGAGGAAAGGAACAGAGGGTGAGGGGGAGTAGGCTCCCCACTGAGCAGGGAGTCCAATGCTGGTCTCAGTCCCAGGACCCTGGGATCATGACCTGAGTTGAAAGCAGATGCTTAACCGACTGAGCCACCCAGGCACCCCAAGCTGATGACTTTCTATCTTTGTTTACTTTTGAACATATCATGACTTCCAATCCGTTGAATTACTACTCTTAAGGGAAATTAAGTCCTATAACTAAAGCATAAAACATAGTGCTTGCCATGTGGGACTTAATAGATGTGAATTCCAGTCCCTTTGCCCTACCAGGTGCTTTGTCTAGTTCCTCTTCTATTCTCTACATCCTGAAAATAATTGCTGAATAATTCTCTTTAAAAGATAGCTCTCTTGGTACTTGAATCTCATACTGGTTACAAAACCACTAACAAACTCTGTAGTCAGCAATTGTTTTATGTTTCATAAGCATTTGCTTGGGTTCTTTGTACATTCCTAGATGATATATATATATAGCTAGACCAGTTGCAAGAACAGAATAGATAATCAGGAATAGAATTCCCTAATAAATTGGGAATATTCTTTTTTTTCCTTTTTCTTTTTTTATTCTTTATCATTACTTTACTTTTGGATTCCTTACACTCATTGGCACTAGCTTTTCTTCCACTTTTCCTCAAGTCTCAGTGGGGGTTGAGTTGTAAGCAATATTGAAACTGTTATTTATTTATTTATTTATTTATTTATTTGTGGAAAGAAAATTGCATGGAAAATACTTGCTTGACATTTTTTGGTTTCAGTGGAGGGTTTTGTTTTTGTTTAAATCTGAATAAAATATTTTTTGCCATTTTTGAGTTACATAGAAGGGAAAATGCATTTATTTTTTCTTTAAAAGGTGTACTAAGTCTTCTAAAAATTCTGTATTTATGCTGAAGGCAATTCTATATTTCAAATTTGTTTCAGGAAAGAATCTAGAGCTAAAGCAAAATGATGCATTATCTTATAAATCATTAAGTAATAATGTCTGTGTTACTAAATACATCTTAGTTTAACGTAACCTCAGTGCCTTAGTTAATGTTGAAAGTGTTGAAAGAACTCTTAGGTTCAAATTAGATTAGAACAAATTACATAATGAGTCAGAAAAGAGATCTTGTTTTTCTGGTGAAAACTGTATGTACACCAAAATGTTCTTCCTTCCAAGGTCTTCCTCTCAAAAGTTTTCAGTGTAGAAGATTATCTTTTTAATGATTTCTTTGCAACCTAAGCTTAACTACTCTTATTGCAATTCAAACTTTTTCCTTCCTCATTATATTTCTGTGGTATTGGAAGTCTTATTTGACTCAAGTAGATGCTGTCTTCCCAATAAATGGGTTCATTTAAAGGAACCTGAGAAGAATACTTCACATAATGCCTTTCTGTAAGACTTTCCTTCTTTTATACTGGTTACAATTGGATATTTTATTTGTTCCTGTACTCCCTCCCTTTTATTTTAAAGTCTTGTTTCTTATGTAGCTAATAGATAGATAAGCATATCTAAGGGAAAAGTTCAAGTTAAAGAATAACTTTTGTTAGGGATATGGACTTTGCAAAATCATTACTGGAAATTGATCATAACATTCATTTTTTTTGAAGTATGCCTTTAGGTTTTTGTTTTTTGTTGCTTTTTTTTTTGTGTGTGTGTATGTGTGTTTTGTTGCCTTCCCCCCCCCCCCCCGCCCCCGAAAAGCATCTGTGTGGACATGCTGGTAAAATTCTACACACTAATCTTCTGTCCCTGCATTATGAAGCATTTTAGAAAAGTATAAGGAAAAGATAAGATCAAAAAATTTAAAATCAAAATCACTTCAGTGTTTTTTAATAAGTATTGCTGTTTCTGATTCTGGAAACTCTAGAGGCTAGATAGTGAACTAACAGGGTCTGGTGATGGCAGTCAGAAGCAAATCTAAATTTCTGTTCGTTGTATTTAATCATAGAAAATATTAAAACATGTCTATGGGTTTTGTGTAAAATACATTTGACAATATTGAAATATGTTCAGAAAATTTATAGTTATCATAGGATACAAAGGAATATATATTTTAAATAATAGAGTAATTTAAAGTAGTTTGTATGGTTGGTAATTTGCTGAAATCTTTCTAATGAAAGAAACCTTCACTCCTATATCCTGCATGAATTCTTCCTGCCTAGCATCCTTTCTCATTCTTGTGGTAAGATAATCTCTTTCCTTGGGAGACATTCCGTATAATTCAGGTGAAGGTCACTGACACAAGCCCCAAGTTGCCAACCAGAGCATGGTATTCTGCCCTCCTTACCAGCTACCGTGTTCATTCAGAGATGGACACATGGCCCAAGCAGAGAAGTCTCCTTAGAACATTTTTTTGAATTTTGGAAGAAGAGGGACACTCCTTGCGTCAGATTTTGGGTATAAAAAAACCTTTTTTAAAATTTTTTAAGTTAGCTCTATCCCCAGCACGGAGCTCGAACAGACAACCCTGAGATCAAGAATCTCATGTTCAATTGACTGAGCCAGCCAGGCACCCCTTAAAAAAAAAAAAAGAAAAGAAAAAGTTTTCATTATGGAATTTTTAGAGCCATCTTTGCTACCCATTGAATGAGGAAAGTAAAGTTGTTGTTCTAGGGGTATTGTTTGAAACCTGGATCAAATCCATCCAATAATCCATGGACTTCTTGTTCCATATACTGGTAAATCTCTTGCTTCTTCTTAAAGTTGTTGCTGTGTTCTGCTTGAATTAGTGAAAATTTGTTTTTTTCACTTGCATTAATAAGGTTGTGAATAGTGCAAAAAATGATCAGTACAGCATTGCAGTTAAGGATTCAGACTGAAACAGCTGGCCTTGGTCTGAATTCTAGCTCTGCACTTGGAGCTGTGTGATCTTGGCCAAATGACTTAACCTCTCTTCCTCTGTTTTCTCGCGTGTAACAGATCACTGTAGTATTCACCTCAGAGGGTTGATTGAGTTATTAATAAAGTGCCTATAAGAACTGTGCATAGTATATACTATACAATGTTAAATGGGAATAACGACTGAATAGAAAGTAGATTTTTTCATATTATGGAGGAAGAGTTGATGTTAAATTATCGTTGATTTTATGATTCATTTAAAAAGTACAGAGAATATGCCCAGAATGCTGCATTTTTTTCCTTTTGGTAGCCAAATTACTCTTCATCATGACAAAGTTTAGGTTCAGCACAATCTTTGATTTTCTGATTCACCAAGTATTCTAATTTAGAAATAACATTCCAGGGGCGCCTGGGTGGCTCAGTGGGTTAAAGCCTCTGCCTTCGGCTCAGGTCATGATCCCAGGGTCCGGAGATTGAGCCCTCTGCTCTGCTCAGCAGGGAGCCTGCTTTCTCCTCTCTTTCTCTCTGCCTGCCTCTCTGCCTCCTTGTGATCTCTGTCTGTCAAATAAATAAATAAAATCTTTAAAAAAAAAAATAACATTCCACGTTACTTTAGTGGACTATTTGGGTGTAAGACTTTGGGTACCAGCTAATATGGGTACTGTTAATTCTCATCAATGGTGGATCTTTTTCAGTCTTCAGAATTATAGCAAATTTCTTACAAATTTAAAATATGGTGTAGATAAGCTTAAAAATTAAATGTCTGGCCCTTGACACATGCCATACACTTACTACAAACAGGCACTACCTCTTTCATTAGTCCATCGTTGTCTATTTTATCCCCTCTGCCACAAAGAATTCTCTAAAGCATTTTATTTTTATTTTTCATTATTTTTTCAAAGATTCTATTTATTTATTTGACAGAGATCACAAGGAGGCAGAGAGGCAGGCAGAGAGAGGAGGGGAAGCAGGCTCCCTGCTGAGCGAAGAGTCCATGCGATCCCGGAGCCCTGGTATCATGACCTTAGCTGAAGGCAGAGGCATTAACCCACTGAGCCACCCAGGCGCCCCTCTCTAAAGCATTTTAAAGAGAAGTATATAGTGACAAGGACTCGAAATGGTAAAATGCCCCTTTTTCAGTGTTTAGTGTACTTTGTGGAGTTACAGCCATAAATTCATAATCTTTTACATAGCCTTTGACTTTATAACATTCATAATAATAAGAAAAATGTATTTTTAAATATGTATTTTTCAGAATTGAGAACTCAGTTTTTTAGCCTGCTGTTTTTCATCAAGGCTCCTGTTGAAGTAGCTGAAATCTAGTTAGTAAAACTTGTGAAATCACACCCCAACATTTAAAAAAAATGAATCATTTTATGTCCACAGGTAGAAGCAGTGTAGCTTTGGAGATATTAATCATTTGCATTTCATGTCATGAATAATACATTTATGTTCTTTGCTGGACTTAAGCTGATAATATACATATGTAGCATGTTTACCCTTGGCAAGCATATTGTAGCTCTTATGATGTATTATGTATATACAGGCAGTTCTGTTTATTAGAGCCAATGTGCAAATCTTGCAGCAGTGAAGTGAGAAAGTTGTAGTCACATTCAAAGATATTGGGGGCCTCACTAAAAGACAAGCCTGGTCCTGGTCCTCACATTTGCTGGGTTGGAGGTACAACTATAAATAGTGATTAATATGCCATATGCATAAGATTTTAAAGGTATAAATCAAACTAACAAAATTAAAATATGTGCTATCCTCTTACCTTGATGAAGGCCTATTCATAATGGATTGCAGGATCAGTTAGAATTTGAAACCTTTGAATAACCGGAGCTTCCCAGAAGGAGCCAGGCATGTGGCCTGTGGTGGCTTACTCAGCCCACCAAGCTCTGTCCCACATCACAGCCACCTGGTGCCTTATGTACACATGTGTGCATCCGCTAGTGACACCCAGGCAAGCTTCATCTATAGCTGCCTCAATGAACAAAAGTCTTTTTTGGCCACTTTTCAGCTTTGCAGTGGTGGTTTAGCTCACCCTTTGGAAGATGTAGCTAGTAAGAGACTTTTATGTAAGCCTCACGAAGGCTATTGAGGTAGCTGATTTCAGGGCCCCAAGTTCCTAGAGCCTTGGTCTTCTGGGCCCTCATCTGTGTAGAGTAACATACCTGCAGGAGGGTGCGAGTAGACTGCTCATACCCTGGCTTGGGACAGGAGGCTTCTTGTCTAGGTGGTACTCCTGAGAGTCCAACCCAGAAAGTTAGTCTTCCTTTACTTCACTTGATGACTGCGTTGTTTTGAGAGTCGAATTTCTGCTGTTTCTGTGATCCAAAGAGAAAGAAGAAGCTCTGTTTATTTACATGCAGGTATTTTATTTATTTATTTTTTTTAAAGATTTTTAAATTTATTTATTTGACAGAGAAATCACAAGCAGGCAGAGAGGCAGGCAGAGAGAGAGGAGGAAGCAGGCTCCCTGCTGAGCAGAAAGCCCGATGCGGGGCCTGAACCCAGGACCTGGGATCATGACCTGAGCCGAAGGCAGCGGCTTAACCCACTGAGCCACCCAGGCGCCCCTACATGCAGGTATTTTAAAAATAAGGGTGGATTACCCAAGAAATTATCAGTGAGGTTAATATATATTACAAATCCTGGCACTTAAAGAAACTTCTAGCATGACAATAAATATACTTCTGTGATTTTGTACAATGTAGGTTTTACTTAAAACTTGAAATAGCAAAATCCAGCAATTTCCTCTTATCTGTAAGTCATCTGACATTTGTAGAAACCAGAAGAATAAGTAACCAGAAGAATCCTATGACTGTACTTTAAATTAGATTTGTGACTCATTTGTCTTCATACCTAAATACACTAAAGTAACTAAAAATGATTTTTCAACTGCCAGTAATTCTGAAATAGAAATAATAGTCCTTGTGGAATTACAGTGTAGGAAGAAGCCACATCATTTTTTTTCCCCTCTCTGCTTTGCTGGAATATACTATCACTGCTGTTATCTAATTAGTCTGAGGGAATATTTACCCAGATCAACTGTAGATTATTATATTCCACATCAAACTGAAAGTTTTATTACAAGTATGCAGTCAAGGATTTAGTTTTCCTTCACTCCTCATGCTTTATCAAACCAGATTTAATACATTCATCTGAAAGACTATCCCTTGTCAAATAACAAGTTGGTTTATGCTTTACAAATGACAAAGACAAAATCAACTTTCTGTCAGGTCAGCCAAAAGCTGCTGTGCTAAGTAAGAAGGCAGAGCAGGTTCCTTAACTAAAAGCAGGTTGTAGTTCCATCTTCACTCATTACGTACTTACTTACATACATACATACATACATACATACGTGTATGATGCAAAACTTGAGATACAAAGGCATAGGACCCTTTGTATAAATTATTTCAGATGAGGTATTATCATTTCTCCTGTTTGGTTTGGCCGTACACTTGTGCTTACTGACTGCTCGCTCTGCCCGTGGCATGCCAAAATCTGTTGCCAAAAGTGCACTGTTTGTTGCTGCTGTCTTGCTTTTAAAGAGCCACTAAGGGACATGTGCACCCCAATGTTTATAGCAGCAATGCCCACAAGAGCCAAAATATGCAAAGAGCTCAGATATTCGTCTACAAATGAATGCATCAAGATATGTGGTGTATATATGTATACACACACGCACACAGGAATATTCCTTAGCCATCAAAAGAATGAAATATGGCCATTAGCTACAATCTGGATGGAACTAGAGGGTATTATGCTAAGCAGATAAGTCAGAGAAAGCTAAATACTATGTGATTTCACTCATGTGGAATTTAATAAATAAAACATGAATATAGGGGAAGGGAAGGAAAAATAAGATAAAAATTAAGAGGGAGGCAAATCATAAGAGATACTAAACTCTAGAAAACAAAACAGGGTTGCTGGAGGGGAAGGGAGTAGGGAGGTGTGGTATCTAGGTGTTGAGCATTAAGGAGGGAAGTTGGTGTAATGAGCGCTGGGTATTATATGCAACTGATGAATCACTAAGTTCTACCTCTGAAACTAATAAAAACAAAGATATATATGATTTGCAAAAAAAATAAAAGCCACTAACATAATTTGTGGAGGTATCACAGAGATCATGTTAGGACAGGAACTTGGTTCGCATAGTCCTGGTCTCCTCTCTCTGATTAGAGGATCTAATGAGGGGAATATCTTACGAACAATATATAACACTCAGTGCCTCAGTCCACACATGTGCTGCAAGAGAAACTTTGACTTGGGAGGAAAATTCCTCCCTTGAAGAGTAAACTCATCTGTCATTAACTTCATTGACAGTGCAGTGACATTTATATGCACACATTTCCATCATTGAAAATAAAATAAATTACATGATGTAACTTCAATTACTTTATCAAACACATTTTCAGGATTTCATGACATTTAAATAATTACACATGGGCAATAGTAAGGAACATGTGTCTGAAATGAGATTCAGTCCTAAGGGAGTAGCACAATGTTTTCTCTGAAGAGTTCTTGTACTGAGAATGAAGATAAGTGTTCAGTCTTTTTGAATCTTAAGTGCCATTACATTTCAGAAATAGGCCAAAAATCATGGATTACAGTTTTTTTGCATAGGGCCTAACCATAATTTGAGTATTAGCAGATCAAGTGACGAGTTCTCTGATTGCAAACTCTTACGTTTCTTTTCCCGTTTAAAAAATTCAAGAAATAACTGGAAATTCTCCATCAGATTTTTGATCTATGAGGCCAGATTTGGTTTAATTTTCTGGGCAATAAAGGTGGTGGGATAAGAGTCCCAGAGTCAGCCATCAGGAGTTTGGGGTCTTCTTCTTTTTTTTTTTTTTTTTTTTTAAAGATTTTATTTATTTATTTGACAGAGATCACAAGCAGGCAGAGAGGCAGGCACAGAGGGAGAGGAGGAAGCAGGCTCCCCGTGGAACAGAGAGCCCGACACGAGGCTCGATCACAAGATCCCGGGACCATGACCTGAGCTGAAGGCGGAGGCTTTAACCCACTGAGCCACCCAGGTGCCCCAGTTTGGGGTCTTCTTAAACTCCTTTCCTTCTATCATACCCAAATTGAAATGGATACAGGAGATGTTTTGAAGTGGATGAAGTCAGAGCAGCTGTTTGGAAGGGTATGGTCATAGTGGTGATGTGAGGTTGTAAGTTGCTTCTGACCTTTTGAGCATTACTAGAAAGATTATATATTATTTCTCCCAACTCCGGGAGCTGAAAATCAAGCCCCGCCCCAAGCCACAATCTCCTGTGCCCATCTGAAAGCCCACTTGTTCCACTACTTATACTCTTTTCCATTAATGACTGTTTCCTTAGAATGTTGTAATGATGTTCTACAGAGAGGTAGTGTTTAACTAAATACCCAGTTAGAGTAAGTAATGGTGAGGAAAGGGGGTTTGTAAAGACAACATGAGAAGACCTGGGTAACCATTCATGAAAAGTTGGACCTTGCAAGGGCTCTGGATTCAAGACAGGTCAGAGTCCAAACTCCTTCATTCACTAGTTTTTATGTCAATTAAGAAAGTCCCTTTGTTTGAACCTTAGTTCCCTTCAAAGTAGAACGAGACTAATGGCATCTATCATAATGTTTGGGAAGTTTGAAAATAACATATACAAAACTACTGTTTTTTCATATAAGTATTTAATAAGTTGGGTCCTCAGATAAAAAAAAATGCAGGTAAGTTACAACTCAGAAAAGAGGTGAGCGTTTACAATGAAAAACCCAGATAGCTATTAAATTTGGGAAGTCAGGGTATACATAGGAGTGTTAAGATTTGGGAGAGGTATTGTGAGGAAGGTAGGTAAGGATGTAATCCATATTCCTTGTTTTCAAATCCTAGTGCTACCATTTAACAGCTGTATTTTTTTGGACAAATGATTTATACACTTTAGATTTCAGTTTACTCATCTGTAAAATGGGAATAATGATAATTCTATGTGCCTGATTGGGTTGTTCTAGGGATTGAATGAGTTCAGTTGATACTTGTAAATCTTAAGTCCTAGCACATAGCAAACATGGAATAAACATTTGTTTTCATTACGGTTGCTTGGACTCTTGGGCACTATTTGATATCTTTTTGTTGTTTCAGAGAGAGTGAAAGGGAAGATTGGTGATACTTTTTTTTAATAGTTGTAAGACCATTGATTTTTATTTTGGATATAAAACAGCACAGGAGACCATCAGTCTTAAATTTGCAATTAAATCAGAAAAACTATAAAAATCATAGTTGATCATAAAGCCAAGCTTATAAAGAAATCGAAACAAACCAAACGTCAGAGTGCTAGAAGATCTTTATTGGATAGAAAACACTTAGCACTGCTTTTATTACTGAAGAAATGCTTACCACAGATAAGAGGGAAAAACCACCTGAACTGCCAACACATGTGTAATAGCTGTGTCTGAGCTCTTGTAATAGATTAGAACTCCAAGGGACCCCAGCCATAGAGCAAGTCTCCACTCACCACCAGTTGGAACATTAAAAAATCAGATAAGAAAACATAAATCTAATGAAAGATGCCGAAGAAAACTATAAAATATTACTGAGAGAAATTAAATAGGACCTAAAACATGGATCTAGCAGGTTTCTTGTTTAAAAAATGAGATGTTGAAATGTCTATACTTCCTAAATTGATATATACATTCGATGTAATCTTTATCAAAATGTCAAAGGCTGTTGTGAAGAAGTAGACAAGATGGTTCTAGGTTATATATAGAAATGCAAAGAAAATAGAATAGCTAAAACTGTTGAAAAGGAGCAAAGTTGGGGGACTCGAATGAGCTGGTTTCAGAATTTACTATAAATGTACAGCAATCACGGCAAGGTGCTATTGGCCTAAGCAGAGACAAATAGAATAATGAAATAAAGTCTAGAAGCAGAACCATACATATTTGGTTAACTGATTTTTAACAAAGAGTGCCAAAGCTATTCTTTGGGGAAAGACCTTTCCACAAATGTTGCTGGAACAAGTAGGTATCTGTATGGAAGAAAGTACATTTGACTCTGATCTCATGCCGTAAACAAAAAGTAACTCCAGATGGATCATAGATACAAATGTAAAACCAGACTCCAAGTTCTACAAGAAAACAGAAAAAGATTGTCATTTCCTCGGGTTAGGCAGGATGTCCTGTACAGGACAGAAAAACACAAACTGAGCACTTTTAATGTGTACTTTTTTTTTTTTTTTTTTTTTTTTTTTTTTTGGTGAAGTGTCTGCTCTACGGCACATCATAAGGAGTTACTTGTGTTGATTGATAGGAATTCTTTATATAGTTCTAAATATCTTCTGTCAAATACTCTGTAAATTTTATTTTACAGTTTGTGGTTTATTTATTCATTTTTAATGAATTCTTTTAATGAGCAGAATTATAAAGAACACAAAATATTTTTGTAGAGAACATAAATACTCATTTGTTCTCTTTGTTTGTTGGCAGAATAGAATCCTCCCTCAGTGCCAAATCCTTTTGTCCTGAAACATGTCACAGTGCCTAAGTGCAGCCATTCTGAACCGTGTCTCTAATCCCTGGTGTATTCTAATCTCTAGTGCACCTGATTTCCTATATCTATATTGACCAACATTCCTGTTCTCTTTGTGGTAAATAAAACAACAATGCAACTTTGTTGTGCTGCAACAAAGCAAGATTTTATGCGTTTTAGATTTTCACCAGAAAGCAATTCCTTGCAGTGCAACCCATCATGTTTTCATTATTTGGCACTCTATTTTGCCAAATATGTGATAGGAGGATCTATGTGGAGGTGTTCGGGGGTAGAAATTTAGGGTATACTGAGCTTCCTGCAATGGGTTTGGGTGAAGGATATTTTAGTCTGCGAATAAGGAAAAGCTCAATAGAATTAAATTCTTTATCTAGTGGAACGTGATAAATTCTGAGTCTGTAAATGTCCTATCGTGGGTTGACAAATTTATGTACGCCTCTAACTTAGAAACACAGTTACCGGCTGTATTTTAAAGAGCTGTAAGTCCTACTTGCAGAATATGTGCATCCTTAGTAGTCAGCTTGTTTTAAGAGCATGTAATTGCTCAAATGCTTTGGAAACATTGTATTACCATCCTTTTTTTTTTTTTTAAAGATTTTATTTATTTATTTGAGAGAGAGAGTATGAGAAGGGGGAGGGTCAGAGGGAGAAGCAGACTCCCTGCCAAGCAGGGAGCCCGATGCGGGACTCGATCCCAGGACTCCAGGATCATGACCTGAGCTGAAGGCAGTTGCTTAACCAACTGAGCCACCCAGGCGCCCTGTATTACCATCTTGTTATAATTACGCCAGAGCTGATGAGGAGTGACCACTTTTGAGGTGCCTCAATGAATTTATTATTCCACTGTCAATCCAGTTGAACTTTGAGCCCGATGGAAAGATAAGCTCCCTCTCTTGGCAGAGCTGAAAAGTGTCTAAATACATAATTTGTGGTGGTGGCTCATTTTAATCAGATCACCGTGGAATTCAGGTTACATGTAACTCTTAGCAAGTTTTTCCTTGCTACAACTTTTGAGGAAAAAAAGCATAATGAGGTCTGAAGCTGTGGTTGAGCTCCTACATTGACTTAGGATGCATCCAGTAGATATTAGTCGCTACAACTGTTCTGAGGGAGAATTCTTGATCTGGGAGAGTATTCTGTCTTGGAATGATCATAGAATTGGGTCAGAAGGCATGAGAGATACCACCTTTTTTTTTTTTTTTTTTTTTTTTTTTAAACTTTTTTCTTCACTACACCCCCGAAGGGGATCTCTTTTCCCTTCTTGAGAGCCCAATGATCCTAACCCTGGGTGGGTTAAGACAAGGGCATCAGTGGCATTTTTCCTAATTCGTATAACTGATTTTGAGTGGCCTTCCATACACCAGGAATAATATAAAAAGTGTGTGCTGTATGTTTCTTATGCATTTTAAAATGTGTATATACACATGCACATTTAATGTGCATGCATACACACACACATACACACATAGCTGTTTGATCAGGTAAAAATTATTCTGCAGCATTAATTGGCCAGTTCATAAAGCACTTTTTGGAGAACAAATTAGCAGGCTCAGTTGACCAAATTGTAAACGTGTAAAACCTTCGACCAAATTCACTTCTAAAAATCTAACCTACAGAAATCTTTGCCCATTCTTAAAGGCATGTATCCATTGCAACCTTTTTATAGTACTAAAAATTTGAACACAACCTACATGTTCATCAGTTCATGTGTGTACAAAGTACTCCAAAAGGAATTTTAAACTGCTAGTTGAGAAGAAAGGAACTATGCAAACAGTACTGAAGAGGGATTTTTCTCTGTACTTGTGAATTTTAAGATGGAATACAGGTATTACTTGTTAAGCTAAATAGTAAGAAAAAGGTCATATGTAAGTTTTTTTCAATAGTGATCTATTAATGAAATAGTACATGCTCACATTAGAATACCATTAACAGTAGTGTGAAAATTGCATGATATAGAACATATTGGTTGAAAATATTGCTATTTAAATTGGTAGCTTCACAAGATATATTGAAACATGAACGAAAGTGCTACCTTTTGTCAGTAGTTGAAAAATTTGTTGTTTGACTCTTTCCTTTTCAGTGTGTGAGATGTCTGGCCTGCATGCATTCTATAAGGAAGTGATTGTTTATGTAGCTGTCTATAGTGTGTTCAAGAGTGTCTTTCCGAAAGATAGATCTAAGTCCTCATCCCTGGAACCTGTGAAAGTGATCTTATTTGGAAATCGTCTTTGCAGATGTAACTTAGTTAAGGATCTTGAGATGAGATCATTGTGGATTATCTAATGTGGTGACAAGTATCGTAAACAGATACGGTGACAAGTATCCTAAACAGAGTTGGACAGAGGCAGATTTTAGACAAAAGAAGAAAAGACAGAGGCAGAGATTGCCATGATGTGGCCACAAGTCAAGTTAGACCTGAAGCCACCAGACCTGGCAAAGGCAAGGAATGCTTCTGCCCTGGAGCCTTCAGAGGGAATAGAATCCCACAGATGACTTGATTTTAGACTTTTGGAGTCCAGAGATGTGAAAGAATACATTTGTTGTTTGAGCTACCAGGTTTGTGGTATTTTGTTATAGAAGCACAGGAAACTAATATACCATACATCTAAGTAAAAAAATATGATAGGTTTAATATGCAGAAGAGATCGGAGATTTTAAAGCTTAGATTATTTCATATTTTCTTAGTGTGTTGTTTTTTCTTTTGTTCCAAAATTTAAGTCCTTAGAATATTGACTATTGGAAGAATGAACGTTATCCCATGTGTTACCCCAGAACCACTGAATGTAGGGCTCAGTCAAGGTAGGGATCATCTGGTCCAGTGGACAGACGCAGAAGAGCCCATAGATGTCAGGAATGAGTCATAGATGTTGGAGTTGGGCTAGGTTAAGACAGAAGTGCATGGTGAAGGTAGAAAAGTAAAATGTCTAATCTACCCAAAGGAACTGCAAATCAAATGGTTAAAAGCCCTGTGAAGGCATAAGACCTATAGCTCTCTCTGGCTTCCTATGTGCCCAGGGGGATCCACTACCAAAATGGAGAGGTAAATGGAATCGGGAAGATGTTGTCTTTCCTGCCACAATATCTAACTGGCTACAGAGCTAGGATCATAATCCCTGTTTCCTCCCTCCTAATCGAGTGTTGTTTTGTCTCTGATTTGCTCTTCATTGCTGCTAAACAGAATGGAAAGAAACTAAAATGTCTTGACCAGCATGTGTTTGCACCATGCCAGGTTTTTTCAGATATGTACTCTCATTTAATTTGCACAACACCCTGGTGAGATTGGTAGGTTTCCTTAATGATTGGTAGATTTCCTTGCGGTTGGGTAAGTTGCCTAAGGTCACTCAACCAGTAATGCAGGTTTCTCTGACTGTGAAAACCCATGCTGTTTCCAAGATATAATACTGCTTCCAAAGAGGGTGCTCAACAAGCCATGAGACTTGGGGGAAATACAAATATGTTCTCCTTCCAAAGACAGGTTATGGGTATTTTTAATAGTCCTAGTAATTTTTAATATGCTTGAATTGGAAAAAAATAGTGTTTCTGCAGTGATGCAATCACTTTCACTATTTTTTTTTTCTGTTACATATCCTGTAGTTTTCCCATTATCTTTTTGGTTTTATAAGAATTTTTTTCCCCTTAATAAATCCAAGGCAACAGCCTTACTGCCTTTTTTCCCCCTAACTATTCTATAACTGCCAAAATTATCAAATTACTTTTGAAATGTGATCTGATTTCCTCTGTACTTGGTAAGTGAGGCAATAATTCTATATATCTGGCTTTATTTAAATAGTTGTACCTTTAACAATTCTGTCTTTTGGATTTTACTCATGCTTTAAGAACTAAGTTGGGCTATGCTAGAAGACAGTCATTTTTTTCATTGACACATGGGGAAAATGCATTTTTAGAAAATAAATTTTGGGAAGGAGTCTTTGCCTGTAGTCATTCTACCAAATGATATGGGAGTTTTCTAGTTATTTTCCTTATTTAGTTAACCAATATTTATTCATGGCCTATTATGTGCTAAGCATGTTGCATGTTAACTTATGGACTATGTTAGGTTTTTTAAAGGAAATAAGAAATGTAAGATATGACTCCAATCTTCAGAAGCTTGCAACTTAGCTGTAGAACACAAGGAAAAAAGGTGTGGATGCCTACTCAAGCATTGGGAACTCAAAAATCAAATAGCGCTGTATGAACCAAAGTAGTTAGAAAAGAAGCTTGCAACTTAGCTCTAGAACAAATGAGGAAAAAAAGGTATGGATGCCTAATCAAGCAATAGGAGCTCAAAAATCAAATAGCCCAGTATGAACTAAAGTAGTTAGAAAATATTTCATTGAGACTGTAGAATATGAGGTAGACCTACAAAAATTAGGAGGATGGAAGCAATGAATAAGAACATTGTGTGTGTGTTTTGGGGGGAGAATAGAATTAAAAAGGCAGATATGGAATTTGCATATTTGAGGGACAGTGAATGAATCAACCTTACTGAAGAGAAATAAGGGGAATGAGAAATGAGGTATGGTAGCCAAATGGGAAAATAATAAATGCTTTAAAAGTCAGTCTAAGGAGTTTAGATTTAAAAGCAGTTGATGATAATGAATTCTCTTGTGCTGGAAAATGAAGAGCTAAAAGGAATTTCTCAGAGATTTAGAATCAAAACATAATGATGGTTGGACTAGAGGAGAAGCGGGGTCAATGTTAGAGTCAAGTAAGCATAGCAGCTAAAATATTGCTGTTTTAATCGGGTTGTGTTATAGGGAAGACCTAGATGAGGGTAATGGTAGTTGGAATGGATAGAATAAGGCAACTTCTTCCAAGAGGCATTAAAGGGAGGAACAATGATGTTTAGAGATTAGAGAACGGATGTCTGTAGGCAGCTAGAAAGGACATAGTATGACTAAGTAGGGAAGGAAATGCAGATTCACTAGTGGCCAGATAATACATGACGTAGCTGAAGTAATGAATGAGTATCAGCCCACTTATACTTAGACAGAAAACCAGAAGGGTGAGCTTAAAGAACATTCCACATTTAAGAACCTAGTAAGGAACAGGAGAGGAGAAACTATATTAGAAAGATGGGAAAAGTTCTTAAATATGCCACATAATGAGAGAATTTCATGATGGGTAGTTTGTAACACCAAACATTATAAGATACTGAAGGAAACGTCTGAGGAAAGGTCAGGGTCATTAATTTAGCAGGACATCACTGGTAATCTTCAAGGAAATAGCTTCTATGGAGTGGTATGCAGTGAAATAAGTGGTAAAGGGAATAACAAAGAATAGTGAAAAAGAAGAAGGAAAGATGTAGATCAAATGTTGGAGTAGTCTGGGAGGAAAACCAGAGAGGGATATTGATTTGTAAGTAGAAGAGATGAGAGTTAAAAGAAGGCTCTTAGGATGGCTGGCATCCAAAATGGCCCCCAGTGATCTTCACTTCCTGCTCTTTATACCTGTGTGTAGTTATCTCTTATATGGCATAGTGCTGACCTGTGTAACCAATAGTGTATTGCAAAAATAGTGGTGTGTGAATTCTGAGTATAGGTCATAAAAGATACTGTGCCTCTGTCATGCTTTCTCATAGATTGCTCATGCTTGAAGAAGCCAGCCCTCATGTCATGGTGACACTCAAGGCAACTTGGGAAGAGGAACTGAGGCTTCCTTCCAGCACCTGGCACCAGTTAGTTAGTGTCTTGGAAACCAATCCTCCAGGTTCAGGTAAGCTTCCACATACCTGCTGATATCCTGACTACAGCCTCATTAGAGATCCTCAGTCAAAACCGCCCAGGTAAGCCACATCTAAATTTGTGACCACAGAAATGGTGAGATGATAAATGTTTGTTTTAAGCGACTAAGTTTTAGAGTATAGTTGACTCTTGAACAACATGAGAGTTAGGGATGACAACTCCTGAGGAAGTAAAAAGTCAAATAGCTTTTGACTCCTCCAAAATTTAAATACTAATAATCTGCTGTTGACCAGAAGCCTACTGATGAAATAAAACGTGGAGTAACATATTTTGTATGTGACATAAAGTATATATGTATTCTTACAATACAGTGAACTTCAGAAAAGAAAATCATGAGAATACGTTTTTAGTGTCCTCCTGTATTTACATTAAAAAAAAAAAGTGTTTAATTGGACCTATGCAGTTCAAACCCATGTTTAAGGGTCAGCTATAATTTCTCATATGTATTTGATAGCTAATACATATTTCTTTAGATATTCTCTTCCATATGTGTTTATCTCTTTTTGACTAGTAGAACTGTGAATTTTTTTTGGGGGGGGGGTGCTGGCTACTCTGAATATGTTTAAGGTGCTTGTAAATATCCGAATGATTCAAGATGGTAATATGGGTAGGAGTGTTATAGAACTAAGCTCTGAGTGTTTGGAAAATTCAGGGATCTGAAATTAATCTGGGGAGTTGGTTTTCAAAAAGAAGTCACCTATGCTATGAAAGTAATGTGAAGTTCAACATAGATGTAGTCTCTATTCTGTCTTGAGATGGGAGACAGGAGTGCCAGGAATAATTTACTTCAGATCAGTTCAATTTATGAAATCCTCTATGTGTGCATAACTCTGTATGCTTATATTTTTACCTAGCTAGACTAGTCAATACAATCCTTATCCATAAGAAGACATATTCCACAACAGTATACTTGGTAAGATAAATAGTGAACATGTTAACTTCATTCCTCACAAAGGTCAGGAATCTGCTAAGTGATTCATTAAATGCACATGTAATACTTCATAATGAAACAAGGAGTTTTACTTTTTGGTTATCTCCATATTTTTCCTGAAGAGATTGCTTGTTGTTGTTGTTGTTGTTTTTTTTTTAAAGATTTTATTTATTCATTTGACAGAGAGAGATCACAAGTAGACAGAGAGGCAGGCAGAGAGAGGAGGAAGCAGGCTCACTGCTGAGCAGAGAGCCCGATGTGGGGCTCGATCCCAGGACCTTGAGATCATGACCTGAGCCGAAGGCAGAGGCTTAACCCACTGAGCCACCCAGGCGCCCTGTTTTGTTTTTTTGTTTTTTTTAAACCTACCTACATTTACCATGGCATCAGGGAGTCATGGGCATGAACTCTGTAGGTTCTCTTTGCTGTCCAAAGGTCAGATGGACTTGTGGCAGTGTTCTGAAAGCTGTACTTAACTTGGCTGTTAGTCTAACAAAAGGGGTAGAAATGGAGTAGAGCTGAGATTACGTAGATGGGGTTTGTGACCCTGAATAGATTCTCAGGTTCTGTTGTAGGCTTTTTGATATGTATCTTCAGGGAGGCTATGTTCACTTTTTCATTGCATTCATCATTGTTTGAACATAATCCATTTGTAGGGTACTGTGCAAAGACTTCTGAAGGCTGAAAAGATAATGGAAAAAGAGTCTTTCCTAAGTAGCTTATAGTCAAATACCATTTTTATAGGCAGTGGTGGTCTGCATATCACAAGAAAGGTAGAGGAACAGGAGTGCTTATTCATCCTGAATGTCTCACAGGATTATGGACTATCCAGGGCCAGTTAACAGTTCTTTGCAGAGTGCTCTCTGGGAGGTTCTGGGGAAGTGAGAGTGGGTATCAGCATGGGAATGTTCATTCACAAGCAGCACCTGAGCATATGGAATATTGTGACTGGTGACCAAGATGGCCTTAACATTTCCCTCTACTGGACTAGACTTCAAGAGTTTTCTTCCTTAATATAGGCCTCTGATCTCCCTTTCCTTAGAGCATTTACTTTAGAAAACTTGAAATTGTACACACTTTCTCTGCCTCCTTGAAATGTATGTAAATCTTCTCCCAGACTCTTGCCAATTTTACAACCCAGGAGAAGCCTTTCTTAAGGATTTGGGAACCATCTCTTTGAAATAAAAACAACAAAAACATCCATTATCTCCTAGTCTCTGCAGGAGAGTAAGAGCCTAACTTTGATGGGCACCAACTAGCAAACTTAGATGGCATAAACACCATCAGAGAGAAACATCTGGAAACTCAGAAATAACCCCGTGTCCTCCATGCATTCCATTAATGAACCTCCTCTCTAATGTCCCCCAGTACTTTTCTCTAGCTCACCCCATCACTTAAAAATCCTCTTGCTTTTTTCCAGCAGAGCTGAGTTCAGGCTTTGTCTCCTACTGTAATAGTCTGAGTAATGTTGTCTTTACCTGCTTAGCTTTGGCGTGGATTTTGCTTTGGTGCTGGAAATCCCTGTTGTCATCTGGCCTAGCACACCAGTGTCCGTGAAGGCAGAATTGAGATTGAATCGTTTAAGTCTACATCTTTGGTGTTAAGGGAAACCCAAATAAAATGCTCAGATAAATATTTAGGTGTAAATTGGGGTAAAAATTTACAGGGATCTGGAAATTGAACGCTAGACATAATTTCAAATGATAGAGTGATAATTTGGTCAAAAAAAGAAAACACAGGTATACAGTGAAGAATGAATGTGTCCCTTATTTGTCCTCTCTAGTTTCACTTCTCAGATACAGCCACTTATAACTGTTTGTTTTTAACTCTTGGTATTATAATGCTAATAATACATTTCCATCAGTGTTGTTAATTTATCAACTCCTGGTATCCTTTGTTAACTATCTCCTGAAAACCAGGGCAATTAATGCTTATGAATCCGAGCCTTCTTTCTCCCCAACAAACTCTACTTTTGTTTTTTTTTTTAACATATATTATCATATAAAGAAGCTCTTCTTACAGTTATTCTTTTAAAAATACACAGACCTTTGTTTCTTGATCTGATAAGACTAATGCTTGTCCAACTTAAGCAAGCATCAAAATCACTTGAAGGGCTTGTTAAAACACAGATTCCTGTGCACTATCGCTAGAATATGATTCAGCAGGTGTTGTGACTTTGTTAAACCAACTTTGCTGCTTACAGCCCTGGACTGGGCTGTCAGGCTGTCATATGGTGAGTCAGCGGTCAACAGAAAACTACAACTGAATTGACTTACTACTCATAAGTCCTGGAGGAAACACATAGTATATGAGAAGGGACCATGAAAGGGGTCAAGGCAGGATGCAGGCAGAGAGAGAGGCAGAACAGGACATGGGCCACAGGACTTTATTAGGATCTGAGGGTGGAGTGCTTTGAAATGTCTGGGCTAAAGCAAGATTGGTCAGTTGAAACCAAAAAAAGCAGTGTTTTGCTAAGCTTCATAGGTGGGCGGGGGGTTAGGGGTGTCCAAAGGGAAGGCCCTGGAATGAAGGGGAGAAAGCATATGGTAGCTAGAGGAGTCCTATCAGGAATGTATTTATTCATAACTCCGTGGACTGTTACCTAGAGCACGCACTCAGGGAGCCCTAGTGCAAGTTCAAGGCCCCTGTAGGCCACAGAAGTTGAATGCCAAAGCAGCACTATCATGGAGCAGCTTAGCTAAACTCTTAACAGGAGGTCTATGGTGAGACCTGAGAATTTGCTTTTCTAGTAAGTTCCCAGGTGCTTGTCCCAGGGTGCACACTTAGAGAACTACCCCTTCAGATAGTATTTATTAGATGAAATTTGTGAATCTTCCCTTCTCTTTATTCTTCATGCTTTCACCTCAACTTCTGTCAACTGTACCATTACTTTTATGTTAATATTTTAAAAATCTTGTTATTTCTGGTTATTATGATTATGCTTTCTGTCCTTTGCCTGCAGTTAAATTTGGAAAACTGATGAAGTTATGTGGTTGATCCATGATCTGTGGAGAAGAAAACGTATGCCTATGTAACGGGACCAAAATCATTAACATTGTGAGAATCTTTCTCCTATCTTCGCCTTCAAATGCTGGTTCCAGCTTTGCCCACTGAGCATCCTTTCTTCCTCTACTCTCTAAGGATATTCCAGGGTTGCTCTACCAAGTTTGAGGGCTTTGTGATGCAGAAACTAGAGGAGAGAAGATCAAAGGATGTGTGAAGGCTGGGGAGGAGTTTTGGAGGGAGTTTAGAGAGAAGGAATAGAAAGAATGTCATGTGTAAGGGAATTGGATGGGAAAGTTCATAGAAATTGGAAGTATTCTTGTCTGTGTAAGCCTTTAATGGTGTAAGAAATGCAAAGACAGGTTCTGACCATGGCTTTTTTCTTTTCTTTTTAAGGTCTGTATTTCTTTCTTTATCTTTTGTTCATTGAAAAGTCAAATGATTTTATTCTCTTATTATTAAGTTCTGGACCTTTAATAAACACAATTTATATACTGAAATTTAGCTTCTTTGTAAAAACACTCCTCACAGAGAATTCTGAATTCCTTTTCTTCTTTATCGTAAGAAACTTTTTTAAATTCATAGAAATAAAGATTATTTTTCTCAGATATCACGGTTATGAAAACATAAAACAGGAAAATTTAACCATAATATATTGGTGACTGTGAAATTATCTTTGTAGTCTCAGGACTCTTGTGTACTCCTTAAAATTATTAAGGATCCTGAAGAATTTTTTTTTTTTTTTTAAGATTTTATTTATTTGACAGACAAAAATCACAAGTAGGCAAAGAGGCAGGTGGGGGTGGGGGGGGGGGGGGTGGGGAAGCAGGCTCCCTGCTGAGCAGGGATCATGGGATCATGACCTGAGCTGAAGGCAGAGGCCGTAACCTGCTAACCTGCTGAGCCTCCCTGGCACCCCAGAACTTCTAGTTTATATGAGTTTCATCTATCAGTATTTACCATATTAAAAATTACAAGTGAGAAAATTTAAAAATATTTATATATTAATTTAAAAATAGCTACACTGAAACTATTATTAATATAAATGCACTTTTAAAAGTTAACTATTTTTTCCAGAATAAAAAATAGCTATTAGAGTAGCATTGTTCTACAATTGTATAGATTGCTTTAGTGTCCAGCTTAATAGAAGACAGCTGTTATTCTCATATCTGCTTTTGCATCAGTCTGCTGCCCTATATGGTGTTGGTGGAAATATATGAAGAAAATCTGTTTTCACACATGTAACTGGAAAAGAGCGGGATATTTTAATAGCTTTTTAGATAATTGTGAATATTCCTTTTTTAATGCTACACCAAAACTTACTAAATGGCAGTTTCTTAAAGGTTAGTTGCAATGTAGAATGTGAAACTATATCATATTAGTTTCCTAACTGCTGCAGCAAATTACTGTAAATGGAGTGATCGATAACAGAAATTTATTACTTGGAGACCAGAAGTCTGAATTTGGGGTGCCAGCTGGGTTGTACTTCTCTAGAGGCTCAAGGAGAGATTCTCTTTTGTGCCTTTTGGATATTCTGTTGGCTATTGGCATTCCTTGATTAGTGACCTCATCACTCTAGTCTCTGCCTCTGGGTCACATTTGCCTTTGCCCAATTCTTTTTTTTTTTTTTTTAAGATTTTATTTATTATTTATTTGACAGATAGAAATCACATGTAGGCAGAGAGGCAGGCAGAGAAACAGAGAGGAGGAAGCAGGCTCTCCGCTGAGCAGAGAGCCCAGTGCGGGGCTCAATCCCAGACCCTGAGACCACGACCTGAGCTGAAGGCAGAGGCCTCAACCCACTGAGCCACCCAGGGCCCCGCCTTTGCCTAATTCTTAAGACTGTCGTCATTGGATTTAGGGCCCACCCACATAATGCAGGATAAGCTTCCCTCAAAATCCTTATTATAATTATATCTTTGAGGGGTGCATGGGTGGCTCAGTCATTAGATGTCTGCCTTCGGCTCAGGTCACGATCCGAGGACCTGGGATAGAGCCCTGCATCCGGCTCCCTGCTTCGCAGGAAGTCTGCTTCTCCTCTCCCACTCCCCCTGCTTGTGTTCCCTCTCTTACTGTGTCTCTCTCTGTCAAATAAATAAAATCTTTAAAGTAAAAATAATAATAATAATTATGTCTTTGACATGTAATTCACTCTTTTATCACATAAGGCCCAGGTTCTGGAGATAAAGACAAGGAAGGACCTTTTGGGGGGCCACCATTCAGCCAATGAGACATGTCAATAACCTTGTCCTACTGTATTTCATTAAGATTTATTGTTTTATCTTACTATCTGAATGGTCTTTTATTACACATGATACTATTACATCATACATTAGTCATTTGGCATATACTCATTTACCAAATTACGAGGATTTGCCAAACATTGGTAAATTTTATTATATAGTATAAAAAAATCCACTTACTAATATCACCATAAAACTTATCAGTAAATTCTTTGAAGATTGAGAACATGCATGGTGGCAGATAGTTTTCGTAAAATTATCATTTTCACTTGAAAGTTCCAGTTTTATCATTGGCAGCAACTAGTCAGTTTTCTTTCTTTTCTTTTCTTTTTTTTTTTTTTTTTTGAGTTGACAGCCTCACTTTGTTCATTGTTAAGAAATGTTCTACCAAATATCCCCAATCTGAATAACTATCATTTGTTTGTCTGTCATTCTTACAAGTAAGAATAGGGTTCTGTAAAAAAGAAGCTGGTTCAGCTCACAAGTCAAACAGTCGCATGGGTGCTTTTCCCAAAGGCAACCATCCTACTTCAGTATGCAGAAAAGTACTTTCTGTAGAATTCTCCCTTGTCAAACAGAGTATTTAAAAGATGCGTACCAAAGAATTGAGACTTAATAATATTAATGATTTCTACTGCTTCAAGGATATTTTTAAGTGAAATTGGATTTTTCCCCTTATTTTCTTCCCCTTATTTTTTTTTTTTCTTTTTTTTTTGAACTTTGAGTGTGTGGGAGTGGGAAATATGAATACGAGTACAGCTTGGTACCACTTGATTCATGTGGAAGAGTCAGCAATTTTGTCCATGATTGCTCTTGAACCACCAGTGCAAATGTCAACGTAGTGAAGGAAGACAAATAACATACTAAAAATGATTAAAATAGTTTTGACCTTGCATTCCCCTTAAAGGTCTTGGGAACCCTTGAGGACTTCTGTGTTGAGGTATTCGAAAATAGCCTTGCATCTAGAGTCCAGCTCTTTCAGATTTAAGGTTTGTGATGCCCGTCTTTTTCGTACAGAATTATACTCTGTATCACCAGCAGCATCAATGATGGAGCATTTCTTTAAAGGATGCTCCGCTGTATTCTCTGCAGTTTCCTTCCAAGTTTGATAGCCATCCAGTATGTTTTGATGTTGAACTTTTCATGCTATTTCCAGAAAGTGTCAACAGAAGGATTTCAGACAAAAAAGCAGGATGCACATTACTTAAATATTTCCAAAGTTGTTCATGACTGAATAGTAAGGGGTTGCATTTGTCTAGTCATGCCACTAGGACTGAAAACTGAGGTCACGTTTTGCAAGCAATGATTAAGATCCTTGTGATAGTGAATTGTGTATACATGTATATGGTATAGCTCCCCTTTTGTTCTAGCTGCTTTTGTGTCTTTCAGGAGTGTGTTATGGCTTTCCTCATATAACTTCTGAACATCTGAAGCTTGGAAACAAATACTATTATAATGGTTTTGTATTGTGTGTTTACATACTACGTTTCTTCAGAGAAAAACTTAACATCATATAGATACTAATATTTTCTAAATTAATAAACTTAATGCAGTCTCAGTGGAATTACCAGAATTATCATATAGTTTTCTCTCTCTGGGTGTAAACATGTTGACTATTACTTTCATTTGAAAAAGCAAATAAGCAAGTACAGCCATGAATGTCCTGATAAGAAGAATAATGGTATGTGGGGTGAACTAGCTCTATCAGATAGTAAAACATATAAAGATTAAAGTAGTGTATTACTGAAAGCTAAAGAGATATTCAGACCAAGCAAAGAGAATAAGAAAATCTATGTATACATCCTAATCCTTGTGAAAAGTTTTTGTAAGTTTCAGTGTATCAAGTCAGTGGGGAGGGAAAAGATGTTTTTAAATAAGGGATGTTGGGATAACTGACTAGACATAAAGGAAAAGATAAAATTCAATTCATTCTCACACTGTATGTCAAAAGATAAATTTCAAATGGACCAGAAATGCAAATTTAAAGAACAAAATGTACAAATGTACTGGAAGGAAATCTGAATATATTACTCTGTAAACGGGGAGTAGAGAACTTTATTGCTTCTGCATTTAATTATAGTTCTAGGAAAAACTGGTATAGTTGATCACTTTTAAAAATGGAATGGCAAAAGAATTATAAACAAAATCAAAGATAAATGATTAACTAGAAACAATTTCAGAAATAAAGTTACGATGAGTTTTTTTTGTAAAAATAGAAAAGGAAAAACATTATAACTTTAGAGAAAAATAAGCAGTTCATTGAAAGAAAGAGGGAGGACCACAGGGGAAGGGAGGAAAACTGAATGGGAAGAAATAAGAGAGGGACACAAACCATGGGAGATGCTGGACTCCGGGAAACAAACCGAGTGTTATAGAAGGGAGGGTGGTGAGAGCATGGGGTAACGAGGTAATGGGTATTAAAGAGGGCATGTGTTGTGAGGAGCAATTGGTGTTATATGCAAATAATGAATCATTGAACACTATATCAAAAAGTAATGATGTACTATATGTTGGTTAACTGAACATAATAATAATAGTAATAATAATAAAAGAGATAGGCAAATGACTCAAACATGAAAGAGTCTCAACTTTGTACCCAATAAGTAAAAGGCAAATTGAAACTACAATGAAATTCCACTTCTATTAGATTGGCAAAAATTCCAGTTTGGCAGTCTACTCTTGGATCAAGCCTGTAGGGAAACAGGTGCTCTCATATGTTGCTAGTGGGACTACGAAATGACACAATTATTACGAAGAGAAAGTTTGCGATATGTAGTAAGATTATGGATGACGTTAATTTTTGACTTGGCAAGTCCTCTGAAATCTGTTTCTCAGTTACTCAGGCAAAAATGCAAAAAGGGTATTTGCATAGGACTGTCTATTTTTCCAGTCCCCTTTGATGGGATATTTGAGTTTGAGACTATACAAAACTATTACATCCACAAAATGAAGTTTTATTTTTTTTTTTTCACAGAATGAAGTTTTAAATAAAATTTTTATAAAATGAGGAATGTCTCTAAATACTACTATGGAGTAAAATAATATGTTAGAAAAAACTGTATAGTGTATTAGCACTTATAGCTAAGTAAATATATTTAGATTCATAAATATACATACACATACAAGCCTATATATGATACACACATCTATGCACATACATATGCATAATATGAATATATAATGTGTGAACATGTATGTACATTATAGAAAATGTATAAATATATGCATAGATATATATTTATATATTTTTCCTTATATTAGAAGGATGGATGAATAAATCAGAACATTTGTCAAAGATGAACAATATGTGGAGGCAAATAAATAGAAGATGAATTGCTTGAACCACATTTTATGGGTTTGACTTTGAATCTATTTAAATGTGTTTACTTTTACATAAGCTTAGAAAATTAATACAGATAAGCACAAAAGCAGTACATAAACTGAAAACAGAATAAACTAATAAACCTAACTTTGACTCACTGTAATAGTATAAATCACATGGAGAAGAATTAGAAGTGATTTAAAATTCTGGTAAATTTACTACAGACACAGGATTATATTCTAAGGAACAAATTATATAAGAATTATTATTTTTAATCAATTGTGCTATTTATTATAATATTGGAATTGTTATTCTCATATTAGCAGAATAAAAGAACTAAGGGGTATATTAATATAAGGAAGTCAAAATTTTCAGATTGAGGGAAAAGTAGAATAATTTAAATTTGACTAGGAATTACTGGTATGAGTTCACACTTTTTGCTGTATTTTATCTTTTAAGAAATGCATATTTCAAAAAATAAAAAAAGAATTGTATATTTCCTTGCTTCATCTACTGAAAGACCTAGAAATTTTAACTAACTCTCTAGCAATAAGCACCCATATTACTTAGATTACCATGTCTAAATACCATTCTCTGTCCTTTTAGGAACCAAAATATCTTGGAGAAATGAGAAACTTGAGTTTAAAGAAAGAAAGCTAGCAAAGACTGGTGTTCCTGTTTTATTCTCCATAGGATGCACTGTTTTTTGATTGTGTTGATTTATATTTTTCTTCCATTTCAGAAAATCCTCTGGATTTAGCTCTTTGAATAGTGCCCCTTCACCATTCTTAGCTTTTGTAATTCCGGCAGATAAACATTTGATTTCCTCATTCTGTCCTCCATGTTTCCTAAATTTGTTTTATAGGTCTTATCTCTTGATCTCTCTGTGGTTTCATTCTAGATAAATTATTCGTATGTGTCTTCTAGCACACTAATTGTCTTTTCTACTCTATCTTTCCTGCTATTTTAAACATGCTTTGAATTATTTATTTTAAATTGACTTTCTGTAATTTCAATTTTTTTAAATTTTGTTGTATTCATTTCTGTTAGTTTCTTGATTTTATGCTGATCTTTGCCATTGCCCAGTTAGTTCATGTAAACATTTCATTCATGGTTCTTCTAAATGTTGGGACTGACATTTTCAAAATCTGTAAGGCTTGCAGGTATTACTTTTTTACTTGATCTGTTATTTTTTTGTTTTTGCTAGATTTAATTAAATGTGGTTTACTTCCTTAACGTGTGTGTGACAGTCTTTGTAAAGTTATGCACATTTTTTATTTCTGGAAATTTTGCAAGATGACTATATGCAGTCTTGTGCTTCTTAAGGGTTTGTATTCAGAGCAAATGGTTAAAACTCTGCTTCTTTCCCAAGAGTCAGTATTCCTAAAACTATATTGCTGGAAGACTTGGCCTCTGAGTTTCTGAGCTGCTTCCTGCTGCTGTACATCTAGGCCAACTGCCTCTTCTTTACTTCCTGCCTTTCTGACTCTAAAGTACTGACCCCACTTTTCTCTCATTGCCCTCTGGGGTGTAGCTGCTCCAGTTCCCACCTACCAAAGCCTTGGCTTTAGAATTTTAAGGCAATAGAACGCTTGAGTTTTGATCTCTTCTTCATCCCTTACATACTATTGTTAGTATTCACTATTTTCTTCAGCTCCACAAATGTAACACTCTAATTATAATTATTAATTTATCTAGACATTTTAACTTTTTTTTTCCTCTTTTTTTTCTTGTGTCTGTTCTGACTGGAAGAATGACTAACTTGGGGTCTGCAAAACACTTAAAATTCTTTTTGAAATATCTTGGGGTTCTCATGGTGGTTATTGTCACTTAAAAGATTAGTGGAAATTTCTCGAGTCTATTTTAGTATGTAAACACAGTAAAATATTGTAGTGGGTGTGCAAGGGACAGAAAAATTGTGTGCTCAGTAGAGCATTTTGCTTTGTGCCAGGGGTCTCTCCCATAGACTTAATTGCAATGAGGAAATCCTGGCCAGTAGCTTGAGCCAGCAATTTACAGATTATTAGACAAGAAGATTTATTGAACTAAACAATAAAAAGGAAAAGCCATTTTATAATGTGTGATAGAATAGTCTAACCAAAAATTGTTGTTTCCTCTGGTCTACACATAAATCAGTGCCTATCATTGCTGTGCAGTCATGCCTAACATTTTTTTACCCTGGAATTATAAGTAAAATCTTTGTAATACAGGCCTCAGAATATGTTTTTTATGTCACATCTAATAAGCATTTTTAAAATGCCATTTCCCCTCTTCACTTTCTGACTTTCTCCATTAGAAACTCCCAGTCCAGTAACTCATTCTTTCCATGGATCCTAAGCAGCCCTGTGCAGGTGGCTGACACTCCAATGAGATGCATTACTTTGTATGGAGAAAATAGGAAATTTAAAATAAATACTTCAGCCTTAATGTTACCAGAGTTTGTTTCCTGTTACAGGAAATGGTTATTGTAGTGGTTAGTATTATTAAGGACAGATATGAGCTATTTGAAGCTGGTTTGGTTTTGCTATTCTCAATTTGACCCTTAAGGGGTAAATGTTTTTCTCTTGCTCATAGTTCCATTCTTCATTTTCTTCTCAGTCCTTCCTTTATTTCTACTGCTCCCCCAGCCTCATTTCAGAAATTGTTGTTGACAAGAAGAGATGTGTGCAACAGGAATTACCTGTTGGGGTCAGATTGCATCAGCATTGTTTTGGATGTTGTTTCGTATCCGCTTTAAACATTGCTTTGTAATTGCAAAAAGAGTGGAAATGGGAGAAAGCTAATATCCAGGACTCTCATATCTTGTTTTTTTTTAGGCATGGAAGAAAAATCCTGTGTTTGGGAGATTTCAAAAGGATGTGGTTTTTGAGAAAGAAAATCATTTTGTTTATAAGGAAATTATAAGTAAAGTAATTAATTTAAAAGTGAAAGCAAATAAGTCATATTTATGCCCCAAGTTTGTGGAGTATTTCATACAAAAAAAGCTTTAGTAAAGTAGAGAAGATAAAGTGTTAAGAGGTATGTTCATTTTGGAGGCACAGTAAATCCCCATTTCCCCATCACTGACTGAGGCTAAAAGACTACCCACCCTGCCTCATGATTCTCCTAGTTTCCATGCCCCTTCTAGGTTCCAAGAAGGCACCGCTATTCTGAATTATGATTTCTCTGTTTCTAAAATTGTAAATTCTCACTTTTCTAATTTTATAAAATTTTTTTGTCTCTGATCAATATATCATTTTGCCTTTTAAAAAAGTCACAAAAATAAAAATAAAAAATCACATAAATGGAATCATATTGTATGTGTCTTATTTTTTTTGTTAATGTGGTAATCTACTTTTACCATGCTAAAATATTCCATTGTGTTGATCTGTATATACATGTGAGTATACATAAGTATATTTTCATGTATGTATTCATGATGAATGGGTTATTTATCCACTCTGCTAGTAATAAATTTCTGCAGCATTTTTGTTGTTGTTGTTGTTATTGATGCTGCTGGGGATAATAATAACAACAGCTTAAGCTATAATTCTATAGCCGGGCATTGTTGCAAGAACTTTATTTATTTATTTGTTATTATTATTATTTTTTAAAGATTTTATTTATTTATTTGACAGAGATCATAAGTAGGCAGAGAGGCAGGCAGAGAGAGAGGGGGAAGCAGGTTCCCTGCTTAGCAGAGAGCCCGATGCGGGGCTCGATCCCAGGACCCTGGGATCATGACCTGAGCCGAAGGCAGAGGCTTTAACCCACTGAGCCACCCAGGTGCCCCAAGAACTTTATATATCAATTCCTTTAAATACTAGCAGAAGCCTATGAGCTAGGCACTATTATTATCAACTTACAGATGAGACTGGAGCATCAAAGTGCTGATAATTAACTAGGTTACAACGAAGATGAAATTTCAGTGTTAAGAGCCTAGCTGCATAGTCCATGCTCAGAAACACTGCGCTTTGTTGCTTCATTTTTGCCATGCTTTTGAAACATATCGGCAAGGATGTTTCTCTGCTTGACACACAGACATGGAACTGATGGATCAGTAGGGTTTGCACATGATCTGCTTTATTTGGTAATGCCGAACTTTCCCCTAGGGCAGTTCTAATTTCCCTCCTCCTAGCACTGGATGAGAATTTTCGTGAATGTACAACCTTGCCAATACTTGGTATCATCTGACTTCTTAAGTTTTACAAATCTTGAGGGTATGAATGAGTATTTGAAAGTGATTTTCATTTTCATTTCTTGATTATTAGTGAAGTCGAATATTTTTTATACATTTATATAGGGATTTTGTGTTCCCTGTGAAAAGTCCTTTATTTTTTGTCAACTTTCTCCTATTTGAATTTTTGTCTTTCCCTTAATGATTGATAGGGTATTTATAGTTTTTGTGGTTTAGGTATGTTGATAATATCTTCACCTAGTTTGTGACTTGTTCAACTTTGATGAACAAGAATTCTTAATTTTACTATAGTCAAATTTATAATTGCCTTTAGGATAAATACTTTTTTTTTTTTAAAGATTTTATTTATTTGACACAGAGAGAGAGATCACAAGTAAGCAGAGAGGCAGGCAGAGAGAGAGGGGGAAGCAGGCTCCCCGCCAAGCAGGGAGCTGATGTGGGGCTCAATCCCAAGACCCTGAGATCATGACCTGAGCTGAAGGCAGAGGCTTAACCCACTGAGCCACCCAGGCACCCCAGGATATATACTTTTTGTATCTCAGACTAATAAATGTTTTTCTTCATATTCTAATTTTTAAAATTTCCTCTCAGTTATGTTTTTAAACTGTATTTTTTCTTTGTGATGATCCGCCTTTTTTTTTTTTTTTTTTCTGTATGAAAACTAGTTGCCCTTGTACCATGTTTGAAGAATCCATCTTTTTTTGTGGATGAGTAATATTCCATTACACACACACAGTCCATTCATTAGTCAGTGGACATTTGGGCTCTTTCCATAATTTGACTATTGTTGATAATGCTGCTATGAATTAGTATTTTTGTATCCTTTTTTTTTTTTTTTTAAAGATTTTATTTGTTTGTCAGAGAGAGAGAGAGCAAGAGTGAGCACAGGCAGATAGAGTGGCAGGCAGAGGCAGAGGGAGAAGCAGGCTCCCTGCTGAGCAAGGAGCCTGATGTGGGACTTGATCCCAGGACTCTGAGATCATGACCTGAGCCGAAGGCAGCCGCTTAACCAACTGAGCCACCCAGGCGTCCCCAGTATTTTTGTATCCTTTGGGTAAATACCTAGTACTGCGGTTGTTGGATATTGTAGTAGTTCTGTATTTATCTTTTGGAGGAATCTCCATACTGTTTTCCAGAGTGGCTGCACCAGTTTGCACTCTTACCAATAGCACTGTAAGAGGGTTCCTCTTTCTCCACATCCTTGCCAACACCTGTTGTTTCCTGTGTTGTTAATTTCAGCCTTTCTGATTGGTTTGAGGGCATATCCCACTGTAGTTTTTGTTTGTATTTCCCTGATGAAGAGTGATGTTGAATATCTTTTCATATATCTGTTGGCAATCTGAATGTCTTTTTTTTTTTTTTTAAGATTTTATTTACTTATTTTACATAAAGAGAGAGATCACAAGTAGAGCAGCAGGCAGAGAGAGGGGGAAGCAGGCTCCCCGCTAAGCAGAGAGCCTGCCGTAGGACTCTATCCCAGGACCCTGAGACCATGATCTGAGCCAAAGGCAGAGGCTTAAGCCACTGAGCCCCAGGCTCCCCTGGATGCCTTCTTGAAAGAATTATCTATTCATGTCTTCTGCCCATTTTTAAACTAGATATTTGTTTTTTGGGTGTTGAGTTTGATAAGTTCTTTATAGATTTTGGATACTAACCCTTTATCAGATACGCCATTTGCAAATACCTTCTCCCATTTAGTAGTTTGCCTTTTAGTCTTGTGGATTGTTTCCTTTGCTGTGCTGAAGATTTTTATCTTTTTTTTTTTGTTAAAGATTTTATTGATTTGACAGAGAGAGATCGCAAGTAGGCAGAGAGGCAAGCAGAGAGAGAGAGAGAGAGAGAGAGAGAGAGGGGAGGAAGCAGGCTCCCCACCTAGCAGAGAGTCCGACGCGGGACCCGATCCCAGGACCCTGAGATCATGACCTGAGCTGAAGGCAGAGGCCTAACCCACTGAGCCACCCAGGCGCCCCTTTATCTTGATGAAGTTCCAGTGGTTCATTTTTGCTTTTGTTTCCCGTCTCAGGAGACATATCTAGTAAGAAGTTGGTATTACCAATGTCAAAGAGGTTACTATCTATTCTCTAGGATTTTGATGGTTTCTTGTTTCACATTTAGGCCTTTCATCCATTTTGAATTTATTTTCGTGTATGGTGTAAGAAAGTGGTCCATTTTGATTCTTCTGCATGCTACTGTCCAGTTTTCCCAGTACCGTTTGTTGAAGAGATTCTTTTTCCCATTGGATATTCTTCCCTATTTTGTTAAAGATTAATTAACCATATAGTTGTCAGTTTATTTGTTTCTGGGTTTTCTCTTCTGTTCCATTAATCTATGTGTCTGTTTCTGTGCCAGTACCATACTGTTTTGATGAGTACAGTTTTGTAATAGAGCTTGAAGTCCAGAATTGTGATGTTTCTAGCTGACCCTCTTCCTCAAGACTGCTTTGGCTATTCAGGGTCTTTTGTGGTTCCATGCAGATTTTAGGATTGTTTGTTCTAGCTCTGTGAAAAACTGGTGGTATCTGGATAGAGACAGCGTTAAATGTGTAGATTGCTTTGGGTAATATAGACATTTTAACAATATTTGTTCTTCTGATCCATGAGAGTGGAATGTTTTTTCATTTCTTTGTGTCATCTTTAATTTTTTCCATCAGTGTTTTATAGTTGTCAGAGTATAGATTTTTACTTCTGGTTAGGTTTATTCTTAGGTATCTTACAGTATTTGGTGCACTTGTAAATGGGATTGGTTCCTTGATTTCTCTTTCCTTTGTTTCATTATTGGTATATAGAAATGCAACAGATTTCTGTACATTGATTTGTATCCTGCAACTTAATTCATGTGTTACTTCTAGCAATTTTTTGGTGAAATCTTTCAGGTTTTCTGTATAGAATATCATGTCATCTGCAAATAGTGAAAATTTGACTTCTTCCTTGCCAGTTTTACTTGTTTTGTTGTCTGATTGCTGTGGGTAGGCCTTCCAGTACTATGTTAAATAACAGTGGTGGGAGTGGACATCCTGTTTGGTTCCTGACTACAGAGGAAAATCTCTTCAGTTTTTCCCCATTGAGGATGATTTGAGCTGTGGATTTTTTGTATATGGCCTTTATTATGTTGAGGTATGTTCCCTCTAAACCTACTTTGTTGAAGGTTTTTTTTTATCATGAATGGATGTTGTACTCTGTCAAATGCTTTTTCTGCATCTGTGGGAAGGATCCTACGGTTCTTATCTTTTCTTTTAATAATGTGGTTTATCTCATCGATTGATGTATGAATGTTGAACCACTCTTGTAACCTGGAAATAAATCCTACTTGATTGTGGTGAATGATTCTTTAATGTACAGTTGAATTTAATTTGCTAGCATTTTAGTGAGGATTTTTGTATCCATGTTCAGGGATATTGGCCTGATGTTCCCTTTTTTAGTGGAATCTTTTTTTTTTTTTTTTTTAAAGATTTTATTTATTTATCTGACAGAGATCACAAGTAAGCAGAGAGGCAGGCAGAGAGAGAGGAGGAAGCGGGCTCCCTGCTGAGCAGAGAGCCCGATGCGGGGCTCGATCCCAGGACCCTGGGATCATGACCTGAGCCGAAGGCAGAGGCTTAACCTACTGAGCCACCCAGGCGCCCCTTTTAGTGGAATCTTTACCTGGATTCAGTATCAGGGTAATACTGGCCTCATATGATGAATTTGGGAATTTTCCTTCCATTTGTATTTTTTGGAAAAGTTTGAGAAGAACAGGTATTAACTTTTCTTTAAATGTTTGGTAGAATTTACCTGTGGAGCCATCTGGACCTGGACTTCTGTGTGTGTGTTGGGAGATTTTGATTGCTGATTGAATTTCTTTGATGGTTACCAGTCTGTTCGAGTTTTCTATTTCTTCTGGCTTCCATAAAAAAAGAAACAAACAAAAAACAAAAAAAAACCCTCTTGCTTGAAATACTGATGTGAGTGGAGCTAGAGAGTATTAATGCTAAGCAAAATAAGTCAGAGAAAGAAAAATACCATATGATTTCAGTCATATGGGTAATTTAAGGAACAAAACAAACTAACAAAGGGGATAAAGAGAGGAAAACGGAGTAATAGACTTAATTATAGAGAACAAACTTACTGTTACCAAAGGGGAGGTAGGAGGGTGGAAAGAATGGGTTAAATAGGTGATGGGGATTAAGGAGAGCACTTGTGATGAAGACAGGGTGGTGTTGTATATAAGTGATGAATAACTAAATTCAGCACCTCAAACTAATGTTATATGAGAACTAATTGGAGTTTAAATAACAACTTGAAAAAAAGAAGAATCCCTTTCTCACTAAACAGAAGCTTTTGTTCTATTACTAAGAATCACATGTGTTTATGTGATTGTGTGTGCATACATAGGATGTATGTTCCTGGATTCAGGGCCTATCTTTCCCTTCAATATTTTCTTTATTTTCATTATGAAATTAATAATTTTCCTTTTCTGTTTTTGTTTTATTTCTAGGTATTTGTATATTTTTGTGCTATATAGAAAAATGGTATTAAAAACTATTTTCCATTGAGACAGAAATAAAACCATTTATAATTGTATTTAAAAATATTTGTTTTTATTTCCAGCAACATTGTTACACTCTTACTAACAATTGCCTATAGATTGTTGTTTTTTAAGTAGCAATTATATTTTCTGAGAATAATGACTTGTTTTCTAATTGTGATCACTTTTAATTTTCTTTTTTACTCTTATTCTAATGGTCAGAATTTCCAATACAATATTGAATAGTAGTAGTGTAGCAACCATTCTTATGTCATTTCTGAATATAAAGAAAATGATTTCATATTATCAGTAAATATGACATTTACTAAGGATTTCCCTAATCCTTTAGTCAGATTAAAAACAGTGTCCATTTTGTTTTTATTTTGGAATTTATCATTAGTGACTATTGAATTTTATGGACTGATTTTTCTGTATTTACTGAAATTGTCATATCATTTTTCTTTTCAGTCTGTAAATGTAAGTTTCATTGATTTGATTTTATAATAGTATACTTACTGGTCATTCTTAATATTTATATATTCTTCCCTCCAGAATAGTTCATATAGGGTTACCATATAAAATGTAAGGCACTCAGTTAAATTTGAGTTTTACATAAGTAATGTATAAAAATGATTTTTAAAGTTCTTTTTTTTTTTAAGATTTTATTTATTTATTTGACAGAGAGAGATCACAAGCAGACAGGCAGGCAGAGAGAGAGAGAGAGGGAAGCAGGCTCCCCGCTGAGCAGAGAGCCCGATGTGGGACTCGATCCCAGGACCCTGAGATCATGACCTGAGCCAAAGGCAGCGGCTTAACCCACTGAGCCACCCAGGCGCCCCAAAAATGATTTTTATTTGCTAAGTTTGGCAAGTCTAAATTCATGAACATAAGACGACATTAACTCATAATTCTCTTAACCATATAAAGCTTATTTTATTTTGAGCCTATTCCCACTCACCTGCACATGGAACATTCTTATTTTATATTCAGTGTTTAGATTTACTCACATATTTACCAGGATTGTTTTCCTTCATTCTTTATTTTATCTTTTTTCTCTATCTAGGATCATTGTCTTTCTGAAGTATAGCTTAAAAAAATTGAGTTATTTGTGGCAGCTCTCTTGGTCTGAAAATATCCTTTTATCTATTCTCATTTTTTGGATGATGTTTTTGCTAAGTATAAAATTTTAGGTTGCTAGTTATTTTATCTCAGTACACAGGGATAACTGTCATGACAGCTGGGTTTTGTTTTTTTTTTTTTTCCTTTTTCCTGTTGAGAGGTCAGCTACTGATATGATTGCTTTCCCTCTGTGAGTGATTTTTTTTCTCCTTAACCTTTTTTTCCTCTTTTGACTGCTTAATTATTATTTTTTTTTTAAGAGTTTTTATTTATTTGTCAGAGAGAGAGAGGGAGAGAGAGCAAGCACAGGCAGACAGAATGGCAGGCAGAGGCAGAGGGAGAAGCAGGCTCCCCGCCAAGCAAGGAGCCCGACGCGGGACTCGATCCCAGGACACTGGGACCATGACCTGAGCCAAAGGCAGCTGCCCAACCAACTGAGCCACCCAGGCGTCCCTGACTGCTTAATTATTTTTCTATTACGTGCTTTTTGCTATAAGGTCTATTCCAGTTCACAGTTTATATCTGCAGCTAAATTTATATATTGACTTCTTCGTTTTAATTAGTATAGCATTTATTTATTGGAGCTTTATTTGGTTCCTTTTCAAATCTGCATGTCCTTGCTTACAGTTTCTTGACACCGGTCAAATTATCAAATTTTTATTTCTTTAAACATGTAAAATACAGTTATTTTTTAGTTTGTTTCTTTTTTAAAACCATTTTATTGAGGTATAGTTGACCTACAAAAAGCATACATATTTAATATACACAACTTTAGAGATAACGTATACATCTGTGAAATCTTTGGAATAATCTATGCCATAAACATATGCATCACCTTCAAAGTTTCCTCCTGCCCTATTTGTTGATTCGTTATTATTTAGTGAGAGAAGGTAGGAGAGGGGGCAGAGAGAATCTCAAGCAGGCTCTATGCCTGCTGCAGAGCCCAAGATGGATCTCTGTCCCACAACCCTAAGATCACTATCTGAACTGAAATCTAGAGTCAGACAATTAGGACCACTTGGGTGGCTCAGTCAGTTGAATGTCTGACTCTTGGTTTTGGCTTGGGTCATGATAATACAGGTGTGGAATCAAGCCCCAAGTCAAGCTCCATGCTCAGTGTGAGAAGTCGGCTTTAGATTCTTTCTCTTTGCCCCTCCACCTGCTTGCTTCCATGTTCTCTTTCTCAAATAAATAAAATCTTAAAAAAAAAAAAAAGTCAGAAACTTAACTAACTGAACTACCCAGGTGCCCTGATTTATTATTTTTTGATAACACTTAACATGATACCTATTTTGAGCAAATTTTTAAAGTATACAACCTGATATTATGAACTATAGGCACTATAGTTATCTTTCTTGCATAACTGAAACTTTTTTAACATTTGACTAATACTTCCCTGTTTTCCTTTTCCCCAAGCCCATGAACACTGCCGTTTTAATCTTTACTTCCATACATTTGACTATGTTAGATTCATTATATAAGTAGTGTTTATATTTGACCTGCATAGTATTTGACTTGTATCTGATTTATTTCACTTACCATAATGTCCTACGGGTTTATCTATGTTGTCACAAATAGTAGGATTTCCTTCTTACAACTGAAAAATATCCTATTGTAGGTACATATCACATTAAAAATTCCTCTTCATCTCTTGATATTTAGGTTGCTTCCATGTCTTGGCTATTATGAATAATGCTACAGTCAACTTGGGAGTGCAAATAGCTCTTTGAGATCCTGATTCTTTCCTTTGGATATATACCCAGAAATGGGTTGCTGGATCATATGGTAGTTCTAATTTTTTGAGGAACTTCTATATTGTTTTCCATAGTGACTGCCTCAGTTTATATTCCCATCTTCAGTGTAAAAGTGTTTTCTCTGTATCCATACTGATACTAGTTATCTTTTGCTACTTGATAATAGCCATCTTAATTGCTATGAGATAATAGCTCATTATGGTTTTGATTTGCATTTCTTTGATGATTAGTGATATTCAGAACCTTTCATATACCAGTTGGCAATTTATATGTTATCCTTGGAGACATATCTATTCAGTTCCTATGCCAATCTTCAAAAAAGATTTTTTTGATATGAGTTGTTGAAGGTCTCTGTATAGTTTGGAAATTAACCCCTTATAAGATGAATGGTTTGTCAATATTTTCTCCCACTCTGTAGTTTGCTTTTTGGTTGGGTTGATTGTTTGCTTTGCAGAAGTTTTTTAGTTTGATGTAGTCCCATATGTCTATTTTTCTTTTGTTGCATTTACTTTTGATATCATATCGAAGAAACCATTGCCACCATCAATGTTCAGAAAATTTTCCTTATATTTTCTTCTAGGATTTTATGCTTTCTGGTCTTATATTTATTTACTTTTTATTTTTTATAAAATATTTCCTTATTTGAGAGAGTGAGTGAGTGCAAGGCGGGGAGGGGCAGAGGGATAGAGCCTGACACAGGGCTTCATCTTAGGATCCATGAGATCATGACCTGAGTCAAAATCATGAGTCAGGTGATTAACCTACTGAGCCACACAGGCACCCCCCCTAGTCTTACATTTAAATCTTTAATTCATTTTGTGTAAATTTTGTATAATGTGAGATCAGGGTCAAATTTTACTCTTTTGCATGTAGGTACATGGGGTTTTCTCAGCACTGTTATTAAAGTTGTTATCTTTTTCCCATTGTGTATACTCAGGATCTTTGTGGAAGACCAGTTGACTATATGTGTGTATGTTGGTTTCTGGGTGTTTTGTTCTCTTGATTTGTATGTCCGTTTTAATGCTGGCACCATACTGTTGTGAATACTATAGTTTTGTAACTTATTTTGAAATCAGGAAATAGACATCTAGTTTTGTTCTTTTTGTTCAAAATTCTTTGGCTCTTTTAGGGTTTTTTGTGGTTCCCTATGAATTTTTCTTCAGTTTTATTAAAGTATGTATAATTAACAAAATTATGTATATTTAGTGTCTGTAACTTGACATTTTGATATTGCATAGATATAATGATTTATCTTTTTTCTTGATAAGCTCCTTCGATAGAGAATCAACCAACAGATTATTCAAAGGTTGAATTAGAGCTTTTTCTCTTGCTGAAAAAAATCCTTATATACCGAGAATTTGTATTATGTAAATAGGTTTTTAATTCTTTTCTACTTTAGACGTCAACTTTTTGTTTCAAATTAAAAAAAAAAAAAAGATTGTATTTTGGTTTGTTTTCTAACCATCAGTGATAAGGTACTTGGTGTGACAAGAAGCTGTGATGGTCCTGGCAGTTCTGGGTTAACCAATTAGCATGTGATGCTTGGGATAAAAACAGTAGTTAACAAGTCCAGGCCACACATACTTTCCTCACATCTGTAACCAGACACAGTTAAAGAATCAGCCATCCAGTGATAATGATTTTCTATCACTGTTGGCCTAGCTTGAGTCCAAATTGCTGTCCTGGAATGGACACTGCTGTGCATTACATCCTGCCTTTCCATTGCTCCATTTCCCCTCAGTCCTGTGGTTTCTGTGCCATTGGCTGCCGTGTCTATCTCTAGGAATCTCCTAAATAAATAATTATGCTCACTCTTAGATAGTCCTTTATTGATGCTTCTACAATGTTTTGCTTCCTATCCCTTTAAGCTTTAGCTTTTAATAATTACAAAGAAATCTCTTTACTGGTGAAGCTTCCATTGAAAGGTGTATTATTATGTTGCTTTTTTCTTGTAGGGCCACTTATCATTTAGTCAAATCATTAGTAAACTCTGCAATTGAATGTGGAATGAGCATTTTAAAGGTCCTCAGCAGTCTTTTAAATATTTATTTATGAAGAAATTTTCCCACCCAATTTTATTAAACATATGACCTCTGGCTTTGAAGTAAATAATCATTCGTACTGTCGTGCTGTTCTGAGGAGAAACAAGTGGGTACTCCTACATACTTTTCTGAAAAGTACACATTGGTATAGTTATTTATAGAAAACGATTGGAAAAAAATAGACTGTTAAAACAAAAATGTTTTAGACTTTTTAAACCTTGAGTCCTAAGTTTTAGCATATATTTTATGTGTTGTACCTGTGGTGTGGGATCTGTTTTACAGAATAATTATGAAGGAAATGGGATTCTGGAAAGAACTATTCACCACTGTAGAATTTCTGTGGGGTCAGCCTTAATTGGGTGGCTTAAAACTAACTGTCATGGATTTTCTCTGAGTGTAGCCAAGAAAGGGAAAATAAATCAACATTTTAGATTTTGTACTAGCTTTTTAAATTTATTTTTATTTGACTGTTGTTGACATACAATATTATGTTAGTTTTAGGTGTACAACTTACTAATTTGACAAGTTCATACCTTATGCTTTGTTCACCACAAGTATAGCTAGCATCTGTCCTATTCAGTCGCTTTTAAAATATCATTGACTATATTCCTTATGCTTTGCTTTTTTCTTGTGACTTATCCATTTCATAACTGGAGGCCTATATCTCCCTTCCCCCGTGTCCCATTTTGCCCAATCTCCCACCTCCCTTCCCTCTGACAACCATAAGATTGTTCTTAGTGTTTATAGTTCTGATTCTGCTTTTTGTTCGCTTATACTTTTTTTAGATTCCATTTATGAGTGGGATCCTACAGTATTTGTCTTTCTCAGTCTGACTTGTTTCACCTAGTGTAATACCCTCTAGGTCCATTCATGTTGTATCAAATGGCATTATCTCATCTCCTTTTATGGCTGTGTAATAGTCATTATATAGGAATACCACATTTTCCTTATCCATTAATTTATTGTTGGACACTGAGGTAGCTTCCTTGTCTTGGCTATTGTAAATAATGCCACAGTAAACATAGTGGTGCATAAATCTTTTTGAGTTACTGTTTTCCCTGAGTAAATACCCAATAGTGGGATTATTGGGCTATATGGTATTTCTATTTTTACTTTTTTTTTTTTTTTAAAGATTTTATTTATTTATTTGTCAGAGAGAGAGAGAGCAAGAGTGAGCACAAGCAGATAGAGTGGCAGGCAGAGGCAGAGGGAGAAGCAGGCTCCCTGCCGAGCAAGGAGCCCGTATGTGGGACTCGATCCCAGGACTCTGGGATCATGACCCGAGCTGAAGGCAGCCGCTCAACCAACTGAGCCACCCAGGTGTCCCTCTATTTTTACTTTTTTGAGGAACCTCCATACTGTTTTCCACAGTGGCTGTACCAATTTACATTCCCACCTGGAATGCATGAGGATTCCTTTTCCTCCACATCCTCACCAACACTTGTTTCTTATCCTTTTGATTTTAGTCATTCTAACAGGTGTGAGGTGATTTCATTGTGGTTTTGATTTGTATTTCCCTAATGATTAGTGATTTTGAGCATCTTTTCATGTGTCTGTTAGCCATCTGTATGTCTTCTTTGGGGAATTGTCTGTTCATGTCTTCTGTCCATTTTTAAATTGTATTATTTGTTTTTTGAGTGTTGAATTGTATAAGTTCTTATATATTTTGGATATTAACTTCTTATCAGGTAAATCATTTGAAAACATCTTTTCCCATTCATTGGATTATCTTTTGGTTTGTTGATGGCTTCCTTCATTGTGCAAAAGTTTTTTATTTTGGCTTAGTCCCAATAATTTAATTTAGCTTATCTTTCTCCTGCCACAGGAGATACAGAGAAATGTATCTGATGTATGGCTGATGTCAGAGAAATTACTGCCTGTGTTCTCTTCTAGGATATTTAGGGTTTCAGGTCTCCTGGTTAGGTCTTGAATCCATTTTATTTTTTGTGTATTGTGTTAGAAAGTAGTCCAGTTTCATTCTTTACATGTAGCTGTCCACTTTTCCCAGCACCGTTTATTGAAAAAACTGTCTTGTTGTATGTTCTTGCCTCCTTTGTCATAGAGAACTGAAAATACAAATGTGTGTTTATTTCTAGGCTCTCTCTTCCGTTCCATTGGTCTGTATGTCAATTTTTGTGCTACTACCATGCTGTTTTGATTACTATGGCTTTAAAATCTGGCATTGTGATACCTCCACCTTGTTCTTTTTCTCTCACGATTACTTTGACTTATTCAGGGTCTTCTGTCTTTCCATACAAATTCTAGTATTGTTCTTCTGGTTTTATGAAAAAATCCTGTTGGTACTTTGATAAAGATTGCCTTGAATCTGTAGATTGCTCTGGGCAATAGGGATATTTTGACAATATTAATTGTTTTAGTCCATGAGCATGGAATATCTTTCCATTGTTTTGTGTCCTCTTGAATTTATTTCATCAGTGCTTTATGGTTTTTAGAGTATGGGTCTTTTACATCTTTGGTTAAATTTATTCCCAGGTGTATTTTATTCTTTTTCGTGCAATTGTAAATCTTGTGGCTTTTTGTTCTGGTGGTTTTTTTTTTTGTTTTTGTTTTTTTTTTGTTTTGTTTTTTTGCTGTTTTTTTTGTTTGTTTTTTGTTTTTTAAATTTCTCTGACTTTACTGTTAGTGTATAGAAATACTACCAATTTCTGGGTATTAATTTGTATCCTGCCACTTTACTGAACTCATTTATTCTAGTAGATTTTGGTGAAATCTTTAGGATATCCCCCCAAAATAGTATCATGCCATGTGCTCATATTGACAGTTTAACTTCTACTTTACCAATATGGTTGCCTCTTCTTTCTTGTGTGATTGCTGTTGCTAGGGCTTCTAGTGTTACTTTGTTTTATTTTTTTTTATTTTTATTTTTATTTATTTTTTTTTAAGATTTTATTTATTTATCAGAGAGAGAGAGAGACAGAGAGGGCATATATGCAGAGGGAGAGGGAGAAGCAGACTCCCCGCCAAGCAGGGAGCCTGATATGGGGCTCGATCCCAGGACACTGGGATCATGACCTGGGCCGAAGGCAGATGCTCAACAACTGAGCCACCCAGGTGCCCCACTAGTGTTACTTTGAATGAAAGTGGTGAAAATGAACATCCTTGTCATGTTCCTGACCTTACAAGGAAAGCACTCATTTTTTCACCATTGAGTATGGTGTTAGCTGTGGGTTTTTCATAAATGGCCTTTTATGTTGAGGTATATTCCCTCTAATTCCATTTTGTTGAGGATTTTTTTTTTTAAGATTTTATTTATTTATTGACAGACAGAGATCACAAGTAGGCAGAGAGGCAGGCAGAGAGAGAGGAAGGGAAGCAGGCTCCCTGCTGAGCAGAGAGCCAGACACAGGGCTTCATCCCAGGACCCTGGGATCATGACCTGAGCTGAAGGCAGAGGCTTTAACCCCCTGAGCCACCCAGGTGCCCCTTGTTGAGGATTTTTATCATGAACAGATGTTATACTTTATCAAATGATCATTTGATCATATGATATTTATCCTTTGTTTTGTTGATGTCGTGTATGATGTGGATTGATTTGCAAATATTGAACAATCCTTGCATCCCAGGAATAAATCCCACCTGATCCTGATGAACGATCTTTTTAATGTTGCTAATCCTGTGTTGAGGATTTTTGCATCTATGCTCATCAAGGTTATTGGTTTATACTTTTGTTTTTTTGTGTTGTCTTTGGTTTTGGTATCAGGGTAATGCTGTTCTTATAGAGTGTATCTGGAAGCTTTGCTTCATCTTCTATTTTTTTTTTGGAATAGTTTAGATATTAACTCTTTAAATGTCTGGTAGAATTCACTTGTGAATCCTTCTGGTCCTGAACTTTTATTTTTTGGTAGTTTTTTGATTGCTGATTCAATTTCGTTACTTATAATTGGTCTGTTCAGATTTTCTGTTTCTTCCTGATTGAGTGTAGAAGACTGTATAGTTCTAAGAATTTATCCATTTCTTCTAGGTTGTCCAGTTTGTTGGCATATACTTTTTCATAGTATTATAACCCATTGTATTTCTCTATTGTCAGTTATCTCTTCTTTTGTTATTTCTGATTTTATTTATTTGTTTTTTTTCTCTTGAAGTCTAGCTAAGGCTTTATCAGTATTGTTTATCTTTTCAAAGAATTAGCTCTTGGTTTCATTAGTTTTTTTTTTTTTTTTATTTTTTTTTTTTTTTTTTCCGAGAATTTTTTTTCTTTTGTTTTTTTTTTTTTTTTTTTCTTTGTTTTTTTTTTTTTTTTTTCAATTCACTTCATTTAATGAAGTAATGACTACTTCATTGAACCATTGATTGCTTGGTATCATGTTACTTAGTGTCCATGTGTTTGTGTTTTTTTCCTGTTGTTTCTTGTGATTTATTTCTAGTTTCACCTTGTGTGCTATTACCCTGTCTTCCAGATCATTGACATATTCACCTGCATCCCCTAATCTCCTGTTGATTCCTTCTACTGTGTTTTTTAATTTCAGTTATTGTATTATTCAACTCTGATTTATTCTTTTTAATATTTTATATCTCTTTTTTGAAGGTCTCACTGAATTCCTCCATTCTTTTTTCAGCCCACTAAGTATGTTTACAATCATTACCTTAAGTTCTTTATCAGGCATATTGCTTATCTCTGTTTCATGTAGTCCTTTTTCTTAGGTTTTCTTTATATTCTTTTCTTTGGAGGTTTTCTTCCTCTGTCTCCCCATTTTGCTTGACTTGCTGTGCTTATTCTATGCATTATGCAAATGGATTCTTCTCCTAAAGTTTAAGGAGTAGTCTTGTGTATGGTGTTCACTATGAAGATTGTGTGTGTTTGGTGACCTTTACTGGTTGGCTGGACTTGTGGCTGTATATGCTAGTTAATCTTTAACAATTGCTTTTTACAGAAAGAATAATTTTTTAGAATAATAATTTTAATCTAATAACTAATAAAAAGAAAGAAAATGATGAAAAAAGAAAAAAAAGGAGAAAGGAAAAAGAATAAGAGAACGAAACCAAAAAGAGAAACCAATAAAAACAAGACAAGACAAATTTTAAACAGTAAAAAAATAAATAGTAAAAATTGAAAGAAAACAAAAGCACAAAACCAGAGTTTTTTTTCCCTGAGCACAAAAGGACGCTGAGGCATTTCTGAGTTTGCTGAGTTTCTGTGCTCACCATGAGCCTGGACCCTGCTGCACTCTGGCCTTTTAATGTGATGGAGGAGAAGGTGCCTGGGTGGCTCAGTTGGTTGTGACTGCCTTCAGCTCAGGTCATGTTGTTGGGGTCCTAGAATTGAGTCCCACACTGGGCTCCCTGCTCAGTGGAGAGTCTGCTTCTCCCTCTGACCCTTCCCTCTCTCATGTTCTCTCTCTCTCATTCTCAAATAAATAAAAAATCTTAAAAAAAAAAATGTGGAGGAGGAGAGAACGTATGTTCCTACAGTACCTTGGCCCTTTTAAACCATGACTTTTTTTCTGTCCCAGCACAACTGGGGCTGGTATGGAGTTGAGGACCCTGGATTTGCTGAGGTCACAAGCTCCCTATGATGACCAGACCCACTGGTTATGGCATCTGAAACTGCGTGCTGTGGTTTAGGGACTCTACAGTTAGTGTGTCTGAACCTGTCCCTTAACAATATCCATGTCAGCTTTTAAGGTTGAGGGGAAGCCTGTGCTTCTGTAGTTCCTCAGCCCTTTTAATCCTTGGCTTTTTTTCTGTGCCCCCTGGTGTGGGTGTGTAAACCCTGGGCTTTCAAATTTGCAAGCTCACTAAGTGGACTAGATCCACCCATTATGGTGTAGGGACTCTGCTCTGATCCAGGCTTGTTAAGGTGAGCCGGGAGCATAAGCCATGTAGTTTTCCAGTCCCTCTGACCTAGTGAGCTTTCCCACAGTTCCTCCACCACTTGGCAGAGTTCTGGTGTTATTATGCTAATTGTTTTTTTTAAGCTGTGGGTTTTTCTCTGTGCCTAGTAACCGAGGAATCTGTTCTTAGTCTCTGAGTATTCTCTCTCCCTGCTGCCATTTGCAGCGTTGGGAATGGGAATTCCCTTTATTACCATGTCTCTCTTGATGTTCTTTTGCTATTTTATCTTTGGTTGTTCAGTAGCTCTTCAATCAGCCCTCAGTTCTTTTTCGGGAGGACTTGTCCTATTAATAAGTATAATTTGATGTGTTCCATGGAGGAGGTGAGTTCACAGTCTTCCTACATAGCCATCCTGAACCAGAACCCCATAATATTGTTTTTAGTGAAAGAGAAATACTTCCCTTGACAGATTGCTCCTTTATCCTTAACTCAAAATGAGAATAGTGTTTTATTAATTTAGAACAATGGGGCACAAAGTGCAGTGTTGATCTTTGACAGTAAGAATGTGACTTGCAACTAGTAAACTATATAACTTGACTTTTCTTTTTGAGTTGCACAGTCATTTTTTCCATGAGCATAATTACATAGGAAGAGTATTAATTCATCTCTGCTGCCAAGGGGACTCCCTTCTGTTGTGGAGTGGAGAGGCTCCTTAAGTGTGGTGGAAATGGAGGTGTATACCATTTGTTTCATTTTTGGCATTTTATTTCCTTGAGTCAATGAGAAGTGGTTAAGCTAGTGATTGAATCTAGAAGAACAGATTCTTAATACACATATTGAAAGAAACATCTTAACAGTTAGAATGAAGAGGAAATAGAGTCTGTAAGAAATTCCAACATTGTTGAACTTCTTTATGCCCCTTCTACAGCTGGCAGGAAAAAACAAACAGAAACTATCACTGATATTTTTTTCCTTTGGGAAGAATTAGGAAGCAGAATGCTTTTGAAATATAACATGACAAAAATATGTTCTACTCCTCTTATCATTTTTCTAGGCAAACATTTTACCACATCACAGGAATTGTCAACAGGGCCTGTAAAGATTAGACTGACACCAGGATTATTGGCTAAGAAGCAGAAATAGAAATGATAAGAATCCTACAAAGTGGATGTATTAGAGTTGTTATTTTTTTCTGTAAGGACTTCGGAAGGTGAATGGATTTTGTTAGTGGTAGTTAAGGTTTAAAAGAAAACCAAAGACCAGAATTAGACACACAAGTCAAAAGAAGTTAGGAGGGAGCCAGTGTTCCGGAAAGAAATAGCAAAATGTAAATTAACAAAAGAGAGAGACCTAAAAATGACGGTAGGTGACTTTGGCTTGTGTTTTCTGGGTCTCCAATTTCTTCATTTGTATAAAGAACTCTGGTGATCAATGGGGGAAGGGAGAGTGATTGGAAGGTCTCACTGGACACAGATTATAGGGGGCATGTCTTCTTTTTAGGAGACTTAAACTAAATTCAGTTTTTTTTTCTTCTTTTCCTTCATTTTTTAAAAGTACCATGCACAGGTGATTCTAGGTAATGTTAATGATAAAATAACCCTTAACACAGGGGAAGGTTACTTCCACTGACTCCCATCTTGGTATGCCATTCCTTTCTCAATATCTACTTACATTGGTCTTAACAGTGGAAGTAGTGCTGAATAATCATAATTTCACTGCTACATTCGAAGACATGGGAGCTAATGCCTTTCTATATTAATGAAGAAAACTACAACATGACAGGGAGTGTTTATTGAACAATTTTGACATCCCGGGCACTATACCTAAATAATTGCAGTTTTCTTCACCACAATCGTGAAACTATTGTTACTACATTTTTCAGTTTTGAAGTTTTAGAACTTAAGAAAATTTGCCTACGACATACTGATGTAGGAGCTAAAATTCGTGTCCAGCTTTGTCTGACTTTAAATTCTGCATTGTTCTCCATTATAAATACATTGCTTCCTACTAACTCACTTGGTTGTCTTTGGAGAGTTATTCTTAAAGAGACTTTGGAAAAAAAAACAAAAAACAAAAAAAGAGACTTTGGTAATGATGATATTCTTTGTCTTCTAGCTCCTTATTCCCCTTTCATTTTTCCATTCTCTTAACAGGGCTTTCATACTATTTTTACCTTTCCTTGATTGCCTTGGCAAGTCTTTACGACTTGTGCTAAGTCAGCTGTGGCTTTCTTGACAGATCCTTTGAGACATTTGTGTAAGTTTAGGGGAATACACATGCAGTGTATCATTTTCTAGCTTGTTGGTTGTAGAAGCTAATGATGAAAATGGTTCTACGGGTAACTTCTAAACTAATTTCCTTTGTTAATTGTGACAGGACTGGTGTTACTTCAGCCACCAAAAGTGCCTTAATGCTGAATTCCATTGTCACTTGTTATGGACTACATATTTATTCCTCTCAAAATTAATATGTTGAAAATCTAATCCCGCATGTTACAGTATTTGGAGTGGGGCCTTAGGGAGGGAATTGGGTCATGAGGGTGGGGACCTCATGGGATTAGTGCCCTCATAAGAAAAGAGATGAGAGCTCTGCTCTCCCCCATGTGAGGACATAGGAAGAAGATGACCATCTGTAAATCAGGAACAGGGCTCTAATCTGAAATCTTCCATGCTGGCTCCCTGACAGCAGACGTTCCAGCCTATGACATTCTATTATGGCAGCCCATACTATCTAAGACACAGCCTGTTAAGATTCTACTTGATGGAGAACCAGGATCACAGAGGATGGAGAAAGATAGTCATCACCGTTTATTTAAGGCTTTTTATTTATTTATTTATTTTTTAGAAGAGTTTTAGGTTTACAAGGAAATTGAGAGGTGGTTTATGGATTTTCCGATATACCTCCTGCCCCTGTACATTTGTAGCCTCCTCATTATTAACATTCCCCATAAGAGTCATACGTTTGTTATAATAATATATAACATATATAAATACGTAAATAATATAAACTTAAGCTATATATATATGTATTTATATATGTTATATATAGCTTGTCTAAACCCATAGAATGCATAGTACCAAAGGCAAACCCTAAGATAAGCTATATATATATAGTGTATAATGCCATGTATCTATCATTACAGTATCATACCCTGTATTTTCACTGCCCTAAAAATCCTCTGTGCTCCACTTACTCATCTCTTTCCTGAATCTAACCCTTGATGACCCTGATCTTTTACTATATCCAGAGTTTCATCTTTTCCACAATGTCATATGGCTACATTACAGTTTGTAGCCTTTTCAGACTGGCTTATTTCCCTTGGTAATATGCGTTTAAACTTCCTCCATGGCTTTTCACAGCTTGATAGCTCATTCCTTTTAAGTGCTGAAAAATAATTCATTGTCTGGATGAAAGTTTATTTGCTCACCTACTGTAGGACATCCTGGTGGTCCCACGATTTGGCAATCAGGAATAAAGCTGCTGCAAACATCCATGTGCAGGTTTTTGTGTAGACATAACTTTTTAGCTCCTTTGGGTAAGTACCAAAGAGCATAGATGGCTAGATCTTATGTTAAGAGTATGTTTATTTTTGTTTTTTTTTTTTAATTTTTTTTTTTTAAAGATTTTATTTATTTATTTGTCAGAGAGAGAGAGAGGGAGAGAGAGCAAGCACAGGCAGACGAATGGTAGGCAGAGGCAGAGGGAGAAGCAGGCTCCCCGATGAGCAAGGAGCCCGATGCGGGACTCGATCCCAGGACGCCGGGATCATGACCCGAGCTGAAGGCAGCTGCTTAACCAACTGAGCCACCCAGGCGTCCCAAGAGTATGTTTATTTTTGTAACAAAGTGACAAACTATCTTCCCACGTAGTTGCACTATTTTGCATTACCATGAGCAAAGAATATGAGTTCCTGTTGTTCTCATTCCTTGTCAACATTTAGTATTGTAAGTGTTGAAGATTTTAACCATTCTCATAGGTGTGTATTAATAACCCATTGCTGTTGCAATTTGTATTTCCCTGATGACATATGACAGGAAGCATCTTTTTTTATGCTTATTTTCCATCTGTGTATCTTCTTGGGTGATGTGTTTTTAAGATCTTTGACCCATCTTTAATCAGGTTATTTCTCATTAATGAGTTTTAAGCCGCCTTAGCATATTTTGGATAACAGTTCTTCATGTCATTACTTTTTTAGGAATATTAAGAGAAGCAGACAGCAAAATCCTAATACCGATTTTATTTTTTCTGATTATTTTTTGGACCATAATATCAGAAGAATGTAAAAGGCTAACCCGCAAATCTAGCATATTCTTTTAACTTCAACTTAAATTATAATGGATTAGCAACTATGAACAGTAATTACATAGTGATTAATGAATATTTGATATCATTGAATAATCATTTAAAATTTAATTTTGAATATTTAAAAATATTCTACATAATTAAGGAGATTAGATAATTTATTTTGCATTTCCCATAACTGGTAGGATAGAGCCCCTCCTCTTATTGAAATAATGGTTACTTCAGACTAGTTTTAGTCCCTCCCAAATACGTAATCATGACTATTTTAGATTTTGACAAATGCAAAATTCAACTCCGTATGCTGTCAGTTTCATGTGATCCTACTTACTCCCAGTGATGTAATGATCAAAATGCCTGAGCAGATAAAATAGGGAGGAAACATTTCCTAGAAATGGAATACAAATTATTTGTATGTACTATATGCAGGAAAAGACACACGTACATTTAATAAGTGGAGAATGAAGACAAACTATTAATCCATAAGCCACGTGTCCTTATTGATTCCTTATTCCATTGTAACTTTGGAGGCAGAGCGCGTTACTTTACCATGCAGAGGCTCTATGCTAGCATAGTGCTACTGACTCTTTTGCTGACACATCAGTCACCCTTCCTCACTGATGAAAGGTTGCGGAGAAAGAATGGGACAAGCTCACTCAGCCCTTGGCTTTCTGTTTTTAGGAGTAGCTTCATATACTTTTGTTCTTTCTCCTGTACTCAGGTGAACTCCCAGGGATGGCCTAAGCCTGCATCGCTGCCTGTCACTGGGCTGTGTGACCCTTTCTACATAAGGGATGGAATTTTGGGAAGTCTTTTAGGTTCAGGTTCAAAGCGACATTCTCTAATCTGCTTTATCAGCAATAAATCTGTTTTAAATCTCCATCTGTCTGTCTTCTGTGCTTTATTTTTAATTGTTTCTGAACCTAAGATGGGAAGAAAGGGGTATTATCTATTGACCCCATAAGATCCCAAAGGTGATACTGAAATCCTTGGAGTATATGTTTCTGTGTAATGTGGAAAACAAGCCCATCCTGTCCTAAATTCAAATGAAAATATAGCTGAATTACATCCACGTGAAAACAAAAATCCTTTTAGAATTTCTAAAATATGAACTAATTGAACATAAAACCAAAACCTAAAAAAAGTTCATTTTGGTTTTCTTTATCCAGATCAGATAGATAAAAATCATTGAATTTTAATGTATAAACACCATGACTTATTACTTCAATGATAGTGATACAGACTTTTGCTGTGTTGTGGTTCATTATACACTTCGATCATTCAAAAAAATGCATCCTATGAGAGGTCTTTCCCATTGGTTCAGCCTTGTTGGCTTTCTGTAATACCCAGTTAATCTAAGAATTAGTGCCTGATATTTACATAAGAAAAATTCCAAATAGAGAAATATTTGTGCTAGTGATTTCATGAGTTTTTACATTGACTTAATTTTAAGTCACAAAGGACTGAAACTCTTCAGAGGACATTTTACAATACAGGTTTCAATACTTAGGGAGCTTAAAACAACTTTACTAGTGTTCTTCCTCTCATTAAATCTCTTCTTGAATTTTGAGTTACCTATTCTTTACAATCTGGTAACAAATGGAAACTTTCACTTTTGTTGTCAAAGAACTGAGGAAGGTGAGGAATAATATAGGCTTGCCTTACTTTTCAGTTTGTTGTGTATTCAATATTGCTCTTAGTGAAGGAGTGTCCTTAAATGCCAGATTTTTCAGTTCTGTTTACCAGATTACATATGCATTATTGCAAATGAGTTCTGCCACAAAGAAAACTATAATGAAAATATCAGAGGGAATTAAAGTGCTCTTTATACGCATGAGCTTGCTTCATTAATCTGAGGGCAAAAAAGATTGAGCTGTTACGTTCCCAGATGGCATCGGGCAGTGAATGGACAGTCTTTGCTGAAGTATTTTTAAGGTGTTTTTTTTTTTTTTGGTCCCCCACACCCCCTGAAGGTTGGGTTTCAGTAGCAACAAATTGATGCTGGTTAAAGTCCCTGAGAAGCATCTTAACTAAAGTTTCAATCTTCACTCCCCCCAAGTCAGCAGGTGCCTGTTAACTAGTGAGAGAGCTTAAAGTTTTAAAGAGATACATCCTAAATGGTCTCTGGGGGTATAAATAAGAGTTGAACTATTAAAAAAAAAAAAAAAAAAGAGTTAAACTGCAGTTACTCTGCAGATTTTGCGGGAAGAATTTATTTTTCCTGAGTTTTAAGGCTCTCAGATGTGTATTTTGTGAGATAAATATATGATTGTGATTATTACAAATGCCAGATTTTCATAGAATAATAATATGGCTACTGGCCGAATGAAATTGGTGTGATTATGCAATAGGAACTTCCTTTTGTTAATCCCTCTGAGTGCTTTTAGCATCTGTTTTCTTACAGTGATTAATTTATCCTCAGAATATACTACCTTACCACCCCCCTTGTGTAGCAGAAAGAGTGAAAGCATCAGAACCAGATACACCCAGGTCATATCTAGCTTTAGCCAGCTATCGGACTTGAACTATTTCCTCTTACCTGCTCTGAATCTCAATTGTGTTAGCTGTAAAATATCATCACAGGCAAATTGCAAGGATTTAATAAATTTTCTGAGGTCTTAAGCAAAGTCCCTGATATGATATGTGCTCAATACACTTTAAAAATAATAAGTCTTATATTTCTAATGAAGGCATCATGTGCTTAAAGGAAGGGATTGTGCTGGGGTGTGTGTGTGTGTGTGTGTGTGTAGGAATAAATGTGCTCTTAGGTTCTCTTCATGAAGATCTCTTTCCTGGCAAAGGCACAGCTCTTACAAGGGTTGTGGGTGTCTGAAGACGTTGCACATGAGACTTTACACGAGATGAAACTGCTCTGTGTTGTTGGATTTGGCTCAAGATCGAGAAGAGAGAATAAGATGAAGTGTGAGTGATGTTTCCTGATTTATGGGTACCCTGGGCAGCCTGGAGACCACACTTTCAGGACTCCACTGCCTGCAGGATTCTGGTTATGTTCTGCGAATTAGAGGCTTTCATGAAGATTCAAAATGGTGCAGAGGAGAAACTTAATCTGCAGATGGACCAGGTCAGGCACATGGGTATCAGCAGCTGTCTGAGGCACGTTTTGCCTGCAATTTGGGGTGTCTTCCTCAAAATCCCTCCTTTTGATGAGGCAGGCAGATGAGAACACTGGTGGTAGCTTCCTTTTAACCCTGAGACTCTGAATTTCCTGGAGAGTTCAAAATGTCTAGAGTGGCTTCCATTTTTTAGATCAAACTTTAATGGAAGACTAGTATAACAGTCTTTCAGTTTAACCGCTGCCTCAAATGGATGAAATGGAAACTTTCATCCATTTTTATGAGCCAAAAGACTAAAGCTTAGCCTGATGTCTACGTCTAAATTCATTTGAAAGAAAAAAGCTAACAACTCATTACCTTCATTTTGAATAGATTATTTTGATAACAGAACTAAGTGAAATTTTGAATAAATTATTGAAAATAATCAGTTTCAGTTTAATAAGGCATTTGACTTCAATATCCTCCGCATTCCCACAAACTAATTTTTAGTGAAAAGGAGAAAGAGGAAAAAAAACCACTAATAATTAATTAGAAAAACTTCTTTTGGTAAGCAGAAAGAGAAAATATTCAGGCTTCTCTCTTTTTTGTTTTCATTTTTTAAATTTAAGTTTTTTAAAATTTTAATTTTAGGTAGTTAACATACAATGCAATATTTGGTTTCTGGAGTAGAATTGAATGAGTCATCACTTAAATACAATACCCAGTGCTCATCATAACAAATGCCCTCCTTAATACCCCCCCCACCTTTCTCCAGAAGAGTCTCTTATGGGTTCTTATCCTCTCTTTTTTTCTTTCCCCCCTTTTTCCCCTTCCCATATGTTCATCTCTTTTCTCTCTTAAATTCCGCATATGAGTGAGATCATAGGTTATTTGTCTTTCTCTGACTATTTCATTTAGCATAATATATTCTCTCTCCATCCGTGTTACTGCAGATGGCAAGGTTTCATTATTTTTGATGGCTGAGTAATATTTTTTTTTTCATTAGGAGATATTCCAGTGTATTTTTGGATGTTGTAGCTTGCAAATGCATACATAAAATATTCTAGGATGTTTTCTGGGAAATACAGACACACAGGATTTAAAAAGAATAGACAAGGTGATTTCAACATTTGTCTTTCTCAGAGTCAGATACAATTAGAATTGGTTCAGGTAAGGAAATCTATGAGGATTGTACTTCGAATTGGGTATCCATGTTAAATAGCTGGGCCATTTCAGACTGACTTTCAGAGTTGAGGATATAGAAATGGTAAAAAATCTCTGATTCTGGAAACTACAATTTGCTTGGGGGGAAAAAAGCCTAATTCAGATTCTAGTATCATATTTATGAGACTGTGTTTAGGATCTTTATTTTTTGAGATGATAATGATTGGTTTGATGGTACCACAAACTAAAAAATGTTTTATTTTTTGAAAATAATACCATCTAATTTCCTAAAATTATTTACATTATGCAAGAATTTTTAGATCAGTCCAAGATTTGAGCAGATTTTAAAGGATTGCGGAATTAATATGGTTCTAAGGTTTGCTTCTGAGTTCTTAAGTGCAAGATGGTGGGAGCCCCTTGTTCCATGATGCCTGCTGTCCTTCAGTCCTGCCCCAAATCTCACAGTAGCCATCCAGAGGGGTGAGAATAGGTACCTGTATAAACCTGTGCTCATTTAAGAGTTCATACCTGCTTATGGTAGGTCCTTATGGTGGGTCCTTACAGTATTCTTAACATTAAAACTTTATAACATTTTATAATACTTTATATAACCACTATACATTTATTCTTCCATATGTTTCTCAAAATCACTGTTTGAAATCAAGAAAGATATTTTCATCTCTATTTTGAAAGGTGAAAAATCTGATGGTCAAAGTACATCGATGTCTTGTCTCAGATTACCCAGCAAATTTAAAGGGGGGAATGAGGGTAGGATCTGGATGCAGTGATGGTCAGCCCAGTGTTTTTTCCACTGTCATCTAAGTGGTATTACTGAGTTTAACTCCAGGCAATGGGGATCTGAAGTGAGAGAATGACATGGCTCTAACACAATGTTAATAAAAAAGATATTCCTAATAGAAAATAATTGCAGGCCCCATAAAAGATAGAGAAGCCCATATTCCAAATTTGCTCTCAAACTTCAGTTTATATCTTTTTGTTTGGCCAAGGCTATGCTATTAGCCATCCATTGTTGCCAGAATGAACAACTTCAAAGAACCCATCAGCCGTCTGGCAAGGTTTTTCTCCTAACACTGATCCAGTGAAACTGTGCCAGGCTATTTGCACCATCTGTTGGGCATGAGTTAGTGGAGGGAGGAACTGTGGACAGCTGGAGCTGTCAGCTTTGAAATGCCACTTACTGGGGAAATAGGAGAATTCACATCAAAAGGCATCAATACAAAGTACCCTGCCAGTCCAAAAAGAAGACTGGTTAAATATGGTGGTATTTCCGATGAAAGTCTTTTATTTCCAGAAACTCAGGCCCCTATTTCATCTTTCCCAGCCTTTTTCTGAGGGAGGGTTTTGCTGTGCCATGCAAAAGAGACATGAGCAGAGATGCTTCAGGTGAGAGTAAAGTAAGGAATTTGGAGGAAATAATAATATATTACACCATGTCTTCCTGGTCTAAGGGCCTGAAAGCAGAGCATCTGGAAGCTTTTGCCAGATTTTACATTAGAGGTAGAGTTATGCATCCATAACTGTGTTCATCTACTCATTCCCTCCCTCATTCATGGAATGCTTACTCTATCCCAAGTGCTGGGGGATGAAAGAGAATAGTAATAACTACCATTTATCGAGTGCTTACCATCTGCAATATACTTTAAATAGGATGTTTTACTTAGTATTGGCAAGAATCCAAAGGTACAAGAATTACTCATTTTTCCACGAGGAAACTGAAGAACGAACAGCAAGAAGTAATTTGCCCCAGATCATCAGATAGTCAGTGGAAGAGACTTGACTGGGATCTGAATCCTGGGATATTCTTAAAATTGGTTAAGAACACATGATCTATGAATGTCTTCTTTTCTCTTCCTCCCTCCATGAAATTCATAGAAAAGGTTCTTTATTATCGTATGAATCTCCAGGGAGAGGAATGAAGTAAGTGTTAATCAGAATATAGAGTGATCCTGTCAGTGCCGAAAGTTGGATGAGAGAAAAGTTCCAGAAAAAACTACTAGGGGATGGTTCCACTCCTTCGAATTTCAGAAGTTTCCCTGATTGACCATTTCCAGGCATCAGCTTTACTTTAAAATGTAGAGAACTGTAGGGAGAGAATAAAGTCTAAAAAATGCCAAAAAGATTTGTTTTTAGTTATTGAATGTATTTTGTTAGTTGGTTTCCTTTTGATGTACATTCCAACATGTGAAGATGAATTTTACCCTCTGTGATAGTGGCCTGAAAGGACTTCTAATAGATTTAATCTGGGATACAATTAGTACTGACATTGTGTTATAGATTGGACAAGTATTATAAAAATTATTTATAAATTAACATTTCTCCCTTTGATCTCTCTTGTAAAGTTAAACAAGATCAATTTGGAGGAAAAACTTTAGCCAAAACCTTGAATTTACTAGGGCAGGTATGGGGTAGTAGATGGTCTCATAGATTGCTGTTACAGATTGGTACAAACTAGGAAATAGATCCTAGTTTGGAAATAGATCATAATACCCTAAATTCTTCATGATCTAGGATACAGTATTTTGCTTCTACAAAATTTCCCAGAGGAAATAGGGATTTTGGATATGAGAAGATTATTTCAGGATTATTTGTGGTAATAAAAATAGATAAAATACACATGTTCACATAAAAATGATAAGTTGTGGTTTCTTTATATGAAATGACTAAGTAATGCAAATATTTTCAAGAAATTTTAATGTCATAGGGGATATTTATAATGTGATGTTAATAGAATAACTCAAAATATATGATTTCAAATAGCTAATAGCTAAAATATCAAATAATAGCTATCAAAGTGTAGTGTTCAGGCCGGCAACAATTAGCATTACCTAGGATCTTGTGAGAAACACGAAATCTGGGGGCATAACTCCAACCTAATGTATCAGAAACTCTGGGGATGCAGGCGAGCTGTGTTACCAAGCCTTCCAATTAGTTCTGATGCTTGTGGAAGTTTGAGACCACAGATAAAAATTATGAAAAAATTATCAAAAAGTACTAGAAGATAAAGTACCCAATTATTCACTTTGATGATTTCTTGGTTATATAATTAAAAGTAATTTCAGAATATTTTGTGTTTGTCAAGGTTTTCTCTAATACACATTTCATTATTAGAAAACTGTAATCTTAGGAAATTAAGGCAAAAAAAAGTAGACATTGCCTATAATTCTATTACGTTGAGAATTCTAAAAACTAAGAATTGAACATTTCTTTACATCTCAAACTTCACTCTTCAGAAGTATAACCACCATTAATGACCTATCCTACAATACATTTTAAAAATTAAAATGGTATCTTGCCAAACATAATGAACTAGATAGAGGTTACATTTATTAAAAATAATATTATCATGGACATTTTTCTCAGTAGATTATATTTACTCATTCTTTTTTACTACACACTTAATATTCTATAGTAAGGCTCTGCCATAATTAAAATTACCATTTCATTTTGACCATTTAAACTATTTACAGCTTAATGCTTTCACAAAATAATGCTACGATGAAAATCCTATTTTATGACATTAATAGTAATAGATTGAAATATAATTGATTAGAAATACCAAGTATTTGGGGCACTTGGCTCACTCAGTTGGTAGAGCATGTGATTCTTAATCTAAGGGATATTAAGTTTGAGCCCCATGTTGGGTGTAGAGATTACTTAAAAAATTAAAAAATACCAAATATTCTATTGTAGGAAATTAATTACTCATTTAAATTTTTATTCATTACTGTGACAGGTTTGTTCCTTCCTTTTGCTTTTGTAGAATTTGGCTAATGTCTCATGGAGGAAAAACTGGATTGATTTGCATTTACAAGGGGTTCTGTACAATGATGGTGCCTCTTATATGAAAGAGGCTCATATTTCATATTAAGCGAATCACTTAATTTTGTTAATTATATTTACCATACCTGTATTAAAATGGAAGCTAGTTATGAGGGAAGAGTAAACAGAAAGACTGTACAATCCTGTTAGCATTCCTATATCTGTTAATATCACTGAGATAGAAATTGTTGAGTTTGATCACACAGGAAAGTCAAATTCCAGACAAAAGCCTCTTACTGTACTCATTTAAACAATTGCTTTTAAAAGGAGAATTTCAGTGGAAAGATTCATATCCTAGGAAATAGAGTAATTTTTAATGGAAAGTATTATTTTAGAAAATGAAAGTATATGATGTTTAGATGGAAATATTTTTGTTAACTTAGTATATAAATATCTAGTCAGATAGATCTAAACTACATCCTTTAAAATCTCATCCAAATCAACTGCTTTTTCCCCCCATGACACTCAGTAATTTTGTCTGTTAAGTATTTAAAGTAGACTCAATATATATGGTAGTTTATAACATAGCTCATAATTTGTAGCTTATTATATTCTATATGACCTCACATAATCTAACACCATTGTAAAATCAGTGCACAAAGGTACACTTGTCGTTCAGAAATCTTTTAAGCCAAAGTCTCTTATATTTCATTTAATGTAATAAAAATCTCTACTGAAGTATTTAAGACATCTTAATTCAATCATCTCAAGGGGTATTTATGTAAGCTCCTAGGTGAAACAAAATGCTTTTATCTTTGGGTTATACTGAAATAATTTCTTTTTTTATTTTGGCTCTAAAAGCTAAGCAAATTTTAAGGGTTCCTCAGTGACGAAATTGGTTAAGCATCAGACTCTTGGTTTCAGCTCAGGTCATGATCCTAGGGTCATGAGATCAAGTCCCGCAGATTCCAGTGCTCAATAGGGAGTCTTCTTCCCCTCTCCCTCTCCCTCTGCCCCCACCAACCCCCTGCTCATACACTCTCTTTCTGAAATAAATAAATAAAATCTTAAAAAAAAAAAAGAAAGCTAAGCAAAGTTTTGAAGTTCAAAAAAGTTATTTTACAATTATTAATCTTGTATTTATCTCTTTCACACACACCGTTTTTGTTTTTCAGTATCACTGTTTGAACAGTTTGGGATCCCAGTTTTTTTCCTTTATCTGGATTGTGTAAATTGCCTTTCATGTTGGTTCATGGTATTCATAAGCATAATTCCTAATTATTTCAAATATTCTAAATTTTTATCCATTACTAAGTAATTTCTTGTTTGACATTCATTTTGTATTAATTTTTCACTCACAAATAATGTTGAAGGGGAAATACTCATATGTGTATTGTTTAACCCATTCCAGGTTATTAGGACAGGTTCCTTTAAGCTAAATGTGTGGATTTAATAGAGTGAACTAGCACATTTTACTTATCTATTTTAATAGTATAATAATATCAGCAAAATTTGAAATTCCAAAAACTCCACTGTTAAGAAACTACTCTTGGGACACCTGGTGACTCAGTCAATTAAGCATCTGCCTTTGGCTCAGGTCATGATCCTAGGGTCCTGGGATCAAGCCCTGTGTTGGGCTCTCAGCTCCACAGGGAGCCTGCCTCTCCCTCTGTTGTTCCCCCTGCTTGTGCTTGCTTTCTCTGTCTCACTCTCTGTCAAATAAATAAATAAAATCTTTAAAAAAATAAAATCTTAACAAAGGAATCAAACTACCCTAAAAATATATGCGTATATATGTATATGTGTATATATAAATATGTATATGTACAAATATCCAGTATTGACTTTAAGTTTAATACTGCATCCTGAATAAATGAAATTAGGCCTAAGTAGAAGATTCAAGACACAGATTGTGGATATCATAAAATCAGTCAGTCTTTCAAATATTTCACTGTAAATAAGCATTCCAGAGAACAGAAGATTCCCATATAGTAGTGTGTGGCCCAAACCAACAGGGTCTTGTTTCTGTTACAAATACTTCTTGACAACAAGTGATCCTATCTGATAGTTTTATATGTGCCAGTTATGTCCAGGTATTATTTGCATTGGAAGAAGGCAAAACAAAAGAGTTAGAAAGTTTCTAATTCTTTTATGTTGATAAAATAAACAATAAATAACATTTCTTCCTCTCCGCACTGTAGGTCTCCTCCTTACTCAAAAATAAAAAATAAAAGAAACACAACCACATCTATACAACCATCCCCAGAAGAAGTAAAATGACATGTAAGGCCAAACCAAAGATTTGAGCAGTAATAGGAGAAGAAAGAGTACAGGGTGGTGAGCTCATTATACTTTTTTCTTTCCTACAGAACTTCTTTTCGCTTGGGTAATTCATGCCAGAATGACTACCCATCAGCAGGGTTTCAGTTCTAGCTCCTCTGACTAGGGATAGGATGTCAAGCAATGTATTCACAATAACAAAATTTAATTAAAGCAAAATCAAGTTATAGGTCCAGTGGAGTTCATTATAATGGGATCTTACCCATATTTGTATTTTATAGAGACTATAAATCAACCCGGTAGAGGTTTCCTTCACCCCTTCTCTTTGGGATTTACCTTCCAATTTAATTTATATATTCTGCCAGTCCTATCTGTGCATAACAGCATTTCATGACAGATACAGAGTGTTTTTAACTCACTTGCTAAGAAGGATACAAATAAAAGGAAATACATTGGTGTAATTCTTCCATTATACTGCCATACCACACTTCAGACTAGGAAGGTACTTTCAAAGAGGCTAAACCTTGTCAACCATCATGGAAACTAGAACTTAGCTTGCATGAGACATTCAGCATGGTTTTATTTTCCAGAGGAAAAATGACAAGCAAAATAATCAAATTCTCTAGATAGTAAAAGAAGACTGAGTTCAGTCAGCTTTCAGTGCTAATAAACACAGCCCTTATGATAGGCCACATATTTTTCTAAGCTCTTGAATATATATATCAACTCAGTCCTTTCCACAATGGCAAGAGAAGGATACTATTATTGTGAGTGAATCAATGCAAGTTTGTACCTTGGTGAGTCACAGATACACCAGGTGAAATAGTTGTATAAAGTAAACTTCATTTGCAGCAAATAACAAGATCATGGGGAATAACTTACACAGCCATGACTCTCCAAACAAGGGTGGTTGGGTTCCTTTTATTTAGGTTTAGGATGAATATTTAGATAGGGAAGTCTTTTCGTTCTCTGTAGAGGCGGGCATAAGGTTGCACATGCACCTTAAGGGAACAGGCCTTTGCATACATTGTATGTCATGATGGTAGGATTGTGTTCCTTCTTAGGTGGAGATTTTAGTCTTACAAGGAAGTAACCGTAATTGTTGGTCATTCTGGAGGTTACTGCATGGGCCATCTGTGCAGGTATGTGTCAAGGTTTAAGCTCAAACTAGTTTTGGTGGCCTGGGCCTGCTGAAGTTCCTGGCAGGGTAGTCTGTATTGTTTGGGAGGTGGTTTTTGTTCACGTTTGACTGAGTTAAGAGAGAAGCTGAAAAGAAGAGCTTAAGGAAAAATGCGGGACAGATTTCATGAGAAAAAGCAGAGAAAAGCTTATGCCTTGGGGTCTAGCTGGTGACATGACATTTTTACTCTTTATGGATGAGCAAACTGAGTTACGGAGAGGTGAAATAGTTCCTGAGATCACACGGCTACCAAATGGTGGAGCTGGGAATCAAATACTGGCAATTCAAGTCCAGAAGCATTCTCTTAGTTCTCCCGCTGGGAAGCTGGTGAGCGTGGGGACAAGGAGAGAGGGTCCTGGAATGTCTAGGCTAGCTGCTGCATATTTTCCAGCAACAAATTGTACCTAAGTATATGGGATGAATGTCTATGCTGTTAGTAAAACATGGCGTTACAGGGCATGCTTCTTAAAGTTTAGTACATACAAACATATGAAGAGCCTGCTAAAATGGTCTTCTTTTGAGATCTCCCACTTCAAGACATTGGGCACAAAGAATTTTATTTCTAAGTTTGAGGTGCTACTGATTCTGGCTTGGGGATCACATTTTTGAGAAGCCCTGGTATAAGGCACACCTCGGCCCTGAAAAGTCCATGGGGTGTGATGCAACTCTGGGAAAGAGATTTAGTTATCCAGTGAAAAAAGAGCTAGAATGGCGACTGCTGACAAGATGGCTTTTGTTTTTGCCATGGAAGTTACTTTCTGTGGTCCATCATTTTAATTTAGCAAGTGCTTCTCAGAAAGTGGGGAGTGAGGAGGTCACAGCCCAGTAACCAGGGAGAAGAGTCACACCAGCGAAGGGATGAAGATTTGACATGATAGAATGGAAGAGGAATTTCTGGGCCCTGTGAAGATTTAAGTGCAGGCTGAGGACTCCTAAGTCTTAAGTACTTTCTCAGTAAATGTAAAGATGTCAGTGGTTATGGTTTGAAGTGAATAAGTTTGCCAGCTGTGGGTCTCAAAGTGCTTATCTATTAGTCTAGCTATTCAGCATTTGCTAAATGTGTTAAGAAGTCTCATGTTTAGTTATACTTAACGTTTTATGGTCAGAGTTCTTTTTTCTTTCAACCCTCCCTCACTTCTTTGTTTTCAGAAACATTAAAAGAACAACTACCATGTGCTAGTCTTTGCAAGTAGGTAGTTGGGTTCAAAGAGTATGTAGGGGAAACGGACATTAAACATGGAAGAAAGCAAGTACTCCATGATTTCATTGCAATAGTGATCAGTTCCTTGAATGACATGCTGGGGTTGGGTGGTAGAAGTTTGTGGTGGTAAATCTGTGAAAGATTGGACATCGTTACCTCTGATGGTACATATTTTACAAGGAAATCTCCATACTAGACAAGGCCAGGTTGCCTTTCTCTGTGGTATCTATCACATGATTATGCTGAAAGAGAAATTTCTTGTGAATTGGGTGTGAGTTGTTCCATTCTTGAACAAGAAAACAAGGTAGTATCTCATTGGGGATGCTTACCCTAAATTTTTCCCCCCTAAAATCACCAGATGTGCATCTAAACTCATTGGAGGATATGGTTACTTTTCTGTTGACCATATGACCTACATAGACATGACTCTATTTCATTGTCTGTTTAAGGTTGTAAAACTGCTATAGGTCTGGGGCCCAGAGCTATGTAATTAATTTTTTTCAGCACTGAGAGCTTCATGCATGATTAGGTGCTTAAATGCTTTTTCATTTTAGGGATGATGCTTGTTGGAGTTTTCCTATAGATTTGATTGATGGCCTAAGTGATGCTTGGTTTTACAAAGATAATATTAATGACTGTGTTTAATACAGTGTTAAGAAGATTGTGCATTTGTAAGCCAAAGCTTCAAAAATTAGCAAGAAAGCCATAGATGACATACATTGCCCTTTTGTTAAGTCATAGGGCCATATGCTTATATAGAATTAGTTATTGTTGGCTGAATGTCTGGATTATGGTGGGAGGCAAGGGATAAATGTGGACTATAGCAAGATGTTACAATAGATTTGTTAAATAGACATGAACATTCAACTGTATTAAATGTCACAAAGAAAAGTAAAATGTTCTAAAATGGAATGATTATATAGACAAAGAATCTTTTTATATAGCTATTAAGGAAATTGCAATAATTTTTAGTCCTCTGATAAATATATTAGTATGTATTTATATAGAAATACTATATATTTATTAAAATCAGTATGAAAGTACATACTTCTCTAGGAAAATATGCACAAGTCCTCCTTTGAGCAAAAATTAGAAAAACATTTTGAACAAACTGGAGATACTCTATAACTTTTAATCTTACTTATATTTTTTGTTTCATATTATTTAAAGTTCCAGTGAAATTTTTCTGGTACTTTTTAAACAAAGTTGAGTTTTGGCATTTCCTTAACTGTAATCTGCTAGCAGCTTGGCATAGAGGCCATCACACTGCTTAAGCCTATAGAGGCTTGGAAGGGTCTACATTTCTAGGCTTGGTGTTTTTGCAACAACAACAAAAAACCATCTTGTCTGGCCATCCAGAAGGTGTGAAAGCTGATCTATTCAGTGTTTCTCTTTTTCCCTTCCAGCACTAAATCTTTCCTTATTTACTTATTCTATTTCTTAACTAACGCCCTTATCTGGGACTATTTGCTGTCAAACTTGGAAAGCTCTATAGATACTTTATTTAGAATGGTTCTGAAAATACACATTTTTCAGCTTTTTCTTAAGGGTGAATCCAGCTCGACTGAACATAGGCATTGTGGATAAACATTTTACTCTTTGGATAATTCTCTCCTCAAACTATCAAAATCCAAAATGAGTCTGTCCCCTGTTGGTCACTCATTTAGTTAATTTTCTTTCGCCTACCCAGAACGTACTAGCTTGGATTAGAGCTTGATTTTTTTTTTCAACTTTTGTTACTTCTACATTGTCTCAATCCAGGTCTTTTTGCTGACAACATTTGTTTTGTGCAGTGAACCTCTGATTGTTAGCTCTTTTACTTGTAAAAGTAATATTTCCTTAAAAGTTCCTGTAAGGATTAAAATTAACATGTAAAAAAGTATTCATCACAATGGTTGGCACACAGCATGAATATCCAGGAATTGTTATAATTAAATAAAATAAAGATTTTGTATTTGAAATCATAGAGGATATCCAGATAAACAGTCCCTGTCTGATGGAGTAATTAAGAATGATATTTGTAAATATATCAAATTTTGAGGAGCAGTGAGATTTGGGATGTCAGGTAGAATGGAAAAGCATATAACACCTTGAAAAGTAGTCTTCTAAAGATTTCATAGCTAACACCATGCTCAGTGGTAAAAAGCTGTAATCTTTCCTCTAAGATTAGAAACAAGACAAAGATGCCCACTCTAACCACTTTTATTCTCACTTTTTTAGAAGTCTTAGCCAGAGCAGTTAGGCAAGAAAATGAAATAAAAGGCATCCAAATTGGAAAGGAAGAAGTGAACTGCTAATATTTACAGATGACATGATTTTATACATAGAAAACCCTAAAGCCTCCACCAAAAAACTGCTAGAACTAATAAATTCAGTAAGGTTGCAGGATGCAAACTCAATATATTTACAGAACTGTGTTGTATTTCTTTATACTAACAAGGAACTATCAGAGAAATGAAGAAAACAATCCCATTTGCAACTATAACAAAAAGAACAAAATAGCTAGAAATGAATTTAATCAAGGGGGTGAAAAACTTGTACACTGAAAATTATTAGGCATTTATGAAAGGGATCAAAAAAGACACAAATGAATGGAAAGATACTTGATGCTAATGGTTCAGAAAAATTAATGTTGTTAAAATGTCTCTGCTACCAAAAGCAGTTCACGAAGTCAGTGCAATCCCTATCAAAATTCTAGTAGCATTTTTCACAGAAATAGCATAAATAGTCCTAAATCTTGCATGGAACCACAAAAGACTCTCAATAGCTAAAGTAATCTTGAGAAAGAAGAGGAAGCTGGAGGCATCTTGCTTCCTGATTTCAAACTACATTGGGAAGCTGTGGTAATTCAAACAGTATGTATTGGCATAAAAACAGACACATAGATCAATGGAATGGAAAAGAAAGCCCAGAAATAAACCGAGGCATATATGTCAATTATTTTGTAACAAAGGAGGTGAGAGTATAGAATGGATAAAGGATAGTCTTTCAATAAATGATTCTGGAAAAACTGGAGAACTACTTGCAAAAGAATGAAGCTAGAGCACTATGTTACACCATAAACAAAAAATTAATTCGAATGGATTGAAGCCAAATGGATTGAAGATGAACGTAACTATAAAGCTAAGAGAAGAAAACTAAGGTGATAAACTTCTCGACCTCGTCAAGCTTGGCGGTAGTACTTAAGTTTGACTCCAAAAGCAAAGGCAACAAAATAAAAAAAAAACAAGGACTACATTAAACTGAAAGGCTTCTTCACTGCAAGGGAAATCATATACAAAATAAAAAGGCAACCTACTAAATGGGAGACAGTATTTGCAAATCACATATCTGATAAGGGTTTAATATCCAAAGTATATAAGTAAGTTATACAACTCAATAGCCCCCCCCCCCCAAAAAAAAAACCAATTGGACAAAAATTCTGAATAGATGAATAGAGATTTTTCCAAAGAAGACATACAGCTGGCCAATAGGAACATGAAAAGATGCTCAGTGTCACTAATTACCAGGGAAATATGAATGAAAATCACAATGAGATATCATTTCACAGGTATTAAAATGGCTATTATCAAAAAGATAAGAAGTAAGTCTTGGCCAGGATGCGGAGAAAAGGGAGCTCTGTGTGCTATTGGTGGGAATGTAAATTGGTGCAGCCGCTATGGCAAAAAGTATGGAGATTCCCCCCCCAAATTAGTAATAGATCTGCTGTAGGATCCAGCAGTTTCACTTCTGCGTGTTTATCTGAAGAAAACAAAAACACTAATTTGAAAAGCAAAGAACACCTCCATGTTTATTGCAGCATTACTAACAATAGCTAAGACATGGAACATTCTAAGACTCCACTGATAGATGAATGGATAAAGGAGTTATAGTGTATGCATGTGTGTATTTATAGGTATGTGCCCATGTATATGTATATATGTAAATACACACACACACATATATATTGTTATGACTGAATAGTATTCTATATATATAAAATACTGTTCGGTCAAAAAAAATAAGGGAATCCTGCCATTTTTAACAACATGGATGGATCTTGAGGGCATCGTGCTAAGTGAAATAAATCTGAGAAAGACATCCCACATGATCTCACTTATAGAAAGGATTTAAAACAACACAACAACAACAAAAAACAAGCTCATAGACATGGAGAACAGATTGGTGATTAATGGGGGGAGGGGTGGTAGAGGGTAGAGAATGGGTGAAAGCCATCAAAAGGTATGAATATCCTATAATAAGTCATGGGGATATATAGCATGGTGACTATAGTTAATAATACTATATGGCATATTTGAAAGTTGCTAAAAGAATAAATTGTAAAATCTGTATCACAAGAAAAGAAGAAGAAAAAACGAGTTTTTAACTATGTATGGTGATCAATGGTAGTTATACTTGCTATTGTTACCATTTTGCAAGGCATACAAATACTGAATCATATTGTACACCTGAAACTAATGTTATGTCAATTATACCTTCATTAAAAGAAAGATTTAAATCCTATGTATGCATGATTTAACATTCATATCATCAAATTTACTAATCAAAAGTTTTTACAGCATTTCATTTTGAAGGGAAATTTTCAAATTTTAATTATTTCAGTAAATAATGCATTCTCATTATGAAAACTTACGTATTGTAGATAGGGATAAGATGCTCTGTTTCTAGCTGTACATAGTTCCAACATGTATATACTAGTACAATACATAGAAACATGTTTTAATTTAAAATATGTACACATGGTATTGTACATTGATTTTGGAACTTAAATTTTTTCATACAACAAAATTTCTTTTTATGTCAGTATATATAGATACAGCTTTTGAACTGTTCAAAATGGTTATATTATGGAATCATATTTTCTTTAATAACCCAGGGAAAAAAGAGGAATCCTGCTCTTGGCCTCATATGTAACAATCTCAAATAATACATTCACACATTTATTAGGAACTAAAGGGCACTTGTCATTCTGGGTCTTGTACTGAGGGATAGAAATAACAACTGTAACTCTAAACACTCATTTTTATGACTAACCCAATTCAGGCCCTGGGGAAGTGCCTTTCTGTAGCTCTTTACCTGTGCCTACAAACAAAAGGTGATTATTGCTGAAAGACACAGTGGGTGGACTCTACCAATGCCAGCTATGGACACTGCTGGAGAGTAGGGGAGACTAACATCCATAGAATCCCCTAGGTAAGAGGAAAAGACTGAGTAATGTGTCTAATTATTCTCAGAAAACATATGAAGTAGATTTTTGCAGCATAAAGTGTTTCCACTTTATGTGTGTAAATGTATTGGAAGTTTGATTACGAATTAGGAATTAGAAACTATTTTCATAGTTTTACAGTAATGACCTTCTCTTCACAAATATTTAACTATAAAGAAAAAGAAGAGTAACTTTTTAGTAGAAAAGCCTGGTAGACATCATCTAATACAATAATCAAAGTTACCAATACCACAAATAAGATGAATCAAAATGTGGGGGCACCTGGGTGGCTCACAGGGTTAAGGCCTCTGCCTTCGGCTCAGGTCATGATTCCAGGGTCCTGGGATTGAGCCCCACATCGGGCTCTCTGCTCGGTGGGGAGCCTGCTTCCCTTCCTCTCTCTGCCTGCCTCTCTGCCTACTTGTGATCTCTCTCTGTCAAATAAATAAATAAAATCTTAAAAAAAAAAAAAGATGAATCAAAATGTGTACACACCTAGAGAATGCAGTCAGGCAAAGATGAAGGATTCTTTCCAGGTCAAAAGAAAACAGGGATACCTGGGTGACTCAGTTGGTCAAGCATCTGCCTTCAGCTCATATCATGGTCCAGGGGTCCTGGGACTGAGCCCAGAGCAGGGCTCCTCACTCAGTGGGGGGTCTGCTTCTCCCTCTGCCCCTTCCCCCACTGATGCTTTCTCTCTCTACCAAGTAAATAAATAGTCTTTACAAAAAAAAAAAAAGAATAAAAATTTTCTTTCCTTGTAACTCTTCTATAATTTTTTGTCATTGTTTTTAGATTATACAATTTTATTTACTTTTATTTTTTTATGTTAGTCACTATATAGTACATCATTAGTTTTTGATATACTGTTTCATGATTCCTTGTTTGTGTATAACACCCAGTGCTCCATGCAATCTGCCCTCCTTAATACCAATATAAAATATATATATATATATTTAAAATTTTATTGTATTCATTAAAATTATGATTAAAGCCAGTATTTAATACTTCTGTAAGGGCTTACCATATATTAAGTCATTGACTCCTTAGAGCAAGCATGTGAGATAGGTACTGTTATCTTCCCTACAGGACAGAATAGGAAACCAAAGCACGGAGGAGCCAGATGACTTCTTTGTATCTGTGTGATGAGTAAATAATGGAATTGTGTTTTGACCTAAGGCATTCTCATGGCGAAACCCTCCTTTGTAACTACTAAGCTTTCCCATCCCCTGGCAATTCAGACTTGGTTTCTGAAATCCCTATCAGTCATCCAAAATTTTTATATCTGTAACTTTATTATAAAAAATATTTTGGATCTGTGGAAATTCTCCTCAATCTGTTATGTTTATAACAATTTGTGTTCATCTGTTAATCCCAACATTTCCTAAGACAGAGCTTCCCAGTCCATGTGCCATGAATGAGTCATGCATCCATTGAGAAGCTGACCTTTCAGTCCTGGGTGGCGTGACCAGTAGAACTTGGGGCAGCAACAGTTTAAAATCTAGGCTCCAGAGGCCCCGGAGTGGTGCTGACTTACCGCTTCCTATGGACACTGTTATCTACGATAAGGAGACTTTTTTAGGACAGTATTCCTCTCTCCTTCAGGTTTTTGCTATATTAGATGATAAAAATAGTCACCTCTCTGCAGAAAATTCACTGTATTTTTCTATAGACAAATATTGTTCCAAAAACTACACCAAGTGGAAAGGAAAATTAAAAACAGAATCTGTTAGATTTCCCATTAGATGTTGTGCTTTCTTCTCACTGCATAGGTGCTATTTACATGTTCAACATTTAAAACATTACTGTTTCATCCCTGGTGTGTCTGTATACACACGTACATGTATAGCTCATATACTTGGGTCTTTTGTTTAATCAAGTCAACATACAGCTTTATAGTTGCAGCAGGTTGAATTATGATGCAATTGCCCGGTGACAAGTAGTAATGTGGTACTCTGTAGAACTATAAAAAGTACTGTAAAATACTTTTTCATACATAGTATTTTTGGTAGACTGGAAAATGTATCACTGCATTGCGGTGATGAAGTGATTGCCTTTCCAAAATACAATTTGGTCGATAATCATAATTTCTATTAAATAAATGTTCAGACAATCCTGCATCTATCACCTTAAATCCATTTAAAAAGCTTTCAACAGTTGTAGAATGTATGAATAACTTTTATGTTTAATATAGAAACTAATGTTGATGTCTCCCCTGATATGAAAATGAGAAGTCTAATTTTAACTAATCTGTCAGTGATATAAAGTGACTAAAAGAGACCTAGTACTGTTGGTTTTTAATGAATGTATTACTCAAGGTTGCTTCTGAGTGGAAATGTGATAATTAAAGAATCTTTTCCTCATAACTTAAATGTTAATGTGTTCTCTCCCCTCCACCTCACTTTTTCCAGTAAAGCATTCTATCTGAGGAGGGCAAGGCAATTTTAAGAGGGTTATATTCCAGAGGTAAAGGTGGCAAATACTCTAGCAACTTGACACAAGCACTGAATAAAGTATTTTACTGATGACTGTAGGATCATTCATCTGCTAATTGTGACTGACAGCAGAAAAGGAATCACTTGCCTTGAATTTCTTGCCAAAAAGTAAATTTGTCTTTCCTTTTCAAGCAAAGAGAAGTGGGGGGTTGAATTCAAACATACTTAGTATATAAAAGGCAACAGTGAACTGTTAAAAAATAAATTGTGGAGCAGTTAGTGACTAGTGTAAGTGAATGGGGGCTAAAAAAGTTACAGATCACATTGTAATTTCTTTCCGAGATGCTTCTCAGAAATGAAGAGAAATGTGCCATTCCAGAGTCTCCTTTCTCTAGAAAGGCTATGTCTTTCTGACATATAATGTGAAAAGAAAAAAAAAAATCAATTACCTGATTCATTTGTGAAATACTTCCTTAGCCCCAATATGTATCTGGCACTGGGAAGTAATTAGAAACAGATAGCCACAGTCCCTATGCTCAGAGAAACTATAGATGGGGGCAAGATAGAGACATATTATCTGACAGCTGATGCCAGAGGATAAATGTGAGGCCAGGAGGGGCACAAGGAGCCCTAGGGAGCAACGTGACAGAGGTATTAAACGCTGACGGGCCGTGTTGTGAGTATCTGGTTAGGAGGTCACAGGAATCTTTGCTTGGAAAGTGATGGTTAGGCTGAGGTCTGATATATAAATAGGAAGTCGTCAGGGGAAAAGAGGAAACAGCATCTGTGGAAGCCTTCAGGCAAGAAAACATCCAGCATAGTTAGGAAGCAAAAAGAGTTTGGTCGACTGTGTTTTCCATTTCTTGAATACTCTCTACCACTCTGTTTCTTTCCTCTATGGGCTTCTTTTCCCATTGGATTTGTGGTATGGGCCTTTTCTTTACATGGCAGATGTTTTTAGGCTCTTAAATGTGCCTCCAGTGCCAAGAGGTCAGACTCACCTGCACCCAAGTCAAGTGTTGGGTTTAAACTTCCAACTTGCATCAGAAATCACAAGACACAAAGAACTCATGGGTCCACATGGGATGAGCTGTTTTGATGTCAGGCTCATGCTCCCTCCTCTTTTCCTGGTAACCACACTGTTTGTCACTGGGTATGAGTGATTAGGCTGATAGTGGGGAGCTTGACTGCAGAGGAGGTGGGCGAGTTACTGTACCCTGAAACAACCTAGATAGACATCCGTTGTAATTCTTTGACCTGGACTTGAGAGGAGACCTTGTCCTTTCTAGTGTGCCATGAACCAGACTGATGGTCATCACCTCAGGACCTCAGGAGGCCACGGCTTCTAAGACTGGTGGTAATACCTATAGACTGTATTTCAACATCCCTTCAAATTTTGCCCAAGCGATTCTAGGAGTCTTCAGATAGGGGTCTCACTTCTTGCAGTCCTCGTGGTTTCTCTATGCATTGGACACCTTCCCATGTTCTTCCCTTCCATCTCTTAGTTATAGTATTTCCTGATTTAGCTCTGATCCCACACGTGACAATCATGCTCTAAATATTTGCTGGAGATCCACTCTTGCTTCCTCTGCCCATTGCCATCCGTCTTAAGACTGAGGATGCCCAGTTGTGCTGTTACTTATTACAGCCAAAGCTGCAAGAATTTTCTTCCATCATTCCCCAGAGGGAAAATGCCACACTATTAATCTTGAGACCATGTTAGGTTTTTTGGTTGCCTGCATCAAGCTCCTGACAGTTGACACGTTGTTGATTTAAATTTTCTTTTTTGTGATTTAGGTGCTGCTACCCATCCGCCCCTGTATGATCTATTGTGGTGGTGATGCTTTTCTATAGATGCAAGGCTGTCTGTTTAACCTGTTATGCCTGTTACGTTTATCTTGTTACAGTTGGCTCAATGTTGCAAGCTATTCTGCTCTTTCTGAATTCCAAATGTGAACCCGTGTCCTTGGTATCCTTCCATTTTGTGTCACCTGAAAATTTGGACATACATTCCTTGTCTTTATCCAATTTATTGTTCAATCAGTTGAGCAACACACAGGGAGCCCTGACCATGGCACCAGCTCAGCTTCAGTGGTCTAGTTTCCTGGGAAGCTAGATCTGCTGACTTACAGCAGGTGAAAACAGCTGAGGGATGAAATGTAGATGAGGCTAGGTTCCTCGCCTTGGCTGGGGATTGGTTCTGCATTTACCACACTGAAGCTCTCAAACACTCTCTTCCACTTCTCTTTAAAACTCTTAGAATCGGGTTGGGTTAAAGCCTCTGACTTCAGCTCAGGTCATGATCCCAGGGTCCTGGGACCCAAGCCCTGCATGGGGCTCTCTGCTCAGTGGGGAGCCTGCTTCCTCCTCTCTCTCTCTGCCTGCCTCTCTGCATACTTGTAATCTGTCAAATAAATAAATAAAATCTTAAAAAAAAAAAAAACCCAACTCTTAGAATTAAGATTTTCTTGTTAATAAATCTCCTCTGGGAAGTGGGACAAATCAACAATCCTTGATCTTTTAATGATAGTTATCCTCAGTGATACAAGGTGACTTATCTAAGTTGTCTCTAAGTGACATACTCGTTTACTTACCCTCAGTGATACAATTGTGTTCTAAGTGACCTCTGCCATTGAACAAGGGGAAACTATCTACAGACTTAATGTCTCATAGTCTTCTTTTCTGGAAGACCTGAATTTTCTCGATCAGTTGGGTATACTTAGTTTACTGTGAGTTCTCTCTTATTCACTTAAACTTTGGCAATATGTGGGGCTTTGGACAGAACATGACACAGAATCCCCACATTTAATTCTCAAAATGTCCACTTACTAGAATTCGCCAAGGGCCAGTATTTGTAAGTGAGCAAGTGGGGTCCATGCCAGTGGCTCTAAGCTGACAATAGTATGGTAGGATGTTGTCCAATTAAACCATGACTGTTGTTCCCTGAGATGATGCAAATTGTCGGACTCTACTCCCTACTCATCTCTCTGGAGTAGATAAATCCCCTAACCTGACCTTTCCTGGGTCAGCCTGGAAAGCCTTACTAGACCTTTCTTAGAAGATGCTATAAGATCTATAGGTATCTAGGGAAGTAGTTCTCCTTAACACAGTATGCATTTCAACGGCCTCATACTAAATGCTCTTTGAGAGGAGCTGAGGCACAGCCTGAAATTCTGTTTTCAAACAGCTCCTTTCTCTCCTTTCTTGATTGTGCAGCTCAGGCATGTGAACTATTTATTGATTGTATATTCCAATCAGGACACTGTTGCCATGGATGGGTTATTTTTGCATATCTGAGAGATTCCTGTGGGTTGAAATCAATTTCAGAGGCTTTTACTCCCCACTGGACAGAGTTCCCTTGGTCTCAAAATGAGTCACCCATCTGGTGCTCCAGTTTCAGGAATGCAATCCCACCTAGTGGTGGGTAATCCTTTAGGAATAGTAACTGTGTAACATCGTAGAATATCCTCTTCAACTAGGCTCTTATGATTAGTTATAGTATTCTGTTCTCTTTGCATATGTTTAGCTTTATATCTCTCAGTTCCTTACATAGAGAATTATGCAAGGATGTTTAAGAATTATTTGTTTAATTGAACTTAATAACTTTGAAGGTAAGGGGAAAGAAGAAAAATGTTTAGATTTTGTTCCCTGTGGTTTATTATTATTTATCACTCTCGTTAATGTTAGTGTTATTAATATAAGGATTCTTATCCTCTCTCTGTATTTGTTTAAAGTGTTGGGATTTTGCATATACTGTTTCAGGCTTTGGTCTTTTCCAAGGTAAGATTATTATGGGAAAGAGAAACGAGTCATCAAATTTATTTTCAAGGTTTTATGTAAATTCTAGTTAGTTAACACATATGGCAAAATTGGTTTCAGGTGTAGAATTTAGGGATTCATCATTTACATATAACATCCAGTGCTCATCACAAGTGCCCTCTTTAATACCCATCACTCATTTAGCCCATCGACCACCCACTTCCCTCCATCAACCCTGCTTATTCCCTGTATTAAAAGAGTCTCTTATGGTTTACTTTATTACATTTATTTGTGCTTTCTGCTTTAGCCAAGATATAAATACAGAGCTCTACGGTGAGAATATAGATTCTGTTGAGTTATCTAACCCCTTTTTTATACCAATTAAAAAAATCAAACTAATTTCATTCTTAAGCTTATGATTTTAGATAACTATCTCCAGCAGGTACCTTTTGAAGCCTTATTTTTTGGAATCTGGAAGGAGTACTAAGAAGACACAACATAGAGCTCTGACTTTTTCAGTAGCACTGTTACTTACACCTTTTATCTTTTCCATTAAGAATCCTACATATGTCCTACCATAGACCCCAAACTCATCTTGAAGGACATCAGCTTTCCTTTTTAAAGCTTTCAGTGGCAGAGATGCTGACAGATTTTTATTTGTTCAGTATTTGTGGTCAATAAAATCTTTACCATGGTTGGAGCACATAGTTCTTTTGAACTCTTCTTGATATTTTTGATCTAAAGGAAACCATTTCACATAAAATATTAACTCTTTCTAAGTAGAATGCGATAATGGCAACATAATACTTTTGGTTCATTTTGCAAACACGTAGAAAACAATCTCAAATAATTTAAAGTCTAGGCTAGTGCAATAGGAGATAATCAGTGAATAGAAATAACAAAATGCAGCAGATGGCTCTTATAGCCCAGAAATTAATGCAAAAATTATAAAGTGGCACTTTTTTCCTCAGGAAAATCCAGTCAATGTTTATGTCCTATTACCCCGTGGTCAAGTAATATTATATCGTCTCTGGGCTATTTAAGCATTTCATAACAGCTTTGAAAAGTAATATATAATTACCCACAACAATTTTAGCCAAAGATTTTCTGTGCCACGGTGACATTTAGTGCATTCTGATCTGGCCTTATTAGATCAATGCACAGCTTCCCAGAAGTAATGTTCTTTTATTCTCTTTCTACTGTCTATGGGGCATATTAAACCATTCCCTTGTGCAACAAGTCAATCATATTTAAAAAAAAAAAGTCATAAGAAATAATCTCTTCCTATTCCTAGCTTTTAAGTCAGTCTGTTGCAATGCCCCTTTAGATAGCCTTTGAAAATTGTACCTGAGTATAATGCTGGGTTATTTTTAATTTGTGTTAATACATATACAGAGAAATTGGGGCGCCTGGGTGGCTCAGTGGGTTAAAGCCTCTGCTTTCGGCTCAGGTCATGATCCCAGGGTCCTGGGATCGAGTCCCGCATCGGGCTCTCTTCTCAGCAGGGAGCCTGCTTTCCTTCCTCTCTCTGCCTGCCTCTCTGTCTACTTGTATTCTCTGTCAAATAAATTAAAAAAAAAAATTAAAAAAAATACATATACAGAGAAATGAAAAAAAATTTAACGTGAAACTTAAACTCTATAGTGTAGAGAGAGACAACCTTAGAATACAATCAAGTGGCATTGACTACTTAAAAATATACCATGTAAGATTGCTTATCCACACTTTGTATACTAAACTATATTGGGTATATCTTAAATAAACTTTTATACAGTACACAAAAAGCAGTTTCAAACAGATATGTTTGGTGTTTTTCTTTTTTCTTTGACACTTCTCAGAAACACTAAAATACCCTTGTACCACATTAACTCAAAAATGACAAAATTTACTCTAATCATCTTTGCTTCTGTGGTCTTGATGATAATAAGTAAACTATGTATCGTTATTTACACTGCACTGACTTCCAAATTAGAATGGAAGGGATGAAAAATACCATTATCCAAGTGGAAAAAATGACCTAGTAGCATAATGTAATTTTCTATTAAAAATTATAATCTTTGCATCACCATAAAAATCCATTTCAAAGGTGCCATTATCTTTGAATCACCTGCCCTGTGCCATCAGAGATGATGAGGACAGAGCCAGCTTAATTGTCATTTTCCTACACAATGAGTTTATAAAACAATAGAATGTAGCTCTTTGCAGGGCTCCTGCTGCAGGAGGCTCTGGCATTTGGCAGTAAAGCCTGCATGCTGAGGGGGGTGGTGACTTGATGTACACCAGCCACCAGATGTGATGCTCGTTGTGCTCGACTTTTCAGCCAAATCTGGAAGATTATTCATAGGAAATTAGATTGTAAATGCAGATAGGATTTTTAATATTCCTGCCGTCCACATTTTTCTAATTGTATAATGGGATGATAACTACGCTTGAGAAGGCTCAGCCCTTACTCATCATCATATAGACAACCTTGAAAATAAGAGAAAAAGAAATCATTTCTGCCCTCTTTGCATCCCTGAGGAGACTAAGGTGGGTGCAAATGGATTTGCAAAATGGCTCTCACTACCCCATGCCGGGAGTGTGATTGCTTTGGTAGTACTCTTGCAAAATTTGTCTGCGGCAAGAATGATGCCTAGGAATCAGGCCCTATCTTCTCAAATCCCTGGTGTATTTTATAACTGTGTCACAACCCATAAAGAAGTAATGCAGAAGGAGGGTGGTGGCCATAGGATTGACCTCCAGTTTTGTTTTCCATCCAGCCAATCTGTTCTTTCTCATCAGTTCCCCATTATATCTTAGTCTCTTGATGAAGTAGTGGGCAAACATCTTACAGACTTAGCAAGACTACATATATACACATTATCTGTGTTCAGTTCTTATGAAGATAAAACTCCATTGAGTTCTAGTGTCTTTATTACAGAGTGCAGGGATTACTGACTTTTACTTTTGGTGTTAAGCTTAGTGTCAAACTAACACAGTTTGTTAAATTTTATAGACTTCTAAGTTTTTTCTAGTTATTTTAAAATTTGTGGTTCTATGATATGATTGATTATATCCATCTTTTGAATCTACCTCTTTGAACGGAACATTTCACTTTTGAGATTTTTTCTTGAAATTTATTGCTAATTTTTTCTTCTTTTTTTCTTTTCCTTTGGTGTGTGTCATTCTCATAGTTAATTTCTTATTTGACAAATGGTTAGAAATGTGACTTAAATCCCTCTGTGGTAAGAGTGCTAGTTAGTCCTGTAAAATCTGTTCTCCTCTTCCAAGGTAATAACCCCCCCCCTCATTTTAGTTAGGCATGAAATTTTCTGGAATAAAGACTATATTTCCCAGCTTTTTTACACTTGATGTGAACATGTAACTTAATCCTTATCAAGAAGGTATTGGCAGAAATGTTGTTTCATGGCTTTTAGGACTATTCCTTAAAAGATAGCAAGGGTATGCTCTTTTCTCTATCGATGTCCCCTCATTTATCTTGTTGCCTAGGAAGTAAAAACTGCCATTTAGAATGAATTGGATTGGGTCCAAAAGGATGGTTGGCCAGAGAGGTTAAATGAGCTTGATTCCCTCAGGATTTGGGAAAGCAAAGTAAGCAGCTCTGGATGGTCTACCTCCAGTAGATCCCATGCCGGTGGCTGCTGTGTGAGTTCTGAACTCCGTAAGGTGTAGGTCTGGAATCAGAACTAGAACCGGGATATACCATCCCCTCCTTCTGGATTACAGAGGAAATGGTACTGGAATTAGGGAAATGAGGTTGATAAATACAGATGTAGAATGTGAAAACAGCTAAGACATTTTCTAGGCCTTACTGACTCACAGAGAAAGATATTTTGGTCTTGTATCCGAGGTAGTATCAGAAAATTTTGAATTAGGGGCGCCTGGGTGGCTCAGTGAGTTGGGCCACTGCCTTCGGCTCAGGTCGTGGTCTCGGAGTCCTGGGATCGAGCCCCGCATCGGGCTCTTTGCTCAGCGGGGAGCCTGCTTCCTCCTCTCTCTGCCTGCCTCTCTGCCTGCTTGTGATCTGTCAAATAAATAAATAAAATCTTTAAAAAATATATTGAATTAGAAATAATTTTGTGCTGTGCTTGTTGAGGCTATAAAGAAAGTAGTACCATTTATGACATCCTACAGCTTTGTAATAGAACTTGAAATCTGGAATTATGATACCTCCATCTTTGTTTTTGTTTTTCAAGATTGTTTTGGCTGTTTGGAGTCTTTCGTGGTACCATACAAATTTGAGGATCGTTTGTTCTAGTTATATGAAAAATGCTGTTGGTATTTTGATAGGCATTTCATTAAATCTGAAGATTGCTGTGAGTAGTATGGACATTTAAACAATGTTTTTCAAATCTATGAGCATGGAATATGTTTCCATTTGTTCATGTTATCTAGTTTCTTTCATCAGTATTTTACAGTTTTCAGAATAGCAGTCTTTCACCTCCTTGGTTAAGTTTATTCCTAGATATTTTATTATTTTTGATGTAATTGTAAATAGGATTGCTTTCTTAATTTCTCTTTCTGCTGCTAAGTATTAGTGTATAGAAATGTGATGGATTACTGTACAGTGATTTTGTATTCTGCAAACTTACTGAATTCATTTATCAGTTCGAGTAGTTTTTTGGTGGAATCTTCAGCGTTTCCTATATACAGTACCATGTCATTTGAAAATAGTGGAAGTTTTACTTCTTACCAATTTGGATGCCTTTTATTCCTTTTTGTTGTCTGATCGCTGCAGCTGGACTTCTAGTACTATGTTGAATAAAAGTGGTGAAAGTAGACATTCTTATCTTGTTCCTGATCTTAGGAGGAAAGCTTTCAGTTTTTCACCATTGAGTATGATGCTAGGTTCCCTCTAAACCTACTTTGTTGAGGGTTTTTTAATCATGAATGGATGTTGTACTTTCTCCAGTGCTTTTCCTGTGTCTATTGAAATCATCATTATCGTTCTTATTTTTTCTCTGATTGATGTGATGTGTCACATGGAATTATTTGTGAATATTGAACCACCTGTGCATCTCAGGAATAAATCCCCCTTGATTATGGCAAATGATTTTTTTAATGTATTATTGGTTTAGTTTGCTAGTGCTCTGTTGAAGGTTTTCATGTCTGTGTTCATCAGGGATACTGGCCTGTAGTCACATTTGTTTGTAGTGTCTTTATCTGGTTTTGGTGTCAATGTAATTCAGCCCTCAAGGAATGACTTTGGAAGTGTTCATTCCTCTTCTATTTTTTTGAAATAGTTTGAGAAGAATATGTATTAATCTTCTTTAAATGTTTGGTAGAATTCCCCTGTGAAACCATCTGGTCCTGAATTTCTATTGGGAGTTCTTTGATTCCTGATTGTGTTTCATTGGTGGTAATCTGTCCCTTCAAAATTTCCATTTCTTTATTTTTTTTTTAATTTATAATTTTTAATTAAAAATTTTAATAGACACCCAAAATCCAACCACTTCTCGGCACCTAAGTGGGCACCATCTTTTATCTGAAAATGACTGTAATATTCTAACTAGTCTCCTTGGTTCTCCTCTTTGTTCCTTACAGTAACCAGTATGATCTTGTTAAAACCTAAACCAGACAGTTTTACTCTTTTGCTCAAAATCCTCTCAGTAGATGAAGAGAAAATATTTGATTAATTACAGTATCCTTTCTTAACTAAAATTCTTCACAGTATAGGGATAGTGGGAACATACCTCAATATCATAAAAGCTGTGTATTGAAAAGCCCATAATGAATATCATTCTCAATGGGGAAAAACTGAGAACTTTTCCCCTAAGGTCAGAAACATGGCAGGGATGTCTGTTCTCACACTCTTAATATAGTAATAGAAGTTGTAGTTTCAGCGATCAGACAGCAAAAAGAAATGAAAGGCATCCAAATCAGCAAAGGAGAAGGCAAACTCTCACTCTTCTCAGATGACATATTTTATGTGGAAAATCCAAAACTCTCCACCCCCAGGTTGCTAGAACTCATACAGGAATTCAGCGAAGTGGCAGGATATAAAGTCAATGCCCAGAAATCAGTTGCATTTCTATACACTAGCAATGAGACAAAAGAAAGAGAAGTAAGGAGTCAGTTCCATTTACAGTTGCACCCAAAACCATAAGATACCTAGGATAAAGCTAGCCAAAGAGGCAAAGGAAATGTACTCAGAAAACTATAGAATGTTCAGGAAAGTAACTGAGGAAGACACAAAGAAATGGGAAAACATTCCATGCTCATGGATCCGAAGAACAGATATTGTTAAAATGTCTGCACTGCCTACAGCAATCTATATATTCAGTGCAATCCCTATCAAAATACCATCAGCTTTTTTCACAGAACTAGAACAAATAATCCTAAAATTTGTATGGAACCTGAAAAAACATGGAATAGCCAAAGGAATGTTGAAAAAGAAAACTGAAATTGGTGGCATCACAATTCTGGACTCGAAGCTCTATTACAAAGCTATAATCGTCAAGACAGTATGGTACCGGCATAAAAACAGTCACACAGATCAATGGAACAGAATAGAGAGCCCAGATATGGACCCTCAACTCCGTGGTCTAATAATCCTCAACAAAGCAGGAAAAAATAATCCAAAGGAAAAAAGACAGTCTTTTCAATAAATGGTGCTGGAAAAATTGGACAGCTATGATTAGAAGAATGAAATGCAACCATTCTCTTACACCATACACAAAGATAAGCTCAAAATGGATGAAAGATCTAAATGTGAGACAGGAATCCATCAAAATCCTAGAGGAGAACACAGGCAGCAACCTCTGTGACCTGGGCCACAGCAACTTACAAGACACGTCTCCAAAGGCAAGGGAAACAAAGACAAAAATGAACTACTGGGATGTCATCAGGATAAAAAGCTTTTTTTTTTTTTTTTTTTTTTTAGATAATTGGGTTTTTTTTTTGTCTTCGAGAGATCACAAGCAGGCAGAGAGAGAGGAGGAAGCAGGCTCCCTGCTGAGCAGAGAGCCCGATGCGGGGCTCCATCCCAGGACCCTGAGATCATGACCCGAGCCGAAGGCAGCGGCTTAACCCACTGAGCCACCCAGGCGCCCCAGGATAAAAAGCTTTTGCACAGCAAAGGGAACAGTTGACAAATTTTCTGTTTCTTTCAGACTCAGTTTTGGTAGGTTATTTGTTTCTAGGAATTTATCCATTTCTTATTGTTTGTCCAATATGTTGGCATACAGTTTTTCATAATATTCTCCTATAATTGTTTGTATTTCTGTAGTGTCAGTTGTTATTTCTCCTTTTTCATTTGTGATTTTGAGTCCTACCTCTCTTGTTTTGATGAGGCTGGCTAGAGGTTTATGCATTTTGTTGATATTTTCAAAAAATCAGCTTCTGATTCATTGATCTCTTCTTCTTTTTTTTTTTTTCAGTTTCTATTTTGTTTATTTCTTCTCCATTCTTTATTCTTTCTTTCTGCTAGTTTGGGGTTTTGTTTGTTCTTTTTATAACTCCTTTAGGTGTATGGTTAGGTGGTTTATTTGAGATTTTTCTTCTTGAAGAAGGCCTCCCTCCTAGAACCATTTTTGCTATATCACCAAGATTTTGGACGATTGTGTTTTTATTTTCATTTGTCTTCATGTATTTTTTGGATTTCCTCTTTGATTTCTTGGTTGACCCCATTCGTTGTTTAGTAGCATGTTCTTTAACCTCCATCTATTTGTGGTCTTTTAGATTTTTTCTTGTGGTTGACTTCTATTTCATGGCATTGTGGTAAAAAAAAAAAATACGAAATGACTTCAATCTTTTTGAATTTGTTGAGACTTGTTTTGTGGCCTAGTATGTGATCTGTTCTGAAGAATGTTCCATGTGGGCGTGAAAAGAGTGTGTATTCTGATGTTTTAGGCTGAAATGTTCTGAATATATCTGTTAAGTCCACCTGGTCCAGTGTGTCATTCAAAGCTACTGTTTCATTGTTGGTTTTCTGTTTGAATGATCTGTCTGTTGATGTAAGTGGGATGTTAAACTCCTTACTCTTATAGTATTACCATCCATTAGTTCTTTTATTGTTACTAACAGTTTTAAGTATTTGGGTGCACCCCTGTTTGGTGCATAAATGTTTATAATTATTATATCTTCTTGTTGGGTTGTCCCTTGAATGATTATATGCTGTCTTTCTTTGTGTCTTGTTACAGATTTTATTTATTTATTTATTTATTTATTTTTGAGAGAGAGAGAGAGAGAGAGATTGAATGTGCACAGGGGAAGGGAAGAGGGAGAGGGAAATAGAGGATCTTAAGCAGGTTCCACACCTGTGGTGGAGCTTGACGTGGGGCTTGATCTCTTGACCCTAAGAGCATAACCTGAGCAGAAATCAGAAGTTGTTTAACTGACAGAACCACCCAGGCGCCCCCTAGAGGCTTTGTTTTAAAGTCTGTTTTGTCCTAAGTATTGCTATTCTGGCTTTCTTTTGACATCCATTTGTGTGATAATTTTTTTTCAATCCCCTCACTTTCAATCGCAGGAGTCTTTAGGTCTGAAATGAATCTCTTGTAGGGAGCATATAGAGGGATGTCTTTTTTTTTTTTTTTTTAAATCCATTCTGTCACCCTGTGCCTTACTGAAAAGTGTTTAGTCTGTTACTATTCAAAGTTATTTCGATAGGTATGTATTCATTGTCATTTTGTTAATTGTTTTATAGTTGTTTTTGTAGTTCGACTCAGTTCCTTTTTTTGCTTGCTCTCTTTTATGATAAGGTGACTTTCTTTAGTGATACACTTGGATACCTTTCTCTTTATTTTTTTGGTATCTATTACTGGTTTTTGGTTTCTGGTTACTATTTGGTTTGTAATAACATCCTCTGCATATCGCAGTCTATATTAAGTCAATGGTTGCTTAAGTTTGAACCCATTCTTTTCTCCTTTCCACATGTTTTAGTTGTATGTTGTCATTGTTTGTATCCTTTTAGTTTGTGAGTCCCTTGAGTGATTTTTACAGGTATACTTATTTTTATTGCTTTTGTGATTCCTGGTTTCCTTACTTTTTATTTCTACTCAGAGAGTCCCCTTTAACATTTCTTGTAGCTCTGGTTTAGTGGTCATAAATTCCTTTACTGATGTCATATTCTGCTAGTCTTCAGTTTGTTTTTTGTGTTATTTATACTCATGTGTTATCCTTAGACATTGTAGTTCATTAGGAAGAAAACTGGTTTTAGAGAGCGTTTTTTATAGGGTATGAACACTCTAAAGTAAAAATAGTCCTCAGTAGTGTTTGCATTGACTGTAAAATGGTAGAAAGCCAAGTATTGTTCTGTTATAGCATTTTTATGCAGTTCTTTTAATCTTAGTACAAGAGGACACAGAGGAAGAAATTTTTCCCCAGCTTATTATTTTGATGTAATTCCAATAGTTTATTTTTGCTTTGGCTTCCCGTGCTTGAGGAGTCATAACTGTGAAAATGCTGCTCGGGTTGATGTCAAAGAGATTACTGCCTAAGGAGATTTATGGTTTTGCATTTAGGACTTTAATCTATTTTGACTTTTGTGTGTGTGTGTGTGTGTGTGTGTGTGTGTGTGTGTGTGTGTGGTGTATGTAAGTGGTCCAGTTTAATTCTTCACCATTTATGGAAGACATTGTCTTTTCTTCATCATATGTTCTTTGCTCTTGGGTTATAGATTAATTAACCATGTAAGCATGGGGTTTATTTCTGGGTGTTCTGTTCTGTTACATTAATCTGTGACTATTTTTGTGCCAGTACCATACTGTTTTGATTTCTACAGTTTTATAATATATCTTGAAATCTGGAATTATGATGCCTCTGGCTTTGTTCTTCTTATTCCAGATTGCTTTGACTATTCAGGGTCTTTTTTGGTTTCATACAAATTTTAGTAGTATTTCTTTCAATTATATGAAAAATGCTATTGTATTTTGGTAGGTATTGCATTGAATATTTAGATTGCTTTGGGAAGTCTGGGCATTTTAATGGTATTAATTCTTCCAGTCCATGGGCATGGAATAGTTTCCATTTATTTGTGTATCTTGAGTTTCTTTGATCAATGTTTTATAATTTTCAGTCTTTTACCTCCTTGGTTAAATTTATTGCTAGGTATATTTTTGGTGTGCTGTAAAATGGGATTGTTTTCTTCATTTCTTTCTGCTGTTTCATTATCAGTTTATAGAAATGCAACAGATTTCTGTATATTAGCTTTGTTTACAGAGTTCATTTATTCTAGTAGTTTTTGGGTGGAGTTTTAGTTTTCTATATATAGTACCATGTCATCTGCCAATAGGGACAGTTTAACTTCTTCCTTAACAATTTGGATGCCATTGTTTCTATTTCTTGCCTGATTGTTGTAGCTAGGATTTCCATTACTTGTTGGATAAAAGTGGCAAGAGTGGACATCCTTGTCATGTTCTTGATCTTAGGGGAAAAACTATCAGTTAATTGACCAGTGACTATGATGTGAACTGTAGGTTGTCCTGTATGGCCTTTATTATGTTGAGGTATGTTCCCTTTAAATCCATTTCATTGAGAGTTTTTATCATGAGTATATATCACATTTTTCAAATGTTTTTACTGCATCTTTTGAGATGACCATATGGCTTTTATCCTTCATTTTGTTGATGGGGTGCATCACATTGATTTGTGGATATTGAACCAGGAAGGATATTTATTTAACCAAAAATTCTTAAAAATAACAACTTTTTCAATCAACATTTTCAGCATCCGTAATGAGCTTGCTGGTTTTTGCTAACAAACATGTATACTGTGTATTTTCCTATTTTTACTATATACTTACTTTACCTGCCTTTGCCAAGTCATCTAATAACATCAATGTATTTAAAAAAAAAATGTGTGTCTGGCTCCAGGTAGTAGTCCATTTGGGCCAATAATTAATCTCCAATCAACCTCTTTTCTCTAAAACACAAAGTTAGTAACAATGCACCATTTCTGTTTTTTACAGAGTTTGAAGAGTTTTAAAATGTTTTGAATTCTTAGGGAAAAGTTGGCATGTAAATAAAATTCAAGCTGACTTTTATTCTTGTTCTCATGTAAATTTGGTAGCTTTGGTACTGCTTTTAAATATACCCAGTGCTCACATTGGACTCATGCATTCTATTTCGTGAGTATTCTGTCTTTGCCAGCACTTACAATGGAATTTGATGGTCTGGGTATACTTCTTCAGTGGATTTTGCAGCATTTTCACTTCTGTTTCCTAACAGACATTTTATACATTTCATAGCAATGTCTAATGCTTTACTTATCATTAAAGGATAAGGCTGTATGGGAAGTCTACTGGTATGAACTGTGGAGAGTCAGCAGTATTGAAGTCGATAAGTCAGGGCTGTGTTGAGGACTCTAAGGAGACTAAATATTTTATTTACAGAGTAATTCAGTGTATGTCTGAAGGTTTCTTCCAAGACTATGCCTATCGGGAAAATGCTGAATATATAATATTAGCAAGAGGGAAGCAGTTTTAGCTGCTTGTATCTCTGCCAAAGTGAGTTGGCCAGCAGCCTATAAGATACACTTGAAGCACATAGAGAACTTTATTTTTTAGAGGGAACAATGTAACTCTTCACCTAAAGCTAAAAAGAGTGAATGCTTCATCTGGTAGTACTCCCTCCCCCATTTTTTCCCCCCAAATTACAGACTGAGGAATGTTTAGCTATCCAATGATCTAATAGACTAGCTGTCTGAAATAATTCAAAGTGCTTTGCAATAGCTGTGACTTCCAGGGCAAACCATATTCATTGTGAGGCCTAAAATATCCTTTTCCACTCACCCACATGAAAACTTTGGTTGGAACATTTAAATACTGTTATCTCTGCTATTAGTTAAACTATTGAAGAGGTTGCCTGTAATATCTGAAAGTATATTAAATAAGAAAATGCTCACTCTTCTGTTCTCAAGTTCTTGTTACACATTTAGAGACAAGCATTCAATGTCTGTACTTTATTAAGGAGAAAAGAGGCATTAAAAAATACTCTTCTAAAATAAATATTACCTCCTGTGACCCTCAGGTTTTATTCCTGTGGGTTGAAACTGGAGCACAGTCTCAACCTTGATTGCACTTTGGAATCACCTGGGGAGCTTTAAAATGTCCTTGCATCTAGATCCCAGATCCATGGTTTCTGAATTAATTGCTCTGAGGTATGTCTTGGCCATTGGTTGAGTGATTGTAAGAGGAAGCTAAGATGAAGCTTACAGGTAACCCCTTCGACTTTCATGGTGATGCTCCTACTATTTGTCATGACACACGTGACCCCAAGTGTTATGGAGTCAAAAGAAAAGGAAAACAATAGATACATATTTTAACTCTAACAGTGGGAAAGGTGATTTGTCACCCATATGAGCTTTTTCCAAAATAGACTTCTTTAAGCTGTACTATAGAATGATAGCTTTGTATCCATGACTAAGTAAAAAACGTGACATCAGTAAATCTCTGAGGATTCTGTATACCAACAAAATTTGGTTGGCAGTATACAAATCAAGGTAATATTGGGAGACAGTTCTCTTTGCATCTTTTATGTGTCTTCATGTCTTGAAAGCAGAAGCACTGTCTTTTGTTCCAGATTCTTTTCCAGGATGTTTGTATAGTGAATAGCTTTGGAAGACAAAGTATCTCCCTCTGGAGCAAAAGGCAAGCAAGCATGCTTACCATCCACAGTGAAAGCTATATGTTCTCTAAGCTCAGGATTTTTCTCCAATAATACAAGTCACTCTGTATTCAGGCATTTACCTGGGCCCATTATCATCATCCCTGTAGGACTTGGGATGGAAGTAAGTGCTGGAAATATACTGAAGTTCCTGCTTCTCTCTGTGCCAGGAGTAATAAGGCACTTTGTCTCTGGCTCGAGAGACTCATGTCTTCTCTAAGCATCCATAGAACAGGGGCTATCTGGCTTGTTGGTTTCCCAGTATGTGAATTCTCAGACCTTTCATAGTTACTACCAGGTAATAATAGTACAACATTTTAAAGAAATTAAAGGAAAGAAAGTTTGAGTCAAGCATTATTTTGTTGTGGTTTCCTTAATGTATCGAGACTATATAATGTGTTCTAACTGGAGAAGATCAGGGAATGCTATACTTGTTAGCATTTTTGAGGCTTTTGAAGACCGAGACCTTCATTTAACCAAGCCATGACTAGGAGCCTTGAAAAAAGGTAATCATTCTATTTATTTAATTGGGGATTTAAGAAACTTAAAGTGAGGACAAGTGTCAAAGGCCAGTAGGTTAATAAGTTGTAATAAATAGAAAATGCGATGTAAAGTTGGGAGGTAAATAAATGGAGAAAGGAATGTAGAATGTACTCACTGATTGCTACACAGTTAATAAATAGTTGTAAAAGGATACTTGGGGCGCCTGGGTGGCTCAGTGGGTTAAGCCGCTGCCTTTGGCTCAGTTCATGATCCCAGGGTCCTGGGATTGAGTCCCGCGTCGTCGGGCTCGCTGCTCAGCAGGGAGCCTGCTTCCCTTCCTCTCTCTCTGCCTGCCTCTCTGCCTACTTGTGATCTCTCTCTGTCAAATAAATAAATAAAATCTTAAAAAAAAAAAAAAAAGGATACTATCAAAAGCTAGTTAACCCTAGCATTAGATGTCTCTTTAGGAAAAAAGAGGACTTAAAGCATTATCAAATGCATAAGGACAAAGACAACTACTAAAGCAGAAATATACATTTCACTAAGTAACAAAGAAATACAATAAAACATTAAAAAATAAATTAAAAATAGTACTATAACAAAGTTCACACAGTAAATACAGCATTAAATAGGCCAAACATAATTATATCAACAAGTATACATGGGCCTATCTCATTTATTAAAAGGGAGGGATTTTCATATTTGCTTACAAGCACAGTTAAACTGTAAAAGTGACAAGGTGGCTAACAAGTAATGGACAATGGTAGCACAGCAGATAAATGTAAACAGTAAATAAGGGGGAGTCATCATACTAGTTTCAGACAAAGGAGAAAGCAGGCCAAAAGTAGCAGATGAGAATGAAACACTAGAGTGTAAAGGCTAAAATTCACATTGATGCTAAAACAGTATGGATCTCACTGCCACCAAACAAACAGTAAAAACTTCACAAGGCAAAAGTAAAGGACAGACACAAAGCAATAGGAAGTAGACTTTAAAATGACATTCTTAGTCTAATACAGGTTAAGCAGACAAAAATGATTAGGTCTTTAGAAGGTCAAAGCAGCATCCGCAGTAAGGTAGATCTTATAGCTGTCAGACTTCTTAAGAGCACAGGAAGGTTTACAAAAACTGACCACAATAAATACTGTATAATAGAAAAAGTGTAAATAGCAATCTCCTATCACAGTGCAATAAACTAGAAATTATGATTTCTATCATAACAGTGAAAAAGCAAAAATCTCTTTAACTTGAAAATTTAAAATCTCCCTATTAAACATGGATAAAAGGAAAATAAAAACTGAATTTTAAGAATTTCTAAATAAAAATAATAAAACTCTCTGCATTAGAATCTGTTGGGCACAAATGAAAGCATTGACTAGAAGAAAATTCTTAACTCTAACTTCTTTTATCAATGAAAAAGAATGACATACGTAAGATACATTCCTAGCTCAAACTGCTAGGGAAAAAAATGAGGTTCAAGATAGAATAAATATAAAAGCACAATGAGGTAGAAAATTAAACATTAAAAAAAAAAAATTAAAATGCTGACTCTTCAAGAAAAATGCAACACTATAGACCAAGCCCTAACTGGCCTTAAAAAAAGGAAATGGGAAACACAAATAAGCAAAATAAAGTATAAGGGAAATACCACTGAGAAAGAAGAAATTTTAAACACCTCTTTCAAAATTTGTTTGAAATTCTATATAATAGTATGATTTATTAAGAAAGTATAGTCTCCTTAATTGACCTTAATTGCGTTTGAAAGTAGGCTGACATGGGGAGTTTAGGAGAAGGGAGTTGGGGGAAATTGGAAGGGGAGGTGAACAATGAGAGACTATGGACTCTGAAAAACAATCTGAAGGGTTTGAAGAGGTGGGGGGGGGGGGGGAGGTTGGGGGAACCAGGTGGTGGATATTAGAGAGGGCACGGATTGCATGGAGCACTGGGTGTGGTACAAAAAACAATGAATACTGTTATGCTGAAAACAAATGAAAAAAATGATTAAAAAAAAAAGTAGGCTGAACTTCTATGGAATAAATAAAGCAAAGAAAAACTATCCCACTGAAAGCTTCACACTAAGATGATTTCATGGGAGAATTGAAGATACCATCAAAAGTTTGATCCCAGTTGTACTTTAAATATTCCAGTAAGTAGGAAAAAAATAAGAAAACTTCCAAATTATTCTTATGAAATAAGTCTAACACTGCTCTTGAGAATTCCAAAGAAGTACTGACTATCAGTGCAACAGTTCTCAATAAAATATTAATATACACAACCTAACACTCATTAGAAAACAATAAACCATAATGAATGGTGGGGCAGAGGGGCTTTCCTTCTAAGGCCAAGTATAAGACAAGGATGTTCTCTCTCACCACTCCTATTCAGCATGGTTCTGGAAGTCCTAGTTAGTGCAGGAAGAGAAGGAAAAGAATTTAAAAAATACACAGATTGGAAAGAAGAAATAAAACTCTCCTTGCAGATGACAGATTGTGTCGAAGATCTCAAATCTACAAAAATCTCATGAACGTGCAAGTATATAACAAAACTTCAGGACACAAAGTGAATATACAAAATCAGTTGCTTCTCTGTATATCAGCCGTGAAAAACTGGAATTTGAAATAAAAAAATACCATTTTCAATAGCACCCAAAACCCACTTAGATGTAAGGCTAAGAAAATATATATAGGATCTGTATGTCAAAAATTATAAAATATTAAAAGTCAAAGAAACTTTAAATGGAGAGATACAGTACATGCATGTAGTGATATAAGAACCAATATTGTTGAGCTACTCTTTCCAATTTGATTTCTGAATGCAGAATAATCCCTGTCAAAATTCCAGTAAACTATTGTGTAAATAAAAACAAACTGATTTTAAAATTTATGTAGGGGCTCCTGGGTGGCTCAGTGGGTTAAGGCCTCTGCCTTCAGCTCAGGTCATGATCCCAGGGTCCTGGGATCGAGCCCCACATCGGGCTCTCTGCTCAGCCGGGAGCCTGCTTCCTCCTCTCTCTCTCTCTGCCTGCCTCTCTGCCTACTTGTGATCTCTGTCTGTCAAATAAATAAATAAAAAATCTTTAAAAAAAATTTATGTAGAAAGGCAAAAGACCTAGATTAGTTAATACAGTACTGAAGAAGAACAACAAAGTTGGAGGACTCTCAGTACCGGATTTTAAGATTTCAAATAAAACTATAGGAATGAAGATGGCATATTGGCAAAAGGCTGGGTACATAGATCAATGAAAGAGAATAGAGAGCCCAGAATTAGACCCACATAAATACAGCCAACTAATTTTTGACAAAAACACGGAAGCAATTTAAAAGAGAAAAGATAGTCTTCAACATATGGTGTCGAAAATATTGTTCATTCATATGCAAAAAATGTGCTTAGATACAGACCTTAAACTTTCCACAAAAACATACTCAAAATGGATCATAGACTAAGTGTAAAATGCGAAACTATAAAATTTTTAGAAGATGTAGGGCGAAATCTACATAAAAGTACAATTTTTAAGAGAAAAAAAAATTGATGAGATGCACTTCAGGGGGAAAGATCCGAATAGAGACCTTACCAGTAAAATGGTACTCACATAGCAAGATGCTCAGAATCACTTGTCATTAGCAAAATTCAAATTAAAGCAATGAGATATCATTATATATCTACTAAAATGGCTAAAATCTGAACAACTAAAAATACTGATGGCTATTGAAGATGAAGAGCGACTGTACCTCTCATTCATTGCTGGTGAGAGAGCAAAATGATACAGCCATATTGGAAGATAATCTGGTGGTCCTTTTTATAAAGTTAAACTTTACTGTCACCATATAATCTAGGATTACATGCATAGGAATTTAACTGATTTGAAAACTAAGTCCACATTCCACACTAAAACTGCATGTAAACATTTACAGTAACTTTATATGTGATTGCCCAAAACTGGAGGCAACCAAGATGTCCTTTAGTATATGAACTGGTAAACAAATTGTGGTATATCTGTACAATAGAATACTGTTCAGGAATTAAAATGAACTGCCAAACCATGGAAAGACAGAGAGGAACTTCAGTTGTTTTTTATTTTTTTAAAAGAAGATTTTATTTGTCAGAGAGAACACAGGCAGGGGGGAGAGGACACAGAGGGAGAAGCAGGCTCATCGGGGGATGAGCAAGGAACCCTGATGTGGGACTTGATCCCAGGACTCTGCAGTCATGACCTGAGCTGAAGGCAGAGGCTTAACCATCTGAGCCACCCAGGTGTCCCAGAGAGGTACTTTGAATGCATATTCCTACATAAAAGAAGCCAGTCTAAAAAGGCTACCTCATCTTCATCTACGATTTAATTTATGACACTCTGGAATAGGCACAACTATAAATGCACTGAAAATAGCACTGATGCCAGTTTCCTGGGGTGATGGAAAGAGGAAGGGCCAAATAGATGAAGCACTGGGCATTTCTTTTTAGCATGATGACACTCTTCTGCATCATACTATAACGTTACCTGCTGACATTAGACAGTTGGGAAATGCTTAGAACGTGACTGCCCGAAGAGTGAACTTAACATAGGCAAATTAAAAGTAATTCATTTAAGAGGTCAGGGAATGCAGGATGGAAAGCCTGACACGACACTAGAATCAAATGGTATTGTGAATGCATGGAACAACTTTCCTGCAAAAGGAAGGGAGGGGTGCTGATCTAAGTAACTGGATATGAATGGAGTCCACAGGCTAAAGGCAAAAACAAAACAAAAACTGGTTGTAAGCATTGTTCTGTAGATTATAATGTTTTATCTTTCGGGGATGTATGTTAACAATTCTGAAAGCACTATGCACACACATGAATTGAAAAATGTAGTAGAAGGATCAGGGAAATCCGGCTTGTCACTGATGTGGGAACAGATAAGCAAGAACAGAAGGCCCAAGTGGCCCATACGGTAATAGAATAGGGCTGAAGACATCAGTATGAACTCAATGTTTAGTTTGATAGATGCAGATGGATACATTTAGAAATATTTACAGCCACATATATATAAATGGGGTAGTGTACACATACACATTTCCTTCCCCCTTCAGCTGAGAGACACCCTAAAAGAAATGACACTTAGTAGCAATGAAGGCTCCTAGCACACAGATCTTGGTTTCCAATAATACTCTCAATAAAAAAGAACCAGGGCCTTTGGAGAAATGGCTAATTCTAGAGTTACAGCCATGAATATACAATGACTCTGGAGTATTTTGTAGAACCAGAAGTAAGGAAGTGCTCAAGAAGGGACACAGGAGTCAAATGAAAGAGCTCCCAGTGGCTAAAGGTGGAACAATTTGAACAACAAAAATAATAAAATGTTATTGGATTATAAGTCATAGTATAAAATAAAAATAAGCTAATTTTTGTAGGTAGTTGACTTCCAAGAGGGTGAGGCATAACCTCCCACTCCTTAAGTATGGGCCATACTTAGTAACTTCCTTCCAGTGAGAATGCTAAGAGAAGAGGAAATGGGGAGAGTGCCTTTACAGTGGGAAAATCTCATAAACACATTGGTGATCAAGGTTACTGTTAACAGTGACAAGTCATACTGATAATACATCCTTTACATGATGTGATGTGATATGAGAATGGCATTTGTTTCTCTGGTTTTCCTCTCTAAAATGTATAATCCCAGCCTAATCATGAAAAAGAAAAACACCAGACAAATCCCAGTCCCAATCCCAATTTTCCCAATTAAGGAAATTTTCCAATTAAGGGAAAATTTTCTAAAAACAAGGTCTGAGAACTGAAAGTAAAAAGAAAAAAGATGATTTAAAAAAAAAAAAAAGGCCAAGTGAGAAATGAACTACTAATAGGAACTTAAGACATGACATCTAAATGTAGAATCCAGGGCGCCTGGGTGGCTCAGTGAGTTAAGCAGCCAATTCTTTTTTTTTTTTTTTTTTTTTTTAAGTATTTTATTTATTTGTTTGACAGAGATCACAAGGAGGCAGAGAGGCAGGCAGAGAGAGGGGAGGAAGCAGGCTCCCCGCTGAGCAGAGAGCCCGATGCGGGGCTCGATGCAGGGCTTGATCCCAGGGCCCTGGGATCATGACCTGAGCCAAAGGCAGAGACTTTAACCCACTGAGCCACCCAGGCGCCCCTAAGCAGCCAATTCTTGATTTCGGCTCAGGTCATGATCTCGTGGGATCAAGTCCTGTATTGGGCTTTGTGCCGAGCATGGAGCCTGCTTAAGATTCTCCGACTCCCTCTCTCTCTGCTCCACATCTGTTTACGCAGAAAGTACATTGGTTAAAAACTAAAATTAAGGTGATACAAATGAGTATGGGATTTAGTTAATGTGTCAGTATCACTTATTAATTGTCACAAATGTACTATACTCATATATTAATAATGAAAACAGTGGAGTGACTAAAACAATAAAACTATATATTTTTGTGAGTTTTCTGCATATGCACACCCTTTGATAAGCAATTCCATCTCTAGGAATTTACCCCAATGGCCATCTTGACAAGTATTAAACATACACAAAGTGGTGTTTACTGAGGTATTATTTAACCTCAAAATATTGACTATACCTTAAACATCTTTCTCTTTGGAGCTTACATTCATAAAATTGGGTGTGATATAGCTGTAACAGGGAATGAAGATGACATTTTTGAATTGATATGGAGTGATGTCTAGGATATAGTTAAGTCCCTCCCCCTGCAAAAAAGATTCATAAGAATGTATATGACTTTCATTCTTTTCTTTATTTTTTCTTTTCATTTCTTTTCCTTTTTTTTCTTTTCTTTGTGTTCCTTTCCTTTCCTTTTCCCCTTTCCCTTTTCTTTTCCTTTACCTTTTCCTTTTTCTTTCCTTTTCCTTTTCTTTCTTTTCAAACAGAGGAATCGGTATTTACACATCTGTTCACTTTTGCATAGAGAAACACAGGAATGTTAAACCAGGAACTAAAGAAAACTTACTTGTTGACATGGGTGGGGATGGACCAGAATGTGGAAGGTATAGGGAAAGAAGTGCAGTTTCTCTGCATATGCCTAGATATATAGCTTTATGCTATGAATCATGAACATATTTCACATACTGAAAAAGAAAGTTTAATAAGAATTTAAAAACTTCAGAAATACACAAAAAGAAATGTACTCTAAATGATGATAAAACCAGAGTAAATAATTCAAGTAACCATTGAACGTGGTACTTTTTTTTTTAATCATTATGTTCAGTTAGCCAGTGTATAGTGCATCATTAGTTTTTGAAGTAGTTGAACACTGTACTCTTCCTGTGTGTGTTTTAGTGAGATATATTCTTGGTTGCATACAAAACCCAACCACTATAAACAATATTAAACTTAATATGGTTGCTGTTAGAAGTGGTATTGGTCTTGTATTTCTAAAACTATTCTGTGTGGATTGTAGGATAAAGCAATTGTGTAGGCTCTTGTTGGATTTTTATTGTGGGTAAAAGGAGAATCAAATACGGAATGATAAGAAATCTATACTGAAAACATTTAAGTTTATTTGTGAATATATATATATATATATATATATATATTCATTCCTGTGTCATGCTTATGTATATGATCCCATATCTATTTCAACAAACACATAATTTCACTACATTTGTGTGTGTGTGTGTGTGTGTGTGTATATACATATATATATATATATATAAAATTCAACAATATGTATATGAATACACACATCTAATTCAAATGTGTGAAGGTGCTCTCCTAGCTCTGTTCCTAAAAGTGTCCAGAAGCAGTGACAACCCAGTTCCAATGAGCAACTAGCAGTAGAATCTAGGGATTTCTAAATATTCTTCCCTACTAAAAGGATTTTGGACTCCTTAGAAAAATGATTGATTTCATAGCTGTGCAAGGAAAGGACATATTGATCCAGGAACATCTTGTTGTGACAGAGAGCATGAAAAGGCTCAAAAATAGGTCAGAAGGATGTAGGAGCCAGCACAAAGCAGTCCAAATCTGGCCTAATTGAGCTTCAGAAAGAATAATGATGGTAATAGATTATAACATACTGAATACATAAAAAAGAAACATGAGTTCATAGTGATACTACAGAAAAAGTGAATTATAAGAGTAAAGATAGAGTAAGAGACAAGGTGGAAAGCTCTTTACAAAATAATGCCAGCTAAAAAAAATGGAAGAGGATAAAATTAGAAAATCACTATTTTGCAACTCCCAATTTGTTTAAAAACAGAGAAAATCAACCCACCCCCCCTTACTCATTGATTACAAAGGGTAAATTGACCTTTTTAACAGAAAAATGAAGCTCTCCACTGCCCATGGAAAGTTTCTGCTGAGATGCAGTGGTACATAATATCACCAATTTGGTGTTCTTCCTAGGAGAATTTGACCTGAATCTTAACTGATGAATTGATAACATGAATGATCTCTTCTATAGGACAGCTGACCTGAACTCAGAAGGATTCAATGGTATCAAGAGAAGAGGGAGGAAGAGGAATTGTTCTAGATTCAAGGAGACCAAGAAGATGTAATAGCCAAATCAGAGCATATATAGTGATTGAATTTCAGAGAGGGAAAATAAGATTTATAGGGGAGTTTTAGTATAGATTTCTTCTTGGATGATAATGTATTAGTGTTGATTTTCTGAAGTATGACAATGGTATTATGGTTGTCTATGAAAATGTTAGTGTTCTTGAGACTTTATACTAAAGTATTTGGGGATGAAACATCATGATGCTTATAACGTACTTTAAGATGGTTTGGAAAAATGGAAGAATCTTTCTGTATGTGCGGGTGTGTGCAGGCATTTATAAGTATATGTGTTTGTAGATACATATGTGTGTATGTATATATTTGTATCTGTAGGTGTGTGTGTGTGTGTGTGTGTGTGTGTGTGTGTGTGTGTGTCTGTGTGGAGAGAGAGAGAGAGAGAGAGAGAGAGAAAAGAAACAGAGACAGAAAGAAGGATTGTTTTTGGCTTTTTTGGGAAAATACCCTGCAGTGGAATTATTGGATCAGTTGGTAATTTTTTAAAAAATTTTTTTGTGGAATGTCCATACTGTTTTCCACAGTGGCTGCAGCAGAGTGCATTCCCACCAACAGTCCATAAGTGTTCCTTTTTCTTCACATCCTTGCCAACACGTGTTGTTTTTATTCACTTATTTTTAAATTTTAACCATTCTAACAGGTGTAAGGTGATAGCTCATTGTGGTTTTGATTTGCATTTTTCTTGATGATGAGTGATGTTTTCATGGTCGGTTGGTCATCTGTATGTCTTCTTTTGGAAAAATTCTCTCTTCAGGTCCTTAGCCCATTTTCTTCCTTCCTTCCTTTCTTTCTTTCTTTTTTGGTGTTGAGTTGTATAAAGTTCTTAATATATTTTGGATATTAACACTCTATTGGATGTATCATTTGCAAATCTTTTCCCATTCATTAAGTTGGTTTGTCTTTTTGTTGATGGTTTACTTCACTGTACAAAAAATCTTTTTAGTTTGGTACAGTCCAAATAGTATAATTTGGCTTTTGTTTCCCTTCCTTGAGGAGACATATCTAGAAAAATATTTCTACAATCAATGTCAAAGAAACTTCTGCCTATGTTTTCTTTGAGGAGTTTTATGGCTCCTGGTCTCATATTTAGGTCTTTAATTAATTTTGAGTTTATTTTTGTGTATAGCATAAGAAAGCAGTTCATTTTCCTTCTTTTGCAGGGGGCTCTGCAATTTTCCCACCACCCCTATGTTTTTTGCTGCATTATTTACAATAGCCAAGATAGGGAAGCAACCCAAGGGTCCATCCACAGATGAATGGATAAAGAAGATGTGTGTGTGTGTGTGTGTGTGTGTGTGTGTGTACAGGCACACACTGGCAGATTGTTCAGCCATAAAAATACTGTAAGATTATAAAATCTTACCATTTGCAACAGAATTAATGGACCTAGAGGGAATAATGCTAAGTGAAGTCAGTCAGAGAAAGACAAATACCATGATTTCACTCATATGTGGAATTTAAGCAAAAAAACAAATGAAACAAAGAAAAAAAGAGATAAACAAACATAAAGACAGACTCTTAAGTCCAGAGAACAAACTGTTGGTTACCAGAAGGGAGGCCAGGGGAGGCGAATGGGTGAAATAGATAAAGGGGATTAAGAGTACACTTACCATAAGAAGCACTGAGTAGTGTACGGAAGGGTTGAATCACTGTATTGTATACCTGAAACTAATGTAACCCTGCATGTTAATTCTTCCTCAGTAAGAAAAGTACATAGGAATTCATTATTCTCTCTTTCAACTTGTAAGTTTTAAATTTTTCAAAATAAAACAGCAAGTTAAGGCACCAACAAAAAAGAGATTCCCAATCCAACTGCCGTATCCTTCTGTTTTCTCTTATTGAACTTGCCACTGAAAGACCATAACTCTTGTCTTCGGTCATTTGGAAACTTATGTTCATGGAGACTTTTGCCCTGTTTAGTACCTTTTATAATATGAGCTTCTAGTGAAGTTCGCATTATGTCCTTGAAAGTAAATAGGATTATGCTCAGGTGAAAACTCATTAAAATGAATCCTCATGGCGATATTTAACACATTCTGAGAAGTGGTACGAGATCAGAAAAGTGTGGTTTGTCATTCTCTGCTTTTCTCAATTGTGGATGTAACCTGGGAATCCTGGAGAATTCGTGTGATAGGTTATGGTGGTAAGCATCAGAGGGTACAGTGGACACGTCTTGTATATCTTCTAATATGCACTGGGTAGTCTTTCAAATGCCTTAAGTCAGATCCTGGAATATTTTAATTTGTCATGTAATTTTCCCAAAATAAACATTCTCAGATAAGAATAAAAATAAATTTCTTAAAATTCAAAAGTAGCATTACATTCTCAAATTGAGAAATATTATAAATAATAAATTTCCTTATGTTTCCTCAGTTGTAAAGTCATTTTTAGGTAAACTTAAGGAAATTAAATTTCTTTTTTTTTTTTTTAAGGAAATTAAATTTCTTAAGAAATAGAATAATTAGGCAAGACTTTCAGTATTATACAAAAATACACATGTGGCAAGTATTAGATAAGGTGAACATAGTTTAAAAAAGGAAATTCAATTCATAACAGCTAATGTAATGAGATCTAATGTAATATTGATCTTAACTAGTTTTGAGACTTAAAGTTATGAACCAATTAAATAGAAAAGAATAAAATCCTGAATATTTTACTTCTTGAGATCCGAAATGAATTATTTTTTTTTTTTGCTGGCATGTTTCCTGATTTATATCCTTAATATTTCTTAATGTCCTTTTTATACTGCTTACTGAGAGGCAGGCTGTAGCATTTGAAAATAATTCAAAACAAAGTAACCATCAACTTAGTGTTGATGTTTGTTTCATTTCTTTGGAGTTTTGCCTCCAACATGTACTATGGAAACATATGGCCTTTCAGAGAAACCTTTCTTTAGAACTTTGTTCTAGGGGATAGGAAGACCAGCTTGTTCTTGGAGTGCTGTCTGATGAATCTAATGACCCATGTTGGAAATGTCTACGGAATTTATGTCACTGTTTATTTATTTTTTTTTAGTGATGGCTATTCCATGATCTGGTTTGCCTGTGAAACATTAGTATCCTTGTCATAATACTGGTGGTCATACAGTTTTGGTAATTGGACAGGTTTAAGCACAAATACTTTAAGTCTCTGTTTTTCTTTCTCTGCTTTTCTCACCCCACCACCCTCCCACCTGATGTAAACACACACACACACACACACACACACACACACACACACACACACACACGCACACAGGACATTTTTGAAACAGTAGAGAAATTTATATGGGTTCTGTGGGAGCCAAAAGATCTTGAAGTGTAGAAGCCACCATATTAAGTTAGATGGGGTGTACAACCTACTGCTGGGTAAAATTTTTATTATCAGATCTTTTCAGATATCCATCATATTGTTTAGCAAAAATACTGTAATTTCAGTAAGGAAACATCCTACTTCTTAAAGAAATATCATTTATTTGTTGGAAGCTCTGTATACATCACAGCCTGATAACTGGAAAGAATAGAGACAGTGGACTAAATTCAAAGCCTGAACAATGCTTTCCCCAGCAAGGCATCCTTGGAAGTAAAAAGAAAATGTAACTTTGGGACATTATGTATTTTGTGAATGCAAACTTCATAATTTTTGCTATTGATCACACTTAAAAAATTTTTTTCTTTCCTATTGTTGGTCCCCTGCGGCACATTTATATTAGGTTTCAAATCCTGTAGTTTTTTTTTTTTTAACCTTGCATTCATATAAAATTGTGGTTTTAGAAAAGCCTAAAAATAGAGATTTGTTCTGTTGTGATAACCTTCCCACAATAAAGTAACAAAAAATAGTCTTGCATGGCATTTCTTACATTCCATTTATGCAAGTGAAAATAGCTAATAATCAGAATCAGAAAGATTTAATTACTTAAAAGGCTGCTTTTCTGCATTCAATTAATTTTTATTGTGTCCACTGTGTACCAGGAACTATTCCAAAGTGAGTGAAGTCTAAAAGGGGAATGGAAGAATTTTCCTCTGATACTAAATATGATATTTACTGTACTGAAGTGTGTTTTGAAAGCATGTGCATTTTATGAAAAATTGAAGACAACCCGGTTTTGTGATGAGGTAGGATCAAAATAATCACAGCCATTAATATATGTAGACCACACCGCTGAAAAGCCAGGGCATAGAGGGCTGCTTTGTTGACTTCACTTTATGTCTTTAAAGATTTTATTTATTTATGTATTTGACAGAGATCACAAGTAGGCAGAGAGGCAGGCAGAGAGAGAGGAGGAAGCAGGCTCCCCGCTGAGCAGAGAGCCTGATGCGGGGCTCGATCCCAGGACTCTGAGATCATGGCCCGAGCCGAAGGCAGAGGCTCAACCCACCGAGCCACATAGGCGCCCCCACTTTATCTCTTTAAATAATCTGGATTAGCCACAAAGCAGTTTCTTGACCTTGAATAAATCACCTAATTTGCCTTGACTTAAACCTGTATGGGAAATGAATTGTTTGCTGAAGTCCCTTGACCTATCAGCTTTCAGGACTTCTCTGGTTTCTGCTCTAGGCTAGTGGTTTTAGATGTGATGTATGTAACACAGATACAAACCATTTCAATAACACTGTAGATTTTCCAGGAATGATTTGTTTTGTGTTTGGGTATGTTCAGTTTTCTGGATTCATTGATGCCCACCCTGGGGTGAAGGACAGCACTGAATGATGTGTGCAATTTCTTAATCTTATGGAGAGACATAGTGATCACAGTCTTACTAGAGAGGTGCCATGTAGTAACTTATGAGCAATTTAATTTTTGCTGAATTAATTAGTTTTTGCTAAATTAATTTCCATAATTCCACAGCTGGAAATGACATTCTTCTCATTTAAAATGGGATAGAAGCCTATATTTCATCTGTTCACATGGGAACTCTTTAGAGTAGAAATTGGAAAGTTGATCATTCTAAAATTCTGAGTGGACAGATTTTTCTGAATTTTATCATACTGTAACATTAAGAATGTTTCAGATAATTTTCCTAGGGTTTAGAAGATTAAATGAATGGTAGCTGTATTTTACATATTACAGTTTTGCGGTAGGCCTAAGACCTGGTATTTCCATTAATCGTTGCCCGACTGACAATGATTTCTAGGGGCTGTTTAATAATAAATATATATATTTATTTAATATATTAATAAGTGTTTGGATATTCTGGTCAGTCTCATAATAGAATCTAGACTGGTGTATCAGCATGGTTTAGGAGTACCCTCCATCTTTATGGTTAGCCAGTCTGGAATATGAAAGAAGCTTTGTCATTTTAGGAAGCCAACAAAAGAATTTCTTGGAAGTTTAATAAATCTTTTTGAAGTAAACCTGAAGATGAAGCAGAACATCTCAATACCTTTAGCTTCACATCCCAAAGCACCATTATTTATAAAATTATAGGGTCTGGACTGTTTTACCAGCACCAGGATCCATTTGACTCTAGAAATGTTAACAGCTTTTTAATGACTCCTAGCTGTGCAAATCATAGACCTTTAAGGTAAATGGGAAAAAAAAAAAAAAAAGAAATCTTTTCTATCAGTTATTTCTTCTTTACAAAACTTCTTTCACAGATATTTTATATATTTAGACTTCTAAATGCTAGACTGAAGTTGAAAAATAATTTTGTTCTCAAGAAATTACCTAAAATTTTTTGCCATCCTGGGTGAGGAGCTATCTATCTGAAGGAAAGGAATGGGAAACTTTTTAACTTTGTTCCTTTTTGTGCCTCTAATATATAAGTTCTGTGAATTTAAGTGTGTGTGTGTGTGTGTGTGTGTGTATGTAAAAACTAATAATGGGTGAATAATTTGGTTGTGGTGACTCATCCACCAAAAGTATATTAAGTCAGGTGTTCTATTAAAAAAAAGAAAGGAAGTAAAATGTTTTCAGAGTCAAACTGTAATTAAAGAAATGCTATTTTGTATTTCTATATTTCGATTTATTTCTCTTTAGTATTCAGGTTTTACTGAAATCAGTGGTCCAGTAGTATTTTAGATTATAAGAAAAATGGTTCTCTTAAGGCAGTGGTAGAATAGCCTCCTGAATGAGTAGAATTCAGAATAAAAGAGCAAAAGTGGTATTCCTGAAGGACCAGAAAAGAAGAGTGCTCTACTGTAGCTTAGTGTTCAGAGTAGGGGCAGATGCTCCCAGTTCCAATAGTTGAACCCTCTTTTCATGGTAGCGGACCCTAAAGCCCTTGGGATCCATTGTTCTGCATGAACTATTTATTCTCTTTACCATCCTTAAGGCTTAGGAAAAATGATCTCTTCCAGAGGTCTTATGAGGCCCACAAAAATGCTCAACAAACTCAAGCCCAACGTTATCTGTTCTTCTAATAGATTTTCTTGGATCCTAAGTGATAGTTTGCTATGGAGATAAAGCTTATTTTCATTTTTTTAAGTTTATTTTTTGATGTGTATGGTTCCATGCCATTTAGTATATATGTATAACCATCACTACTAATTCTAGAGCATTCTCATTACCCCAACGTACTCTCACCCCAAAAGAAGGCTCCTAATCATTATGCTCACTATCCATTCCTCCCTCTTCCTACTCCCTGGTTTCTGTTATTATTATTATTTTTTTGCTTATTCTGGAATTTAATATAAATGAAATCACATAGTTGTGTCTTTTTTCACTTAACATGACATTTTCAAGGTCCCACCCATATTTTAGCTTTTACCAGTATTTCATTTCTTGTTATGGCCAAATGATATTTCATTCTATAGATGCACCACATTTTGCATCCATCAATTAATGGACATTTGTGTTATTTCTGCATTGGAGCTGTCATGGATAGTGTAGCTATTAACACTCATGTACAGGATTTTGTTTTGTTTTGTTTAGACTTAAGTTTTCAGTTTTCTGAGGCATGAACATACATTGAATTTCTGGGTATGGGGTAATTCTGTTTTAGAACTGCTAAAATATTGCCCAAAGTGGTTAACCATTTTACATTCCTAGCAGCAGTGTATGAGGATTTTAATTTCTCTCTAGTTGCTTATTATTATTGATATCTCATTGTGATTTTGATTTGCAATTTAGTAATGACCACTGATGCTGAGCATTTTTTCATGTACTTATTGGCCACTTATATATCTTGCTTGGGAAAATTCCCTATTTAGATCCTTTGCTCATTTTTATGTGAATTACTTGTCTTTTTGTTGAATTAGTGTTCTGGCTACTCATCTCATATCAGATATATGCTTTGTGAATATTTTATTCCATTCTGTTGGTTTTTTTTCACTTTCTTGATGGTGTTCTTTGAAGCACAAAGTGTTTTAATTTTGATGAAATAAAATTTATCTAACTTTTCTTCAGTTGCTTGTGATTTTGATATGATATCTAAGAAACCAGTAATGAGTCCAAGGCAATGAAGATTTACCTCAGTTTTTACCTATGAGTTTTATAGTTATAGATCACAGTTAAGTCTATATTTGGAGTTTATTTTCATTTATAGTGTTGAGGAACAGGTATAACTTCATTCTTTTGAATATGGATTTCCATACCCTTTGTCCCCATACCCTTTGTTAAAAAGAGTACTTTCCCTATTGAATGTTATTGTCATCTTTGTCAAAAATCAATTAATCTTAAGTACAAATGTTTAGTTTTGGACTCTGAGCTCTATTCTACTTATCATATGTCTTTTAGCCAGTACCACACTGCACTAGTGATGATAGCTTTGTAGTAAGTTTTAAAATTGGGTAAGTTTGATTTCTCCAAATGTGTTCTTTCCCATCTCTCCCCACACACATTGTTTTGTCTATTCTGGGTTCCTTTCAACTCAATATGAATTTTAGGATAAGCTTTCAATTTCTGCAAGAAGATAGGTGAAATTTTGCTAAGGATTAAATTGAATCTGTAGGATCAATTTGGGGAGTCTTGCCAAGTTAGCAATATTAAGTCTTCAGGCTATGTACACCAAATAAGTGTATCTACATTTTGTTGATATTTTTCAATAATAGTATGTAGTTTTCCCTGTGTAAGTCTTGTACTTCCTTGGTTAAATTTATTCTTGAGTATTTTCTTTATGATGATATTGTAAATACAACTATTTCTTGATTTTTAGATTGTTTGTTGACTATGTATTAAAATGATTAATTTTTTGTATCGCTCTTATATACTTTAACTCTGCTAGCCTTGTTTATTAGTTCTAATAGGTATCTGGGAGTCTAAGGCTTTTCATATTTTGAGAATACTATTCTTTTATCTTACTCCTGTAGCTTCTGTGTGTATGTGTGTGTGTGTAAACTTGATCCAGTTTTGGCTTTTTCAGTGTGAAGGTTGATTGAATGACATGCTATATTCCACACTGTCCTCTCCTGACTTATGACCTCATTTTCATAGGCCAGAGGAATAACAGTCTATTCTGTGACCATTCTCAAGGGCACTTCTGGCTGTATTGCAGAACCTTGGCAGTGTGTGGTGGTTTGCAGCCTCAATTTTAAAGCATGCAGCCTGATGGCAGTTTCCAGATAAAGCATCTTAATAGAGTTTTCAAGTCAGTCATGACTAAGATGGTCATATAATTTATCATCACCTTGGGACACTTAAGATTTAATGGGGCGGGGGGAATGTGTGCTATTAATTATTATGCCAGTACAAAAGGCATAAACTCCAAATATCCTGGACAAACAGGAGGTATGATCACCCTTGCCAAAACAGATTCTCAACAGGAGGGTTCTCAAGTGTAAATTAGACAAAATGAGAAGGGCAAGCCAGGGACAGAGGATTTGTTACCAGAAGGTCCCTCTGGGTTCAGTGGCAGATAACAAGAGTTAGAAAGGCCCAAGAAGGAAGGATGCTCTGGTCCTGATACACTGGTTAAGGCCATGGGTCCTAGAGCCACATTGCCTAAGTTAAAAATCTCTGCTACCTGTTAGGAGTATGAAGTTAAGCAAGTTACTTAACCTGTCAGAGCCTTAGACTACTCAAGTACAAAATGGGTTTAATAGTAACCTTATCGCATATGGTTGTTAGGATATGAATTAAAGATTTAAAATTGTGCTTGCCATATAGTGTGTTATGTAAATATTAACCATTAATACTAGCTAAATATCTGCAGTGATTAATTTTGTGTCTTGGATAGGGATATAAATCAGTTGTGTGCACGGTCCAGGAGCTCACTGATTAGTGGGACTTTGACATTGGGACTTAAATACATGCTGTTGACCATTTGCTGTAATCTACCTCTTTAGCAAGTGGCCTGCTCTCAACCTGTGGGTCTTGTGAATTTTTCAGAAGTTATTTCCCATTTCCTTTTCAAAATACAGTCTTGGGAGAGAGTTTTAGAAAGCTTGAAAGGGACATGAGATTAGTAGAAGTCAGCATGGCCTGCGTCATACGAAATTATCAGCCACCCAGAAACCATCTTCATGGAGTGGCATGTTAATTAACATTCTGATGTCTAACATCAAACTACTCAGCTCTGGGAAACACTAAGCATCTTTTCCTTCTTTGTCAGTAGCATGGAACTGAAACATGGGAGATTATCTTAGAGATATACCTACAAGTTAACTTTATTTCTAGGTAGAATCACTCTCAGGTAATAATCTAGGAAAGTCACAGTATTTTCTCTCTCACTTAAATCAATTTCTTCACTTCCTTATAGAAGAAATATTAAGGATTTTAGGTAAGTATTTGTCTGATTTTACGTTACTTTCTTTGAAGGTCTAAAAAAATAGAATATTTACTTGTATTTAAAGCTAGAAATTTAATAGGATTAAAATTTTCCCAGAATATGGAAGATGTTAGTTATGAGAAGAACTTCACTTTATCTCACTCTAAAAGGACATTCACTTTTTTTTTTCCTTTTTATCATTTTCTTTAAGGTAACAATCAGAAGTTGGGACCACTTATTACCATTTTAGACATGATGTGCTATGAACCCATTTGTAATTGTCAGGCATTAGAGTGGGTATGGATTCAAAATTTAAGATGGGGTTTCTGTCACACTCCACTTGGTGGTATATCTGAAATGAGAAGACTTGGATATTGATCTAGGAAATAGGCTTGAATTTTTTATGAGGGCTCCTTTTATGATAGGAGGTAACTTTCTTTAATAAGATTTTGTATTTAGTTCTTTGCCTTTTAGATGACTACTGGTGTATGTCAGCTTATAATTAAAAAAAAAAAAAGATTTCAACTTTTGTTGAATATAGAATTAGTTGGTGGTTGTTTTCTTTAAGATGAGTGGATTTTCTTTTCCCCTACAAAGAAATTATCATAGGACCTCTTTAAACCTTTCTTATATGTTCAACATAAACTTTATTTTATAAAATACAGAACTAGGGTAAAGAGGTTTGCCACTCTCACCTTAGAGCAGAGTGTCTTTGCCTTTGAAAGGCTCCTAGTGTGGTTTCGTTGCTTGTGAAAAGTATCAGGTGAGTAGCCATCCATGGTCATGGGGAAAAGGAAGTGTTGGGCATTTTCTCTGGTCAGTGTTGGTAAGGGTTTCTTTCTCCTAAGTATGCTGAAACTTGAGAAGGGGGAGCTCCAGTAAAGCAGCTCTGGGGACTTCTGAGAGAGAAGAAATATATATCCCAATTTCTCTTCCCCAGAACCTGTGGCTAGGGAGGTGAGCCAGAGTGTTTCCTGTGTCCCCGATAGGCCCAGGGATTAGAGGAACTAGGAGTACCCAGTAATAAAATTTCTTTGATGAAAACCTATCAGTGCGGGCAACTTGGGATTAGCACATGAGTCCCTTGGGAGGCCTGATTTCAGTTGTTGCTTATGCATAAAAGTAACAGTTTTCCCTTAAGAATATTTAGATTACAGCAACTAAAATTTTCAGTAGGCCATAAATGACCAGAAGCTAGGTTTGCCGTGTTTAGAATAAATGACACAGTGCCCAAGCATATGTAATATACTAAATGAACATTTATTTCACCTTTGTAAATTAATAAAGGCAAATAACAGAATCAAGGTGGTTGGAAACTATGAAAAGGAAAACCCTCCTATTGCTCCCGCAAGTTTTATTAGCTGTGAGCACAAGCTAAGTAAGTGACAGACCCTCTCCTTGACCAGACTTGACCAAACTCTCAACTCTTCGCAATTCGACCTTGACCTTTGGGCTTCCATGTTTGTCTTTGCATTGCCCAGGTCCAGCAAGAATCCTGCTAAGTTGGTTTAGCATGACTCCCTCACACTTGATAACTGATCTGCTTCAATATACAATCTGCTTTCTCATCTGCCACCCTTCATATCTGGTCACTCTGGGCTTTTCCCACCAACAATCTATAAGGCTGGTTTAGCCAGAATCACCCTTTATGCCTGATATTTCTTCTTAGGAATTTTCCATCCACCGACCCTCCCCACCCTGCTCTTTGCCTATAAACCCTCACTTGTCCATGCTATAGTTCTGTACAGAAGTCTTTTCCCCCTTACTATAACAGTTCTCGAATAAAATGTAGTTTTACAGCTTTAACTACTGACCAACTCTGGTTTTCTTTGATGTAGATAAGCTTAAAAAGAGCTCAATACATAATTGTCAAATATCATTCATTATGTCCTTAATCCGTGGAATTAAGTGTTATTAGTAAGCTGCTCTGTATCCTGCCCCTGTCACGTTGCATTTACAGGGCTCTCTTTGCTTTTGGTGACACCCATGGACCGTGCATTAAGTATTAGGAAAGGAAAGGACATGAAAATGAGAAAGAAGATAATCTAGTTCGTTGAATAAACACCATTTGGAAATCAGTTAATAAGCCAATATTTAATGCAGAAATGTGGGGATGTCCATGCATAATAGTTAGTATGTGCTCCCTGTCAGCCACCGTCTGTCCTCTGGGTTTGCCTCAGACCAAGGGCTTGGCTAGCCCCCGAGTTGCCTCAGCCTTAGTAGAGAACAAAAAGCCAGGGGAGGTCAGAAAGGGTCAGGAGCTGTCCCAGCTCAAAACGCTGGGTAAAAAGGTAGTCAAAGCCTTCCTGTTTCCACAGCTGAATATGATTAGGGTCTACACTGAAACAGCAATGGGAATTCTCAGAGCAAATAGTGATTGACAAGTCAGGGGAGCTCAAAATCCAACTACAGATTATTCCTGCCAAGCCATTTTTCCCTGGGCTATTATTGCAAGGCCTTCTTACTTGGAGGTGCTGTGGTAGAATCAGAGGAGCAGAGGGTTTGGGGCAAAGAGACCTGTGGCACCCCCATATCAGCTGTGCTGCCAGTTAACTACCAAAATAGGATGCATATCATGTGTTCCCCTGTGCCTCAGTTTTGTTATCTGCAGATGGGGTGCTATGTGAAAGGTGCCTAGAGTAATGCCCTTTATTAATTCATCAGATAAAATTGAGCAGCTACTATGTGCCGCACACAAAGGTAAGCACTAGGGTACAGCCAGCTTACAGTCTGGCTAAAAACAGACCAAAAAACAAGTGAGAAAGCAAATAAATAATGTAATCGTGAATCATTTTCATAACTATGAAGAAAAACAACATATAATATAGATGTAATATGTCATAGTTACTATCTCTATCAGGTACCATGATCAGGCTGAAGGACATTTAAGTTGATTAAAAATAACCTTTTACCCTTAACCTCTTGTCTTTAGCCTGTTAGGGAAAGAGTACTCTTTTTTTTTTTTTTTTAAGATCTTATTTATTTTTCGACAGAGAGAGACATCGAGAAAGGGAACAGAAGCAGAGGGAGTGGGAGAGGGAGAAGCAGGCTTTCTGCTGAGCACGGAGCTGGATGTGGGGCTCAATCCAAGGACCCTGGGACCATGACGTGAGCCAAAGGCAGATGCTTAATGACTGAGACACCCATGTTCCCCTGGAAAGAGTATTTTTAACTGGGGAGACAGAATCTTCAAGGACTGATGGTGTGCCCCAATGTAAGGATGTCAGATTAGGTGTGTTCTTGTGGGTTATGAAAAGAAATTTGGACTTGTATTTAAACTGAACGAGGAATGGATTAGCACATGGTTAACATGTTTAACATCAAGCCTGTGCTTTTGTGGTGGTGATTGCTACTCCAATCTGATTTTTATTCCAATCTGTTAGTCATGTCTTCCAGGAATAAATGGGGAAATAGTATGTTGTAGGTAAAACAAAACCAAAATATACCTGACTAAAATTTCATCAAAGAGCAATAGTTCTGTTAATGTTTTTGGCAACAATTTAGTTTGTCACCTGTTTTCTTCAATTAAACCATGAACTGGTATCTAACAAAATAGTGCCTCCACAGAGATTATTTAAATTTTATTACACAGCTACCAGATCTTCATCTGCTCCTCTCAAACAAAGGGGAGCCTTTGAAAATGTTGCTTATATCTGCTTGGGAAACACAATGGTTATTGGCATTGAAGAACATTTAGGTTAATCTCTCTTTAGATAATACATATAACTTAAAGTTTCCAAACCTAAACCAAAAAATGCATATGTACTCATAATGTAACAAATACCAAAATGGGGTCTAAAGCTTAAGAACACTTAAAACATTCTGTGGATGATCAAGATACCAGAGGAAGTAGGTAGAAACACATAAACAGAGTATAGCCTAAAGAGTTTGCTAAGACACAATTTTCTATATCAAAATTTTTATTTGCTGCATATATATCTGTGGTTCTCGGTCTTCAGTGTGGAAGTGGAAGAAACACCTATGGTTAAAAGTTTTAAGGGTAGCTCTGTCCCCTTCCTCCATCACAATCTACTAATTAGAAGGAGAATAAGATAGAAATACTTGATATCCAGTTCTTGTGGAAATGGTTTGTTTTATGGAACTGTGTATTTATGTTAGTGTGTGTGTGTGTGTGTGTGTGTGTGTGTGTGTGTGGCAAAGTAAAGAATGGGAGGGGCAAGGTAGTGTACAAGGAAGAGAATCACAACATACGTGAAAAATCTCATTAAATCCATGGTCCATACACATCAAATATGTGCATAGTTCCTTAAATATTAAGATTTTCTAGCAACTTTGTGCAGGAGGATCATAGAATTAATTAACACGCTTAAATAATTAAGAAAAACTCCAGCAAGTAGTTTTGCTTTGTGAAACTATATGAGCTGCCCATTGCTGATTGCCACATTTCAAATAGTTAATATTAAAAACAAACAAACAAACAAAACAACAAACAAACAAAAAAAAAAACCACCCCCAAAACAAAAAAAAACAGAACATGGAACACTACACAGATAAGATGACAGGGGACAACATCCAAGGTTCTCTACCAGGGTCCCAGGATCAGGACTTTTCCTAAAGACCTTAACTCAGGACATTGATACTTTTCCTTTTAAGATCTATATAAGGCCAATATATTGTAAAAATATGACTTTTCTGCATTTTTTTTTTTCATGCTCAAGGACCTGACTTAGAGATCAGGGTCATATAATGGGAATTTGCAAAACTTGGCATCACAGTGCTGTGGGGATGTGAAAAAATGCTTTACTGTAGCAATCTATCAGAAAAATGTATTCACATTTGACCCTGCTAGGCAGAACCCTTGGGATTTAATTATGATTCCTGTTAACCACCAGGGTCCTCTTCGGTTTGTTCCTATACCCCTCGACAACACTCTTCAAGGGTTGATGATGAGTTGCTAACAAAATACATATTAAACCAGAATATTCTTCAGACATGTAGAACTTTCAAATAAAGGATCATTTTCAACAAAGATCTCAAACTTGGAAACTACAGTGGGGTGGAGCTGCAGGCAGTGACCTTTCTAATCCCTGACACTGATGATGTTACTTCCTTGTTTAATACTGTAAGAGGCTTCCCATTGCTCTTTGAATGGCATCCATATTCCGTAACACAGTTGGATAGGGCCTCATATGGCCCCTGCTCATTTCCCCAACTCCTCTCTCTCAGACCTGGAGTTCCTCCTCCCCCAAATACACCAGGTGTCCTCCTTTTCTAGTAGACCTTGCCCTCATCCCTCTGACTTATTGCAGATTTGCTGTCCAGAAACCTCTTTTTTCTTCTCCGTGCCTGGATCACTCCTACCTTTGTCCAAGTTATAGGGTTCATATTCTTTCCTGTCCTTGATCCCCCATGTGGATTGATACCTTTCCCATTTGCCTCAAGGCTGCCTGATGTACCCAGTATCCCAACACCCGTCACACTGTGTTGTACACACCTCTTTATTTCTTTGTGACCCATTAACTCCACTGAGGCAGGGATTCTGTGTCTCATTCATTCTGGTGTCATTTTGCGTAGCCCAAATTAGTGCCCTCTGAACATCGGATGAGTGAATACATAGATAAAAGGTTACATCTTTGTGTGATTTCATCAAGTTTAAAAATTACATACACTTAAAAAAGATAAGATAATCCAATAATTATTTTATACCCTTTTTCTGATATTTTTAACCTCCTCTTCTATATCAACAACTTGCTGTTTGTCACTCTGACAGATAAATAGATCCTCTGAAGTTCAGTTGTAAATTTTTCTCTTCAGTATAAATTCTTGTCATTCAATTGATGTATCTTTGTGGGTTTTGCCAGATATCCTTAAGTGATACCATTTGCTAGATCCATTGTCTCCACAATCTTTTTGCTGCCTGACCTAATAATCCATCAGCCGGACTCACTCAGTATTTGACAAGTGAGGTTCTCTTTGTCACATGTAAAGGCTTGTTCTCAGTCCTGATCAACACATACAATACCACTCTTAGCATCACAGGTAAAGTGACTCTATATTTACTTACAGGACCAAATTATGATAGTATAAACTTCCGGTGGCCTGGTTGTCCAACAGTCAACTTCAAAAATGTTCCCAGTATTTATCCCCAAAGGGTTGTCTGTCTAGGGATGAATTCCAGAAACCAGAATATACCACTTGGCATCGTACCTGGTCTTCCACTCTTGTTCTGTTTTTCACTCAGCAGAGTGAAGGCTTGGTGAAGCCTCTCTACTCTGTCTACCTTGAAAAGAGTCATGTGTATTCCAAGGTGTTGATTCTATGTGCTCCCAACATCCCAATCTCAGAGAGCAGAAGTACTGCTGAGCTGTGTGCAGCAGGAATAACCAGAACAGGGAGAGGCAGCCTCTTCTCCCAACCGCCTGGCACCATTCGTGGCCCCTGGCTCTTGTACCCAGAGTCTCACAACATTGCTGTGGAAACATTCTCTTTGCTTTTGGCCATCGCTCTTTGCTTATTATGTCACCTTGCACAGCCTCTCCCAGAAAACGCTATTGCCATCTGTCCCCAGAATTTCTCTCTTGTATGCATACCTGGCCATGAGGTCGATATAAATGAATCAACATGTATTACATAAGAATCTTTAAACAGAAACAGTCTTAGGACAAGTTTATGTATTGATTGATTGATGAAAACATTGTGATCAGAGGCTTGTAGAAACCTAACCCTGTATTTTCCCCAGGATCAGTGCCTGAGTATTTGTGAATTGGCATTCATGGTGATTTTATAGGACCTAACAACCATTGTATACTGGGGATTGACTGTGTGAATTCAAAAAATATTAATTTTTGAAATATGTACTGAAACTGCGAGTTTTCCTTGGTCTGTATGCTCAGGAGTTGGTGACTGGCAGTGATGTCCATGTTCAGCCAGTCAGCATTTGGTGATTTATTAAAGCCAATGTGTATCTGATTAAATCGATTTATATATCATTTATATCACTTTAACTAAATTAGCCCTCACAGACATTGGTAAAGAGCTTAAAAAAATATTCTAAAACAGAAAGAAAGTGTGGGATGATATTTGTAATATGCAAAAAAAAAGTGAAAAATATAAAAACTCACAAATTTAGTTGTAGCATGCTTTTTGGTGAACACCTTATTAAGAAATGAATGAATAGCAGTCTTGTAATATTTGACACACTTGCTCTTCTTTAAAATCATCAAGAAATAATTATTATTATTTTTTTAAATTTAAATTTTATTATTTTTTTTAAACATATATTTTTATCCCCAGGGGTACAGGTCTGTGAATCGCCAGGTTTACACATTTCACAGCACTCACCATAGCACATACCCACCCCAATGTCCATAACCCCACCCCCCCCAACCCCCCATTCCCCATCAACCCTCAGTTTGTTTTGTGAGATTAAGAGTCACTTATTGTTTGTCTCCCTCCCAATCCCATCTTGTTTCATTTACTCTTCTCCTACCCCCTTAACCCCCAATGTTGCTTCTCCTCTCCCTCATATCAGGGAGATCATATGATAGCTGTCTTTCTCCGATTGACTTATTTCGCTAAGCATGATACCCTCTAGTTCCATCCACGTCGTCGCAAATGGCAAGATTTCATTTCTTTTGATGGCTGCATAGTATTCCATTGTGTATATATACCACATCTTCTTTATCCATTCATCTGTTGATGGACATCTACGTTCTTTCCACAGTTTGGCTATTGTAGACATTGCTGCTATAAACATTCGGGTGCACGTGCCCCTTTGAATCACTACGTTTGTATCTTTAGGATAAATACCCAGTAGTGCAATTGCTGGGTCATAGGGTAGTTCTATTTTCAACATTTTGAGGACCCTCCATGCTGTTTTCCAGAGTGGTTGCACCAGCTTGCATTCCCACCAGCAGTGTAGGAGGGTTCCCCTTTCTCCGCATCCTCGCCAGCATCTGTCATTTCCTGACTTGTTAATTTTAGCCATTCTGACTGGTGTGAGGTGGTATCTCATTGTGGTTTTGATTTGTATTTCCCTGATGCCGAGTGATATGGAGCACTTTTTCATGTGTCTGTTGGCCATCTGGATGTCTTCTTTGCAGAAATGTCTGTTCATGTCTTCTGCCCATTTCTTGATTGGATTGTTTGTTCTTTGGATGTTGAGTTTGCTAAGTTCTTTATAGATTTTGGACACTAGCCCTTTATCTGATATGTCGTTTGCAAATATCTTCTCCCATTCTGTCAGTTGTCTTTTGGTTTTGTTAACTGTTTCCTTTGCCGTGCAAAAGCTTTTGATCTTGATAAAATCCCAATAGTTCATTTTTGCCCTCGCTTCCCTTGCCTTTGGCGATGTTCCTAGGAAGATGTTGCTGCGGCTGAGGTCGAAGAGGTTGCTGCCTGTATTCTCCTCAAGGATTTTGATGGATTCCTTTCTCACATTGAGGTCCTTCATCCATTTTGAGTCTATTTTCGTGTGTGGTGTAAGGAAATGATCCAATTTCATTTTTCTGCATGTGGCTGTCCAATTTTCCCAACACCATTTATTGAAGAGGCTGTCTTTGTTCCATTGGACATTCTTTCCTGCTTTGTTGAAGATTAGTTGACCATAGAGTTGAGGGTGTATATCTGGGCTCTCTATTCTGTTCCATTGATCTATGTGTCTGTTTTTGTGCCAGTACCATGCTGTCTTGGTGATGACAGCTTTGTAATAGAGCTTGATGTCCGGAATTGTGATGCCACCAACTTTGGCTTTCTTTTTCAATATTCCTTTGGCTATTCGAGGTCTTTTCTGGTTCCATATAAATTTTAGGATTATTTGTTCCATTTCTTTGAAAAAAATGGATGGTACTTTGATAGGAATTGCATTAAATGTGTAGATTGCTTTAGGTAGCATAGACATTTTCACAATATTTATTCTTCCAATCCAGGAGCATGGAACATTTTTCCATTTCTTTGTGTCTTCCTCAATTTCTTTCATGAGTACTTTATAGTTTTCTGTGTATAGATTCTTAGTCTCTTTGCTTAGGTTTATTCCTAGGTATCTTATAGTTTTGGGTGCAATTGTAAATGGGATGGACTCCTTAATTTCTCTTTCTTCTGTCTTGTTGTTGGTGTAGAGAAATGCAACTGATTTCTGTGCATTGATTTTATATCCTGACACTTTACTGAATTCCTGTACAAGTTCTAGCAGTTTTGGAGTGGAGTCTTTTGGGTTTTCCACATATAGTATCATATCATCTGCGAAGAGTGATAGTTTGACTTCTTCTTTGCCAATTTGGATGCCTTTAATTTCCTTTTGTTGTCTGATTGCTGAGGCTAGGACTTCTAGTACTATGTTGAATAGCAGTGGTGATAACGGACATCCCTGCCGTGTTCCTGACCTTAGCGGAAAAGCTTTCAGTTTTTCTCCATTGAGAATGATATTTGCGGTGGGTTTTTCATAGATGGCTTTGATAATATTGAGGTATGTGCCCTCTATCCCTACACTTTGAAGAGTTTTGATCAGGAAGGGATGCTGTACTTTGTCAAATGCTTTTTTAGCATCTATGGAGAGTGTCATATGGTTCTTGTTCTTTGTTTTATTAATGTGTTGTATCACATGATTGATTTGCAGATATTGAACCAACCTTGCAGTCCTGGAATAAATCCCACTTGTTCGTGGTGAATAATCCTTTTAATGTACTGTTGAATCCTATTGGCTAGTATTTGGGGAGAATTTTTGCATCTGTGTTCATCAAGGATATTGGTCTGTAGTTCTCTCCTTTTTGATGGGATCCTTGTCTGGTTTTGGGATCAAGGTGATGCTGGCCTCATAAAATGAGTTTGGAAGTTTTCCTTCCATTTCTATTTTTTGGAACAGTTTCAGGAGAATAGGAATTAATTATTCTTTAAATGTTTGGTAGAATTCCCCCGGGAAGCCGTCTGGCCCTGGGCTTTTGTTTGTTTGGAGATTTTTGATGACTGTTTCAATCTCCTTACTGGTTATGGGTCTGTTCAGGCTTTCTATTTCTTCCTGGTTCAGTTGTGGTAGTTTATATGTCTCTAGGAATGCATCCATTTCTTCCAGATTGTCAAATTTGCTGGCGTAGAGTTGCTCCTAGTATGTTCTTATAATTGTCTGTATTTCTTTGGTGTTCGTTGTGATCTCTCCTCTTTCATTCATGATTTTATTTATTTGGGTCCTTTCTCTTTTCTTTTTGATAAGTCTGGCCAGGGGTTTATCGATCTTATTAATTCTTTCAAAGAACCAGCTCCTAGTTTGGTTGATTTGTTCTGTTGTTTTTTTGGTTTCTATTTCATTGATTTCTGCTCTGATCTTTATGATTTCTCTTCTCCTGCTGGGTTTAGGGTTTCTTTCTTGTTCTTTCTCCAGCTCCTTTAGGTGTAGGGTTAGGTTGTGTACCTGAGACCTTTCTTGTTTCTTGAGAAAGGCTTGTACCGCTATATATTTTCCTCTCAGGACTGCCTTTGTTGTGTCCCACAGATTTTGAACCATTGTGTTTTCATTATTATTTGTTTCCATGAATTTTTTCAATTCTTCTTAAATTTCCTGGTTGACCCATTCATTCTTTAGAAGGATGCTGTTTAGTCTCCATGTATTTGGGTTCTTTCCATATTTCCTCTTGTGATTGAGTTCTAGCTTCAGAGCATTGTGGCCTGAAAATAAGCAGGGAATGATCCCAATCTTTTGATACCGGTTGAGACTTGATTTAGGACCAAGGATGTGATCTATTCTGGAGAATGTTCCATGTGCACTAGAGAAGAATGTGTATTCTGTTGCTTTGGGATGAAATGTTCTGAATATATCTGTGATGTCCATCTGGTCCAGTGTGTCATTTAAGGCCTTTATTTCCTTGTTGATCTTTTGCTTGGATGATCCGTCCATTTCAGTGAGGGGAGTGTTAAAGTCCCCTACTATTATTGTATTATTGTTCATGTGTTTCTTTGATTTTGTTATTAATTGGTTTATATAGCTGGCTGCTCCCACGTTAGGGGCATAGATATTTAAAATTGTTAGATCTTCTTGTTGGACAGATCCTTTGCGTATGATATAGTGTCCTTCCTCATCTCTTATTATAGTCTTTTGCTTAAAATCTAATTGAACTGATATAAGGATTGCCACTCCTGCTTTCTTCTGATGTCCATTAGCATGGTAAATTCTTTTCCACCCCCTCACTTTAAATCTGGAGGTGTCTTCGGGTTTAAAATTAGTTTCTTGTAGGCAACATATAGATGGGTTTTGTTTTTTTATCCATTCTAATACCCTGTGTCTTTTGATTGGGGCATTTAGCCCATTAACATTCAGGATAACTATTGAGAGATACGAATTTAGTGCCATTGTATTGCCTGTATGGTGACTGTTATTGTATATTGTCTCTGTTCCTTTCTGATCTACTACTTTTAGGGTCTCTCTTTGCTTAGAGGACCCCTTTCAATATTTCCTGTAGAGCTGGTTTGGTGTTTGCAAATTCTTTCAGTTTTTGTTTGTCCTGGAAGCTTTTAATCTCTCCTTCTATTTTCAATGATAGCCTAGCTGGATATAGTATTCTTGGCTGCATGTTTTTCTCGTTCAGTGCTCTGTATATATCATGCCAGCTCTTTCTGGCCTGCCAGGTCTCTGTGGATAAGTCTGCTGCCAATCTAATATTTTTACCATTGTATGTTACAGACTTCTTTTCCCGGGCTGCTTTCAGGATCTTCTCTTTGTCACTAAGACTTGTAAATTTGACTATTAGGTGACGGGGTGTGGACCTATTCTTATTGATTTTGAGGGGGTGTTCTCTGAACCTCCTGGATTTTGATGCTTGTTCCCTTTGCCATATTGGGGAAATTCTCTCCAATAATTCTCTCCAATATACCTTCTGCTCCCCTCTCTGTTTCCTCTTCTTCTGGAATCCCAATTATTCTAATGTTGTTTCGTCTTATGGTGTCACTTATCTCTCGAATTCTCCCCTCGTGGTCCAGTAGCTGTTTGTCCCTCTTTTGCTCAGCTTCTTTATTCTCTGTCATTTGGTCTTCTATATCGCTAATTCTTTCTTCTGCCTCATTTATCCTAGCAGTGAGAGCCTCCATTTTTGATTTCACCTCATTAATAGCTCTTTTGATTTCAACTTGGTTAGATTTTAGTTCTTTTATTTCTCCTGAAAGGGCTTTTATATCTCCCGGAGGGTTTCTCTAATATCTTCCATGCCTTTTTCGAGCCCGGCTAGAACCTTGAGAATCGTCATTCTGAACTCTAGATCTGACATATTACCAATGTCTGTATTGATTAGGTCCCTAGCCTTCGGTACTGCCTCTTGTTCTTTTTTTTTGTGGTAAATTTTTCCGCCTTGTCATTTTGTCCAGATAAGAGTATATGAAGGAGCAAGTAAAATAAATACTAGAAGGATGGCAACAACCCCAGGAAAATATGCTTTAACCAAATCAGAAGAGATCCCAAATCATGAGGGGTGAGAAAGGGGATAAAAAGAGGTTCAGAAAGAAAAAAAAAATGAAACAGTTGAAAGAAGAAAATGAATAAAGAAAAGATATAAAAAGGAAAAAATATATTTGATAAACTAGTTAAAAAACGTTAAAAAAGAAAAGGGTAAAAGTTTAAAAAATTTAGCAGAAGAAGAGGAAAAAATTTGAAAAAGAAAAAAAAAATTAACTGCAAGGCTAAAGAATCATGGGGAGAAAGCCTTGAGCTCCAGCTTTGCTTTCTCCTCCTCTGGAATTCCGCTGCTCTCCTTGGTATTGAAACTGCACTCCTTGGTAGGTGAACTTGGTCCTGGCTGGATTTCTTGTTGCTCTTCTGGGGGTGGGGCCTGTTGTAGTGATTCTCAAGCATCTTTGCCCCAGGCGGAGTTGCACCGCCCTTACCAGGGGCCGGGCTGAGTAATCCGCTCGGGTTTGCTTTCGGGAGCTTTTGTTCCCTGAGCGCTTTCCGTAGAGTCCGGAGGACGGGAATGAAGATGGCGGCCTCCCAGTCTCCGGCCCGGAGGAGCCGAGAGCCCGGGGCCCCACTCCTCAGTTCACCCTCAGGAACAGCGCCCAATTACTCCCGTCACCCTGCCTCCGGCTGCGCTCCGAGCTGACCGAGCCTGCGACCGGTTCAAGGTAACCCCGAGTTTAGAGCTTACTCCTCGGCTCTGTCTCTGTAGCCGGCTTCCCCGTTCTAATACCTGTAAGCTCTGCGACACTCAGACACCCCCGATCCTTCTGTGATCCTGCGGGACCTGAGGCCACGCTGACCCCGCACGGGCTTCACCCCGGTTAAGCCTCTGGAGCGATGTCCCTCAGCGGAAGAGACTTTTAAAAGTCCCGAATTTGTGCTCCGTTGCTCCGCCGCTTGCCGGGAGCCGGCCCCTCCCCACGCGGTCTATCTTCCCGTCGCTTTGGATTCACTTCTCCGCCAGTCCTACCTTGGAGAAAGTGGTTGATTTTCTGTTTCAGAATTGCTGTTCTTCTTCTCTTAGATCTCCCATTGGATTTGTAGGTGTTTGCAATCTTTAGATAAGCTATCTAGCTGATCTCCCGCTACCTGAAGTAGTCTCAGCCTGCTACTTCTCTGCCATCTTGACTCCTCTCCAAGAAATAATTATTTTTAATTTAGATTTTTTAAAAAGATTTTATTTATTTGAGAGAAAGTGGAAAGTTATTTCACAGTGTTATTTCCATTTTTAATTTTTTTATAAAGATTTTATTTATTTGACACAGAGAGAGATCACAAGTAGGCAGAGAGAGGGAAGCAGGCTCCCCGCTGAGCAGAGAGCCCAATGAGGGGCTCGATCCCAGGACCCTGAGATCATGACCTGAGCCGAAGGCAGAGGCTTAAACCAGTGAGCCACCCAGGTGCCCCTCCAGAGAGAGAGAGAGAAAGATGGAACACGAGCAGGGGGAAGAACAGAGGGAGAGGGAGAAGCAGACTCCCTGCTGAGCAGGGGGCCAGACATGGTACTCCATCCCAGGACCTTGAGATTATGACTAGAGCTGAAGGCAGATGCTTAACTTACTGAGCCATCCAGGTACCCCATATGTATATGTTCTCATATATATGTTCTCATCCTAAATGGATATTTTGCTTTGTGATATTTACAGATGATAGCTCTGCATGTTAATTATTTATTAATTTGTAGGTTATTTATAAGAGCTTTTTTAATGATGGAATAAGAGGCCATTGGAGTAATATAATTGGAATATTATTGTTGGTATTTAATACCCAATATATATACCAGTATAGAATAGCCAGTGTATACCAGTCTATAATAAACCAATATAGACCAATATAGACTCCAGTACATTGGAGTATTACTGTTAGAAGAGGCCATAAGAAATGTTGCTTTTTAAAATTAGAAACATCTATAATTTCATTTTTAAGTATATATTTGACCATGAAACCCTTGTAACTGTTCAAGGTATTAGTTTTTCAAATTCTGGGGAATTTAACTCTGGTTTTGGTAACAGTCTTTGGAAACTTAATTTTTTTCTTTTGGACTGATTGCTGATTTGTGATTCAGTATTTGAGTTCCAAATGCCAATTTCACTTAGAGCATAATACCTTACCCCTGTGTGTATCTCTATAGAGATGGGAGCGTAATAATTTTCAAAATACTGGTCAAAATCGATATATCGCAAGGCAAAACACATAAAGTGGTAGGTTGTTACCAACTTGGCAGGAAGATGTGAAGCCTTCAAGAAAGTTAACCAACAAAACTCTCGAGGTACTTGAGAGTGATATGAGAAGGATTTATGTATTTTATCCTCTTTAGGAAGCTCATGGAAAATGTGTACTGTGCAATTCTTCCTCTGAGTGTTTCTTTATATTCTACTGCATGAGCTTCTTACCTTGTCTTTCGGTTCAGTGGTTTACCCTTAAGAAAACAGAGCCCTCCACAGATCTTCCTACATGACAGTTTTAACGTATTGAGAAATGCAGTTTGTCTCACTCTCACTCCTGTGGGGGGAAAATGTTTGATTTTCATCTGAATCCCAATCCAAACACACTCAAGTTTATATACTCACTAAGACAAAAGAACAGGTATTTCCCTTCTGAAATTCCTTGTATCTGGATTATGAACCACTTACTTTGTTGAAGGGGCCATCAAGGAGATAACCCTCAGGGAGACGGAGGTCCTTGAGACGGAGCTTTGCTGTGTAATAGAGAAAGATGAAATCTGCAGCCTGGAGTTAAAGACTACTTAGGACGGGAATAATTTCCCCGAGACGAGAAGGACAGGATTAAAGTTGACAGGGTTTTATGAAGTGGCCCTTTGGGGAGCATTCTGAGAATGGTTCAAAAATGAGCCATGCTTGTCACCCTCCGTCAGCTGGCCTCGTTGAACCTTTTGTGCTCTTCTCAGGTTCAGCTAAAGGGACAGTGGAAGGTGAGAGGACCCAGGGAGCAACCCCTCCTCCATAGTCTGGCTCTCACTGGCTCCTGTAAAACTACCTCCTCCCGTTGCTCCTGTAGGCCTGGTGGTAGAATTGGTTTCCTTCTGCCACTAGCCTTGGGGAGCTTCAGCCTCTCTTGTGAGTTTCTTTAATCTTGGCCATACATCTGTAAATAAATCCTTTCATCAATATATTTTGAACTGAACTACTTGCATGTGATTCTGCCTCCTTCTGGAGTCCTGCCTGGTACAGGGCTTAGGGTCTAGCGTATGAGCATCTAGGGTATGAGACAGGCAAGGATGCCAAGGTAGGATGGCAAAGAGACACCTGACCTTGCTTAAGTCTGGCACACTCCAGAGACAACTCCCTGGTCCATGAACAAGGAGCAGTATTAGAAACTGCTGCCCTGGGGCACCTGGGTGGTTCTGTCAGTTAAGCTTCTGTGTGCCTTTGGCTCAGGTCGTGATCCCGGGGTCCTGGAATCGAGTCCCACATCGGGCTCCCTGCTCAGCAGGGAGTCTGCTTCTCCCTCTGCCTGCAGCTCTCCCTGCTTGTGCTTTTGTTCTCTCTCTCTGACAAACAATAATATCTTTAAACGAAAAAAAAAAAAAGAAATAAACTGGTAGTTCATCTGGAGTGCTTAGGACTCTTTACAATCACAGGGAGTAGAAAAGCCATAAAAATGACCCAAATTGAATTAATTACCTGACCCTGCTTTGTGACCTGTTTTGCTACTCAAGTGCCAAGGAGCAGGTGCATGCCTGCTCGAGTCCTTTCTAAAGCTTACTTTTAGCTCTGCCGTAGAAGTGGCAGTTGGAACAATGTGATCAGTCTTTATCAATGGGCAATGGAGGTTTTGTCATTGGAGTTTCATTTACATTATTATACGTTATGATCCTATGCATTGTGATAGCTACTCTGAGGTTTTTGAAAGAGATCATGTTTTGTGTAAAGGGTTTGATTGTTAGAATGAGATCGGCCTAGGTTTCTATGAGGCTGTATGATTTGTACAATAGTGGAAGTGATACCAAACCCTTCAGGTTGTTTTGTCTAAAACTGTCAGTAGGCAGTCAGAATGTTACTTCCCTTTCTCTCTGTTGACATAGGCCCCTTCATGCTCCATAGGAGTCATAAGAGAAGTCATAGGCTGTGACCAGATTCCCCTGAGGACTGACGGTAGACATTGTCTGGAGGGAGGGGTAATTATGCTTCACAGGACTCGGAGAGTAAGAGTGTGCTCTCTCCTCCCAGGCACCAACCTGTCCTAATACTGTGATACTTGCTTAGTTACATAGCTGCCCCTTATTTTTCTTATCTGTAAAATGGGGATAATAGTATCTATTTCATGGCATTATTGCAATGACTGAAAAAAAGTCAATATGTATAAAGAGCTTAGAACAGTACCCAGCTTACTAGGTGATCGATAACTATTAGCCCTGATTATTATTTCATATTATAATAGACTGGCTAGTTGGCAGTGAGAGACATGTCACATTCTGTCTCTGCCTTCTCACACTTGGCACAGTGCTTGGCATCTGGTAGAGAGACGGTAAACAGATGTGGAATGCATAATCTCTTGTTTGGAGATTTCCAGAAGAACTTGTTAAGAGTTATTATATGAACAAGTGGCTATTTGATACAGCTCTGCAGACTCCTGTTTATTCTAGGGAGCCCCATCTTTTGCTGGTTCCTAGATATTTGAGTACTCAGGGACCAGAACCTATAATAAGGCACAGTGGTGGGTACTGTAGAATGAAGCCAATGAATACAGCTCCCTGAAAACTTGCTCTCTGAACATTCTAGTAGCATATTCCAGACGAGTATTTTGTTCAGAGTTCCAATTCATTTTAACTATTTCCGTCCTTCTTTTTCTATACATAAATAGATGGGAGTATCAATTAAGTAACTACCAAAATAGTATGCATCCTAAATCCCAGTGGCGATCCTGAGTTACAGGAGACTGCGCAACTCCAGGACTGTATAGAATCGATTTTAACTCAAGTTTTTGGGTGCAAGGTTGTGTTAGGGTACAGTGAGAACCTTCATAACCTCTGCTCTCTTGACTTACAGAAATGAGAAAGGCAAAGGCTATTTCCAGTCTTTCGAAATATATTCTGCCTACTAACACATCTTTGCTTGTGACAAGGGGCAGTAGTTCTTGTTCAGGAGCCAGATGAAGATTAAGGTTCCATAACATGTGATCTTATTTCTGTCATACACACAGCAGCCTTGCGGGGTACATGAGGCAGGCACTAACTGCGTTTCACTGATAATAAAATGGAGGTCTATGGGAAGCAAATGACTTGCCCGAGGAGGCACAGCAATTGCGAAAGAGCTTGAAGACCCAGCTTTCTGAATTCTGCAACCCCCGCTCCCCAACCCAGGGTTTTTTCCAGCCCTCTACAAACATTTACCTTGCTGTGGCAACACATGATTTTTCGAAGAAGCGGATAGATTCCTTGTCCATCTGCTCCATAATGAGTTATGACCTCAGTTGTATAAATGAAAAATTTAAAAAAAAAAAAACAAAAAAAAAAACAACTCTCAGGAACCTACACAAAATGGAATTGTATTCTATCCATAAATGTTGAGCACTCTGTACTTGGAGGGGGTTTGCTAGACCTTAGCAGATATTAAGGTTGCCCATAGTAAGTTTCCAGTCATCAGGAGAGAATGTTAAACCATAAGAACATGACAAGAGGCCGAGAATATTTAGTTCTGTTATTGTCTTTTACTCTCAGATTTTGTGCATTTGGAGGAAATTGTGGTAGCTCATAAATTGAGCTTTAATGTATCATACAACGTATTTCAGAGATAAGAAAGAATTTATGAAAACCTATAACAATTAGATGGACAAAACACTGTTCTAAGGAAATACTTCATTATAGAAGCATTTACTATAATGATATTTAATATAATGTGAAGCAAATCTCAACTAATAGTCCCTTTACTTTAACCTACATATTTTACTTAAGAAAATTATATATAGCTCTAAAAATAATCATTTGGTCACTGCAAAAGGAGGCTAGAAGGTATTTTAAAAAGTGATAATACCCAAATCCATATGAAAATGAAGTATACAGGGAAAAGAAAATTATATACGCATTAAGTTTTAAATCTAGGATATTCTCACTGGTTTCCAAAGAGGATTATCATTGCTGATAGGGGAAACACTGACCAATTGATTTCTGAGAAAGGACAAGCCATCACCTGTGGAAGAGGATACACAAACTGTGACAACTTTGGGACTGTCTTCCCTGCTGACTGCTTTTTCAGTCTTCACATCTGTGTAATGAAAGAAAGAATCCATTTATCACTACGAACCAGGTAATGTGTTAGGTGCCTTGCATATATGAATATTTGGTATACTGAATGTTTTCATATATGTACTCTCCCAGTTTCATTTCCTCAGCAACCTATGAGTTTATCTGGGTAAGCATTATTGTCCCATTTTACAGAGAAGCAAGTTGAGGTTCTAAGAATTTTAATTCTTCAAAGTCACAGAGCTTGTAAATGGAAAAGACAGAACCTGTGCTTTCATTTTTTTTTTGACAGTTACACTTTGAACTGAAATCAGGCACTGTTTAAATAATTTAGGTCCCTTCATATCACTCATTGATGAATATAGATGTTTATAGCAATATGTGCAGAAGCCTCTACAAGAAAATATGTTGATGTAATAATAATACTTGGGAGCAATTGTTTAGGATCGAAGTGTAGAGACTAGAAAAAAATAATAGCCAGTAAGGAGAAATGAAAGGGGTTGGATTTGCTTATCTGGTATTGGATGGGTAGAGAAATAATAAGAGAAAAAAGAGCCTCAGTCCTCTCTGGGACTTCGATCTTGAGGCTCAGCCTTCTTCCAGCCATTCCCTGATCAACAAGCAAAGAAACAAACACCTGGCTATCAAGAGGGCAGCAAAGAGCCCGTAGGCTTCCTGAAAGAAAATGGATGGTGTTTTGGTGGATGGTAATGAGGGCAGAGCAGCCAAGGGAGCTTTTGTGGAGAAGAGCCTAGGAAAGCCTCCTGAGACACGTTCATCAGACTTCCAGCACACCAGATCTTTAGCAGCTTTATGTCTCCATGGTCTGGCCCCCATACAGGGTGGGGAATCTACTGTGAAGTGCCTTACCCTGGCCAGAGCAGCAGTGATCTGGTGGGTGGGTCTCCCGTTCTCTTGGAGGGGCTGAGAGCAGCGAGGGTCTGTCATCACAGTGATATGGGAGCAGGTAGCGAGCAGGAAAAGAAGAAAGAACAGTCTGGAGAAATTTTCTTACTTGCTACCTATATTTTGAGTCAGGGTAAGGAATTTGGAGACAGTGATCCTTTAGAGACGTTGTCATACTGTTGACCTGCATCTTGACTCTATTCCTACACAAGGTGTTCTGGAAAACTACTTGTAGTGATCATTTATTTATTCACTAATTAAATTGCTGGCCACAAGATGGGCTTGCCTGCAATCAGAGCTCTTAGCTGCGTGCTGCAGAAATAACTCAAACCAAAGTAGCCTCTGTAAAAAATGGGACTTGTTGGCTTATATACCTGAAAACTAGAGGAGTGCTTCCAGCTTCAGACCTGGTTGTATCCAGGGGCTCACACAATGTCAGTTCTCTCTTTCCCCTACTCTCTTCCTCTCCATGTCTTAATGCTGCATTCCTCTTTATATGGATCTCATTCTGAAGAAGGTTCTTCTTTCTAATTGATGGAAAGATGGCTGTTCGCTGCTCCAAGTCTTCTAGCCCACAATTAGGATAGAAGTTGGCAAGCAGGGAATAGTTGAGAAGGTGTCTTGATAGTCGTCACTGCAAAGCCCCAGAGAGGACCCTGTTTGAACAGCTTCATGTCACACTTGATTCCAGATTTGTCTGTGTGGTTTGTCAGTGCTGGGTCATGTGCCCACCCCCAGGAAGACCTGCTGGCTCAACAGCAGCTTTTGTCTGATGGAGCAGGGACTATGTGATTTGAGGAACTATGTATGTGAAATCAGAGAGATACTCTAATAATCCTATTGTGTACTTGCAATACTGATTCCCTTCTAGGTCGAGCTGACTCTGGAGTTGCTTTGTGACATAAATTGCCATTTCCTTTGCTTATCTTTCAAATTGGACTATTTTTCTCTCTAAAGTATGGTTTAAGTGTAAATCGTGTAAGATTGAGACTGCAGAGGTCTTTGTGCAGAGGGTCAGCCTCTGCCCTTGATGGAAGCAGTCCCTGGCTGTCTTTCCAAAGAACAGAGTAACACCAAGAGTTCATTCTGCAGCCCAGAGTACTAGGCCAGGGAAAAGGGGAAAGGGAAATCACTGTCCCCATAGAACTTAAAAGTAGTGACTGACTATTTAATCAAGTAAGAATGTAAATATAGGACTTAAAATGTGCCAGGCTCTATTTTAAGCACTTGATGTATGTTAATTTATTGAACCCTCACCATAACCCTGTGAAAGAAGTGCTGTTTTTATTTCTGTCTCATAATGAGAGAAAGTAAAGCATTAAGAAGTTAAGAAACTTGCCCAAGATCCTATGTTTCGTCCAAGAAGTGACTTGAACCCAGGTATTTTTGTCTTGAGAGTTGATACTTTGAACTGATATACTCGGAAATCTACAGAGCAAGGAAAGGTAGAAAGGAAGGTGGTATGTCTTGGACTATCTACAGCCCCTTATCACCCAGCAAAGTTTTCAAATTCTTTTTTTTTGGAAATCCATGTTTCACGGGCGTGATGAACCTCTTGTTTGAGTTTCATTTTTCAAATACAATGCATTTTCCTCAAAAATGTTCTGAAAATAGGGAGACTTAAAATTGATACATCAAATTTTAGTACTTTAGAAACCTTCAGAGTATTAGCCAGTCTGGCAGATTACCTTGACATTGCCTAGACCTTGGAATGAAATAATTAAACTTCTTGTAATGTGCCATAAATATTTGAGCTTGTCTCTTTGCGTGGTCTTTTAAAAACATTTGATCTGTGTATATATGAATGTATTAATGTATGTTCACAATACTTAATTCAAAGCAAAGCAAGGCTTAGGCATATTTGCATTTGTTTGATACCTAATAGTCATTTATAACCAGTTTCTCTTAATAAAAATCAAGTAAGGGTCTCCCTGACCCACATAAAACTTGGAAGTTAATGTCTACCTCCTCCCACTTTTTGGAATGCCACAAGAAAAAACAAAATAGGAGTATTAAGGGAGCAAGGTACAAATTCCTGATGATAATATGGAAGAGGAGGACAGGGTTTGTACCATATACCACATAGAAAATAGCTTGGAATCCCTCCTCAATCTTTGACTTTTCAAATATCTCTTTTGACCCGACCCCGCTATGTATGAAGTATGGGGGGAGGCAGGGGAAATAAGTAGCATCTGTCCCAGCACCTTGGGCATTGGTATCTTTGCTTCTTGGATTCTCCTTGAATTTCTTTGGATTTCCTTAGAAAATCTTGCCATTCTTGCCAATCTTGCCATTCTTGCTGTAGAGAACAATTCAGTTACTGCTTATTGGCTTCCCCTAAATGGTCACATCCATCCCGTGTTTACCAAAGATCCTTTCAGTTGCTAAGGCCCACCTTCTCTAGAAAGCTATACGGGCTTATAAAAAAATGAACTAGATTTTTTTTCTCTTATATATCTTTCGAGATCTTAATTTATAACCAGTTCTTTTATTATATTACAGAAATCCTTGGTTATGACTATGCCTTAAACTTTTAATTATGATTCTTTTTCCCAGAAAGAGAACTTTTCATAACATAACCTAAGAAAAATGTGAAAAATTCAAAACAAGACCTTTAGAAATAAGCACTGAATTCCATGAAAATACTGCACATACATTCTAATTATATAAAAAAGCATGCAAAGGAACACAAATCAGGCTTCAAGTTTCTTTTAGGTAAGGAAAGGATCTAGACCCCATTTGTGTCTACTGTGGAAGACTGGCATTCTTCCATGGTCCACTAATGCCTCTCCGTATCAGAATCCTACAGAATATACACACACCAACATGTGTAAAGTGAGACATGGGACATCTGCGCCCGGGTGCCATCTGAATTTCCAATCCTTAGTTAATGCTGATGACATTTCTTTATGCTGAGTATTCTAATATTTCATTAGTATTTCACAGTATTTACTAAAGAATACAATATCAAAACAATTCTAAATTACTTATCTCTATACATACTTGAAGATATTTTATTCAACTATATAGAGTGGTAAGTAGCAAAATAAATAAGTAGTTCCCAGATGGACCAGTTAAGAAAAGGAGATGAGGTCAGACCAACAGAATATTTTGTAATACTGGTTTGTGACCACTTCTTTGTAATGATCATAGAAACGCAAGGCTAGAATTGTTTTTAATAACATTACCCCAGTAAATATTGATAATGCTTTTTATTGTAGGTATCCAACTCCATAGCTATGGTTATTTTTTAAAAACCCATTGTATCCTCAACCCTGGAGCTAAAATATCTTTCAGTTATTATCATTAACTTAAAATGTGTAATAACGACAGCTTTCCTTCTGAGGATCTTTGGAAATGGCCTTATTTTTCAGGTTGATCTCCTGATTTCAATTTGATTTTCCCTTTAATGTTAATCCTTTCCTTTCCAGTGTGCATGTGTGTGTACATGTGTGCATGCATATAGAAATCATAGAAATTGAAATTTTTTTCAGGTAAATGAATTTGACAGTTCCAATAGGAGCACTTTGAAGGCATCTTTGGGTTCAAGATACTGGGGTAAAAAGAGTACTGCAAACTTAGCTTTAAGATGATTCCACAGAGATGTCTGGGATGGAAGAATGCTTCCAAGGAACTTAAAAAAAAAAAAAAAAAAACTTGTTTGTTACATTCTAATGGCATATATATTCTTCCCCTTTTTTTTCTCCCTGAACTATGATTACAATGAAAGGGACCTTAAGTTGTTTATTAGGATACTAAAAATCAGAGACTGGAAAACTTACCCTGAGTACCTTCCAGTGTTCTGCAACTTCTATTAAAAACCGTACTGAAAAATCCTATTCCTGGAATTTCTCCATTTTATATGCAGAGGTTACTTTGCTCATTCTAATTTATTCAACATTTTATGTATGGACTCATTCCTGCTTTAAATAAGGACCACTGCTTCTGTGCCAAGTAGTTCTAGGCCCTTTAGATGGATGAATAAAACACAGTCCCAACCTCTGAAGATATGTGAGTCCGATGGGGAAGCTCACAGTCTGAGTGTTTACCGGAATAGCCAGTTCAGTGGCTGGTTTGGAAAGCAATTTAAAAACAGCAGGCATGATTGGGGCGCCATATCGGGCTCCCTGCTCAGCAGGGAGACTGCTTCTCTCTCTCTAGCTCCCCCATGCCTGTGTTCCCTCTCTCGCTCTCTCTGTTATAGATAAATAAAATCTTAAAAATAAAAATGGCATGATCTTAGCAGGCAGTATTGAAAATGACCACCAGGATGTGCCTTGCTAAGCTTTCATTGGAGGAATTTTTCAGGTTAAAAAAAATAACACAAACAGTTTATTTGTGATTTGGATTAAAATCTGGGACATCTGTGTAGACCCAACCAGTCAGATAATCACTAATTCCTGATCCCGTCCCAGTTTGCTCCGTATTAGAGCCAAGGACAGCTTGTAGGCTGATCAGAGAGAGACCTTTGTGGAAGGTTTGTGCTAAGACGCCCATGCTGCATTGCACTTCAAAGTTGGGTCAGAGTGTTCAATAAATTGATTTTTCTGTCCCTTCTATTTCTTGTTCTAGAACTCTTCCATAACCGGATACACGCGGCTTCCATTCTGTAGTGGGGAAACCGGTACCTTGAGTAACAGTGGCAGGCTTTTGAAGTTGCATGAAGGGACTGTGTTGATTTCCTCTTTATTCAGTGTAGAGGGTAGGATGCGTCTGGCTCACCCAATTTAGACACTTAAAAGTCAGATCCCGGTTCTGCCTTTCAAAACCACCTGGGCTGCTTTTTATTCTCCGAACCTTGGCGCCCTCAGTGAAATCAGTGGGGTTGGCAGGAAATAACTGAAGAGGTGAGCTCAGCTTGTTTTTTGCAAGACATTTTTCTGAGGCCCGGGCAAGAGGAAAGCAGCTCCCTTGGGAGTTATTTTACAGATAGAAAGAAACATTTTGAGGGCCTTCATGGAAAGACTGGGGATTTATTAGAAGATAGGTCCTGTTAAATACGCTTGTAAAAATGAGGAGAAAACTGACTTACCTGTTTCTTTCTTTCAGTTTTAATTGATCTCTAGAATTTGAACATGAATAATTGAAGACAGAGTTTCCATTTTTTCCCCCTTCTTACAGAAGGGAGATTATTTTGGCAGGGAGGCGCAAAATGGTGATACACAACTTTCCTTAGTCTTTCAATTTCAGAAAATGGCAGTATGTTAGAGGCTCACACTGGTGAACTGCAAGCTCAAGAACTGTTTGATTAATGCTGTTATTCTAAAATAGAATTTGAGACTGGTTACAGCTAGATTGATTAGAATAATAAAATAGAATTCTATAAATAAATTATATAAATAAAATAATAAAATAGAATTTGAGACTGGTTACAGCTAGAAAAGAAATCTAGCTTCATGCAAGTCAATATATTGGGCAAGGTGATACTATGATAAAGTTCAAGAACCCTCAAGAACCTACAGGCTGTTGCTCTTTCTTCTATACAAATGTAACAATTATCCAGCCAGCGGTGTGTAACTATTTTTAGACAGTGCAAAGTCTGGTAAATTCTATTGTGTGTTGGTAGTTCACTAAAGAGCAAGATGATTTCTGTTCATCTTTTTAGAAATTCTCCAGTGAAATCAGTGGTTATTTTATGTATATTTCAGTTTCATATTTATGATGTCAAACTGAACCTCAGGCATAACAGTTGATGTAGAGAACTATTAACTCTATCATATATGATCACTGTCAGAAGATTTACTGTGTAGTCATGGAGTCATGGCCCCTTCCAGTCTATAACTGGTCTTGAATTCCTAAATACAAGGGCTCTTGAGTATTTATATGTTTCAGGCTCCACAAAACTTGAGACCATTTAGGACCAGTGGAGCCCAGTGGTTTTCCAAATCCTTGACCAGCAGCATCAGTGTCACCTAGGACATTGTTAGAAATAAATACGTTCTTGGGCCCCACCTCTGAATTTTGGAATCAGAAACTCTAAGGGGAGAAAATGGCAACCAGAGTTTTAACAATCCTCCAGCTGATTCTGGTACAATCTAGTGCTAGAAAATGGTGGGGAAATGAAACTTGCCCGGAAGTCTCAGTGCTCCTGCAAGACACCCTGGGCTCCCTGGACATGGAAATTGATGTAATACACTGATAGGGAGTGTTTGCTTCTGCTTCCTGTAGAAATATTTCACTCTTCACATTCCATGAAATTTAGACCTACAGGCATTTTTAAAATTAAATTGCTCTGATCGCAATAGCTCTCTTATCTCTCCAAAGGATGAATGGTGACAGGCTGAACCAGGTCCCTGAGGTTCTGGGGAGCCCTAGGGTTCTTAGGAGACAGAAGGGCTACCTCCCTCTGTGTTTCTATTTCAAGAGGGATGAAGCCTAGGCCTTGGAGACATCTTTAGGTCCCCAAAGCTGAGACTCTTGGGAGTATATGGCACCTAGAGAGATTTTACTGACATATCAAAGGACTGGAGTAAGTTACTTAAGCTCATTTTGTTTTCAAGGAGAACCATTCTGCCTCCTTCCCCTTTATATGCAGAGAAAAAAAGGTGTTTTGTTTTGTTTGTTTATTTTCTCTCAACCCTCACCTGTGGAGTGTGTAGCTACCCATGTAGGGAAAATGACCTGGCTCTCGTCAAATTCTGCTCTAGGCATGAGGGCTTGGGGGAAGTAGCAGGGACACACTTAGTTATATTCACTGTGAGAAATTTTAGTAAGAAATTGGTCTGTTATCCGGAGCACATGATAAAATTAATAAAGATGAATGTTAAAAACTCAACAGTCATGCATGATTTACTTAAGAGTGTTTACAGATTTCTTTATCATAGGGGCCCTATTTTATGACTTAAAATTGTCCTTCCCCTGTTACTTCTAAATAAGTTTGATTGTGTTTTGAAGTAACAGTAAGTAGCAGTTGCTGGTTCTAGCATAGAACTTGGACATTTTAGAAAAAATAACCTGACATATAACTTATAAACAAGGACGCATAAAATTCACAAATGGGGCCAGAAATAAAAATAAAAATAAAAAATGTATCTCCTGACATACTCAGTGATGTTTCTGACTGGTGTGGGCAGGCCAGCTCCGAGGACCCAGGAGGTCCTGCAGAACCAGCAGGGTCCTCGGCTTCATGCAGCACAGAGATCGAACTCGAGCCAGTAGGAGGTCAAAGCGGCATTTATTGAAGTATAGAGAGAGCAGATACAAACAGAGTGTCTGGGAGACCTGGAAAGGAAAAAAGCAAGAGTCTCGTCTTTGCCTCGGGTCTGTGGTTTGTATTGGCCATTGCAGTCTGGTGCTCCTGTCCTCTCAGGCATCCAGTCACTGGTCAGAACAAAGACAGGGTCCAAGTGTCCTTTGTAAGTCCTTCAGTCCCTGAAGGCAAGGATCTTGGTGTAGAGATACCTAGCGCCGGTCATCTGGAATCGGTACATGACAGTTCTGTCCGGTTCATTCTTTAGAAATCATCTTTTGAGCTGGAAGAATCCAAAAATATCATTGCCTCGTTGTCCTTTGTGAGGAGGACATACATTAAGGCACGTGTAAAGTGGCAGTGCAGGTCCTAGAAAGAACCAGAGTAGGAAGAGAAGCAAAGGGGGGTTGAGGAACCCAAACACAGCTTTTTCTTTCATGGGGTCCCTTTGGTTTCTCTGTCTCCTGACTATACTCAGCAGTATTTCTCACTATATACTAGATGCACCATGTTTCCTGAGTAAGCTAAAGCATCTTATGTATTATCTTCTCATTGCTTCCAGAATTGTTTAGAAACATTGCCCTTTTCGCACAATGTATTTATGGAGTTTGTTGCCCCCTCATTTGCCGCTAATGTTTTACAATGCTTTATTGCTTTATATACTTTACTCTTGGGAGTGCAAAAAAAAGAAATGACTCTGGCCTGATGCCAGGTCGGTGGGTTGCTCTGTTTTCCCCCCGGGGATTCCGATGCCTTAATTCTGGTGTCTTTCACTTCAGGCCTTGGAACTGGGATAATCTCCTCGACTCAAGATTCTCACTTTAATCATATTTTCACATTCCTTTTTGCCAGGTAACACATTCACATGTTTAAGGGATTAGGATGTAGATTTTTTTAGGGTCGGAGGAGGCATTATTTTGCTTACCATAGAGGTATTGGGGATATTGGATTCTGTTCTCCAAGTTCTAGGCAAAATCAATAGGGCTTTTGCAAAGGTTTTGCTGTTGACTTAAAATTTACTAAACATAGTACATTAACTTGACCTTTTGATTCTACTTTGATGTAAAGAGAAAAAGAAGCCTGAAGTGCCCCCCGGCTCTGTCTGATCTCACACATGTTTCAGAGCCAATATAGTCACAAAGGGTATTTTCTGTTCCCAGGAACAAACAGTATTTTCACAGACAATTCTATCTAAATTCATACTCAGAAAAAGGAGAATATAAGGTATACACCTTGCATGACTGGGCAGAACATACCTGCGATCTCAGTCTGAAATGTTTATAGTTGGCCATTTGACTGGTTTAAATTCCCTTCAAATATTGTGTGAGGACTTCCTTGCCTATGCATACCTCAAAATGCTCAAATGATTGATCCCTCCCAGGAAAAGGGCAGGGCCAGTCCTTGAAAGAGAGTCAGTTCTACCTCTCGAATTTGGGGAGGGATTAAGATCCTTCCCTCATACCCCATCTTAGTTTCCTGCTATTAAAAATTGAAGATGAAGTCTCTACCTCTTGTGGTAGGGAAACCCTGCTGCTGGCAGCTCTCACATAACAGGTAGGCTTTATTACAAGTACGATGATTCTTTTCTAGGATGCAGCCCCTTTCTGTACTCAGTCACTCCAGGATTTCCATAATCACACAAACAACTCTAGAAATGAGGGGACTTTATAGAAGATATAATTCAATATCATAATTTTATAAAAGAAGAAATTGAGTCATAAGGAAATTAAATAACTTGCCAAGGATCCTGACTAGTAACTACAGAGTTAGTGCTAGAATCCGTTTGTTAGACTCTCTTTATAATCTCATTTTCAAGAGAGCTGTATCGATGGAAAATTTTTGTGAATTCTATATATTCAAAAGTGTTTCTACCTATTTGATTTTTTTCTGGGTTGGGGCTAGTAAATGAGACATCTTTCTAATAGGTGCTTTGGTCTAACAGTGACAAAACCAGCAGAAAGTAGGAGTGGTGAGGGTCCCTGCCTATTTATACCTTTAAGATATTTCTAACCACACCTTCTTCTGGAGGCCTGTTCTAGAATTTCTGATTTCACATGTCAACCTTGATTAAGCTTTGTGAGCCTCAAAAAGTCTCTATTTTAACCCACTGAGCCACCCAGGCACCCCCCAAAATCTCTATTTTAAAAGCAGGGATAATATTTCTCAAGGTTTCATAAGAATTGATAAAAGGGAATACATTTGAAACCAAAGAGGAGTTTAGTAAATTGGAATTCTCTAAGCCTTCTAAAAAAAAGGTGGTAAAGACTTGAACACAGAAACAGATAAGCATGATTTTACAGTTGTCTTAAATCTTTTTTTTTTTTTTAAGATTTTTATTTATTGATTTGACAGACAGAGATCACAGGTAGGCAGAGAGGCAGGCAGAGAGAGAGAGGAGGAAGCAGGCTCCCTGCTGAGCAGAGAGCCTGATGAGGGGCTCGATCCCAGGACCCTGAGACCATGACCTGTGCCAAAGGCAGAGGCTTAACCCACTGAGCCACCACGCATCCCTACAGTTGTCTTAAATCTTAAAGAGCATATTGTGAATCTGCATAGCACACAGAGGGAAAACACAAAACAAAAATTGAATAAAAGTGATACATGATTGAAAAAGGATGGTAAAAAAAAGAAAAAAAGTTTGAATAGGGTCACCTGGGTGGCTCAGTTGGTTAAACATCTACTTCCAGTTTGGGTCATGATCCTGGGATTCTGGGATCAAGCCCTGTTTCCTTGGGCTCCTTACTCGGCAGGGAGCCTGCTTTTCCCTCTGCCCCTCCTCCTGCTCTTGCTCTGTCTCTCTCTCTCAAATAAAATCTTAAAAAAATGATTGAGTGAAAAGTAGACTGTTTAGGACCCATTTTTGTATCCTTTCATGGACCTGAAGCCCCTTAGGTGGTTTCTCATATTTTAAAATAATTTCCGTTCTCAGTACATCAGTAATCTCATCTAGCAGGAAGCCTAGCAAGGACCCAAGATCCCCAAGTAGTTGAGGTGTAAAAACAAGATATAAAAGAAAAATGGAGTTACATGCAGCCCAAATCCCATGCTGTAGCACACCTAGGAAATATTATTCCCTTAGCTGTAGAGATTAGAAAGCAAACAAAGGCAGGCTTCTAAACCAAGTGGGTATAAATTTATTATGATGTGAGAACTCTACATGAAATCAGAGATAAAGCCAGTGGAAGAAGGAGCCACTCATTTTTCTCTATTCTAATTATCTTCGTTTCAGTGGATTAGAAAGTGGTAAATGTAGAAGTCAAGTTGGAGATGGTCCTGAGCTCCATCGCCTGCCAAGTTAAGTCTGATAAATGGCAAGTGTGTATAATTAATACTGTCATTTTCCCCCAGACCAAAGGGCGACTGCCGTAACTATAGATTGTAATTGTCATCGTTGTCACATAAAATGTGCTATTATTAAGTTCAGGCTGAATTTTATTGCTGGGAATGCTCATAAATTGAACGGTCAGTCATTTAAATTACCAAGTGGAGAGCTTTGTGGCTTGCTCTGAAACTACTTTCTAAGACAATGTATTTGACTTTGGACCTCCAGAAACTAATTGCATTTTTTGAACAGACGTGAGACAGGCTGTAACCTATAAGTGAGGATATTCTGACAGACATGCCATGTATGCTTACGAGTGTTCATAAGAATCCTACATTTTTATTTCCAATATTTGTGGTTGTAGGGAAAGAGAGGGATGAGCAAGTGATGTGAAATGATATATGAGTGGGAGAGATCATTTTGAAAACATACTTACTGCTTTCTAGCAGGATGCCTACTTACCAGAAAGTGATGTTGATTAAAAAAAAGAGAGTGCAGTGTGAAAATTATGATGGATTTGTTGTTAGCGTCTTAGTAGATGATTGTGGGAAGGAAATTCGAGTGGTGTAGCAAGAGAAGTGTTAAAAAATTACTATGATTAATAGGATGTTTGAGGATTCCGTTTATTATTAGTTCAGTTTGTGTGTGTATGTGTGTGTGTGTGTGTGTGTGTGTGCGCGTGTGTGCGTGCGTTTAAGAACATCATAATTAAAACAACATGTATTAAACATATGTTTGCCTCAAATACCACGGCAGGCACTCTGATATGAAAAGCACTGATGAGACACATGATCTTCTCTTTGTGTGTTAAATTCTAGTTACATTTCTGCATTTTTCACATGAATATAATACAGTTTTAAACCAAAAAGAAAACCCAACAACATGGAAATATAATGAAAAACACCCATACCCCCTTCGTATTAGTTCCACTACTATTGCTAAGTTTATGCATTTCTTCTACATAAGAATGAACTGTTTAAGTTGCTTAAGTTACTCCATGTTCTGTGTTTTGTGTTCTGTGCATCTTTTCTCAAACTTTCCGTATCACATGGTGTTTTGTAGATTTGCTTATAGCTGTCTGGTTCACTCTTGGAATTTAATTCTTCCATATTACCTCCCAGATGATTTCATCTATGTTAGCTGACATTCTACTGTGCTTCACAGAATTATCACATTCATACTGATTAGTGCTGTAGTGACTAATTTTGCTTATTCAGTTGCTCATTTATTTTCTATTTTCTATTAAAATACAAGTTTCATGACCGCAGAGACTTGACTGTCTTCCTTAATACTCTCTCCTGAGCCCTTAAAATAGGGCCTGACATGTCAGTAAATACATCTTGAATGAATAATGAAATACTTACTTTATCAATCTTTCTTTGTTGGACATAATTCATGTCCACTTTGGTGTTACTATAGTTTATGCATTGAAGGGTGTTTTTGTGAATATAACTGTTTTCAAAGTTTAGAAATAAAACATTAGAAAAGCTAAGAAAATAATTCCAAATGTTAGAGAATAGGTCAAAGAGTCTGAAGGTATTCATGTTTTATGCATTCAGCTTGTTTTTTTTAGAAGGCTTGACCAAATGCCAACAGCCTTGTGTTCCTGTATACTTTTTCTCATAGTTTCACCTATGCTGTGTTATAATTTTATTTTTTCAAGATTATTTATTTTAGAAAGAGCAGATGATGGGGCGCCTGGGTGGCTCAGTGGATTGAGCCTCTGCCTTCAACTCAGGTCATGATCTCAGGGTCCTGGATCAAGCCCCTCATGGGGCTCTCTGCTCATCGGGGAGCCTGCTTCTCCCTCTCTCTCTCTGCCTGCCTCTCTGCCTACTTGTGATCTCTCTGTCAAATAAATAAATAAAATCTTAAAAAAAAAAAGAAAGAGCAGATGAGCAGGAGAGGGAGAGAATCTCCAGCAGACTCCACCCTGAGCACTGATCTCATGAAACTAAGAACACAACCTGAGCTGAAACCAAGAGTCAGACCTTAACTGATTGAGCCACCCAGATGCCCCATGTGTGTTACAATTTTAGAAAAATTCTGATAAAAACAAATGGGCAAGGGGCGCCTGGGTGGCTCAGTGGGTTAAGCCTCTGCCTTTGGCTCAGGTCATGATCTCAGGGTCCTGGGATCGAGCCCCACATCGGGCTCTCTGCTCAGCGGGGAGCCTGCTTCCCTCTCTCTCTCGCTGACTGCTTCTGTGCCTACTTGTGATCTCTATCTGTCAAATAAATAAATAAAATCTTAAAAAAAACCCAAAAAACAAAAAAAAAAACCACAAATGGGCAAAAATGGTGCATCCCTGCTTGTTTATTTTCCTTTTCTTTGGTTTTTGCACGTTTGTACTTTAATTTTTTTTTTTTTAGTATTATTGGTAAGTAGTATTTTTTTCTTTTGTAAATTTGTATTCATTGTTCATTATGTTTTAGCATTTATCTTCTTAATCAGTGTAGCTCTTGTGTACTTTAACCCTTTGAGCTAACAGGCTTTGTTGTATTCAGAGAAACTGTTTAGAAGGGGGCATGCTATGAGCTTAACTCTTGCATCGGAAATGAGGTTTCATCCTTTAATACCCCCGACATGACCTCAGGAGGGAGATTACAATTCTGACTCCCAGTACTGAGCACCTACGTACATCCAGCATTCCGGTCACTACTACATGTCACTTAATTCTCACAGGTCTACGGAGCTGGTAGTTTATTCCTATTTAAAGATGTGAGACTTCAACTCACTGAGATCAAATAATTGCTCAAGATAACACAGTTTCTAGGTGTTGAACTTGTAGATGGCTAGCGGGGTAGAGTGACTCAAATGTCCCTGAGAAGGATGCTAGAAATGGAACAGTCTGAAAACATGGATATCTGACCTTAATATGTATATTTTTCAATGTACTTGAATTGTCCCATGTTTCATACACATCAACAAATACATTAACCTCTTCATTTATTTAATGTGCAAGTGCTAAATTCATCATAATGTGGTTTAAATTGCTAACTAAAATAGCTATATTTTGCTTGTTATGTAAAATACTAAAAAATGGTTTCAAGATCTACAAAAATATTCTCTGGTTCCATCGTTTGGACAAATCTAGACTGTGCACTATTTATTTCCACTCAAGTTTACACGGTATTTAATACGTGATGTGAAAATTGTTGTTGTAGGACATACTGACAATTAAGATCTTCACTGTAGAACCTCCAGTAAGATTTACTTAATTTCTCACATTTTGTTTGTGACTAAAATCATTTAGAGAATATATGATACCCTATGTTTATATTGGTGCGTGGGATTGTCTGAACATCTCTGACCTCTCTGGCTTGGGTATTATCAGCATTATTATGGCAAACAGTTACTAACCAAAGACTCATATAGTGTAATCTTTATTTTTTAAGAGCTAATATCATATACTTGCAAAGAAGGGATGTTGGAAGGAACAAAGTGAGAAAAAACTTCTTTTAAAAATGATTGATCTGATGCCACCAAACAAAAAATGTTTCCAGTAAGACAGACTGTCTGTGAGTTGCTCTAGATATCTTTGTGTTGATAAAGAGACATAATAGTATTTTATGTTTTATTGACTGTGGGAGAAGCAGAGGGGAGACTCTCAAAATAGCTGAACTGAAAATCTCTCTCTATGTCCTGTGTCCCTCCCTGTACTCCTGTGTATGTGTGGACAGGTGGTGGGTATCTGGGCAGGAAACTTCCAGAATTAAAGAAGATAATAACTTTCTCACATCCCATAGGTATCTCTCTTTTTATAATCCAAGTTAATAAATTTTTTATCATGATCCAAGAAAGTATGAGGAAAGAAAACCTGAAAGGCATCCATTGGCTAAAACTTACAGAGAAACCTTTTTTTGGAGCAGAGTTTTTTGCTGTGTTTCTGAGATACAGGGCATTGGTCTTGTATTTTGATAAACTTTCAAAGTTCCCTTTAACCTCCTGCCTTTTTCTTTGGTACCTAAACTCCATACTTTCTTCTAATTTGTATATGTAGTTGATTTTATACCTGTGGATTGTATGACTCGACATAGGAATAGATTGTTTTTACACACATGACTCACTATTCTTGAAATTAAGCATGCTGGCATGCGATTCTAAGATAAGCCTTCTTAACTAGGCATTGATCTGGGCCTCAGATGATGGGGGTTTTAGTACCAGATAAAGAATTTACTCTCTCTGGGTCTCTGTTCTCTATCTGTGAAGAAAGTATGTTAAACTAGGTGTTCACAAAGTTCTCACCGAATCCTCAGTTTCTATGACACCATCACTTCTGTTTGAGGGGTGTATGTAGGAACCGGACTGAGCATTCCCTAGGGTCCATCTCCTGTTTGCATAATGCCTTTGACCTTTTTTTTTTTTTTTTTTTAAAGATTTTATTTATTTGACAGAGATCACAAGTAGGCAGATAGGCAGAGAGGCAGGCAGAGAGAGGAGGAAGCAGGCTCCCGCTGAGCAGAGAGCCCGACGCGGGGCTCAATCCCAGGACCCTGGGATCATGACCTGAGCTGAACGCAGAGGCTTTAACCCACTGAGCCATCCAGTCGCCCCTGCCTTTGACCTTTTACAGCAGTTGTGCTTAACTTAGCTCAAGGCATCAGTACCACAATGCAGTAAGTAAAGCGGGAGGTGGTATAGTCCCTAGGAAAAAGGTGTGGAAACTGAGATTTAGATCTGCGATGTGACCAGTCCAGGGCCCTTCAGTGAATTCCCGCTGGAGCTGGATATCTGGGGGTACTCTAATAAAGGTTGGTTAAGTTATAATCTGTTGGTGTATCAGAATGCCTCCTAGCCTTTCACTGAATTTACTTCTGCCTGAGGCAAAACAAATAAAAAAATTAAAAAAAAAAAAAAAAAATTCTCCGTAGTGTGGTTTGCATCCAGGACTCACTAACTAGTACTTGCTAAGTCCACATAAAGAAAATAGCGATCAGTCAGGGCTAATAAAGCAATAAGAACCAGACAGTGTCTTTGTCAACAGGATCTGCCTAGATTCAGGTGATTGGTCTGTGATTGGGCCCATGGTTTCAGGCACAGGAGTCTGGGAAAAGTCCTCATGGCTCATGGCCAGCCCCCTACAGTTCTTCTCTGTTAAGGCATATTGTTCCTTAGTTAACATGAAGGAGTTGGAAGTACATAACTAACTGTGGGTAGCATTTTTGAGGAATCTTTTACTGAAAAGAAAATTAAAATGAGGTAAATAAGGAAAATTACTAAGAAGTTTTCTTCAAGTCTATATAGCTGACCTAGAATATATTCTTAGAGGTAGGGCCAGGACAATGAAAAAGGTCTGGTGGCTTTTGGTGAATACCACCAGAATACGGCATCTTTTGGTGAATACCACCAGAATACGGCATCTCTTCGTGAATAGGGCATTTACCAGACAATGAGTTGTTAATACAGAAAGTGTAGCTTTAGTCTGTAGTTTTTGAAAACATGCTGATAGACCACCTTGAAAATGTTATTTTGCTTTCTTGAAACAAAACCAAATCCTGAATATAAACTGAGGCATTTGTCAGACCTGGATCATGTCAGAAAAAAAACAGTGCTTCAAATAGTGGTTTGGTTTATCTGCTGTGCTGTGTGGGCCTGCCCGAGAGGAGTTTATTTGTGTTTATGGTTCTCTTTGCTGTGGTGCCCATATCCTTTTACTTAATGTTTTTGTTTGGCTTGTAAAGCTCTATGCAGAATTAAAATATTAGTATTAATTAACGATATGGATTTCTCTTTCCTAGAGAGGACCATATAATCTCTTGAGTAAAAGAGATAATGTTATAGTGATGAGTACTTAGTATAAACTGGATGTTTTGGCTTAGGATCTCTACATATCGAGACAAGAAGAGGATAATCTCAATTATAAAAATACTGAGATATCCAAAATAATCTTGAAATTTGAGGGAGTTGGAAGATTCCATGTGTAATAGTTTCTCAGTGTATATAAATAAAATTTTACAAACCAACTCTTTTTTTTCCAGATGATTCTAAAAAAATCAGAAAAATATTTCTATTATTATTATTTATTTTTAAAGTTTTATTATTATTATTATTATTATTATTTTTAAAGTATTGAACTGAAAGCCAAGCCAGGGCACCTGAGTTCTAAAGCTGTCTGTTTGGCCTTGGGCAAATTTCATTCCACCCTATGCTATCAAAGCACTTTGTCTGTAATGAGGAAACCAAAAACCAAAAAAGTAAAGCCTGTGGTCCATTTGAAGAACTCAGAAGAAAAATGAAATAGAAATTAGATACCTTTTACAGGCATGAAAATAAGAGCTTTATTATGCCTGTAAGAAATTTAATGATCCAACTTTTTAATATTCCCTTTATTAACTTTGTAATAATGGTTAGAAATATGAGTTCAAGGGCAGCAGACACAAGTGTGGGACATGATCAGGATGAGTAGAAGCCTAACTGGGACATCCTGAATCTTTATCTAAACATGCACAGCAGATCCAAATATTCTGTCTGCCTTGATTAGAGAGAAGGAAATCAATCAGTTCAGCTAGGCAGTTCTGTCAAGTCATGGATTAGTCATAGAGTTCTTACTGGACTGAATGGATTGGCTGATAAGTTTATTCAGTCAGCCAGCCAGATTTTTTGAGCATCAGTTCTATGTCAAGCAATGTACTATGAACACGAAGAATCCTTTGCCTTTAAGGATTTTATAGATTATAGTTGATTCAACTATATTCCAAGGTATTGAGTTAATGCCATCTAAATTGAACCTGATGTAGACAGATGTTTGGTTAATTTAGCAGGGTGAGATGAGGAACAGTGAGAATGTGTCTACAAGATGAGACACTTTGGGTCAAAACAAAGGTAATTCAAGGGAAAGCTTCACAAAAGGTTTTGGGATTTAGAGAATTTTTGGCCCATTTATCATTGCCTTTCTTTAGTCTCAACTCAGATGACAGTCCATCAGGACGGAGAATAAACTGTATTGCTAATCTTTTTACATTTGCTAGTCGAAACTCACTGGCTTCCTTTCTGCCTGTTATCACCCAGAGACTCTTCCTTTCCTTGGTCTTTGATTAGACCAGAGCAGAAAGTCAGGTGAGTACATAGGATTGGTCATAGGTTAAGTAATATGACTGGGGAAAGGGAATAAGGAACCATTACTTCCTATGTTAACACAAGGTGCTTAATGAAGATATCACATAATATGCCAGAATGTCAATAATAACACTAAATCTGATCATGGCTAATTATAGTCAAAGATAAGTGAATGAAACCCCCACAGGAGATAGAACAGTGATTTGAAGTTAGGCCTTGAGTTTAGCCTTCCGAACTTTAAACCGTAGTATGGAAAGGAGATTTTTAAGTTATTTTTTTTTTTTTTTTTTAAAGATTTCTTCTTGGTAGGCCCCAGTACATGCTGGATAGGAATGTGAAGAAGACATTTGTATATTTATGATAATTCTGCACTGGGAGGCATTAGTATTCACTATGGTTATCATTTAAAAACCATTCATCTTAAATGTCTGTGTCTAATGAGAGAGCAGAGACCATGTTGAAATACTCTGTGCTAAGAAATCCAACTCTTTGAGAGGTATCAAATCACCCTGGCTTTTGGTCTTTGGATGGTGGCACTAGGGATTTGCAGAGACAGCACTTGAATCAAAAAACCAGCTACTGAGTTGTGATGGCACAGGTGAGATGAACAGCACAGTGCTCCCGGAGGGTGAGGGATTTCTTCACATTGTTCGAAGGGGAGTAAAGGTTTTCTCTTGCCTCTAAAAGAAGAGGAGATGCTGAGATTCAATTTCAAAATTCTGCCTAGGTCCAAAGTTTCTTTTCAAATGCATGCCATATCTGATTTGTTAAGATTTCACTGCATTATTTTCTTCTATAAAATTAATTAGAATCTTTTATATACTCTTACATTCAAGCCTCTCAGTCACACCTGTATTCAGTATTACATTAACTTAGCTACTTAGATACTAGAATGATCTAAATATTGATGTAAATGAATCAGTGATAGCCAAATGGTGGTCTAGCAATCATGCGTCCTACTACTCTATGTCACCCTTTCTCTCCAGATCCCAGTGTGGGTGACATCATGGAATCAAAGTAAACATGGACTTTTTATTCAGTTATGCTGGTTTCATTATGTTTATTCACTGGTTTCACGGTTGCCAGCAGATTCTGCTTGTATCGCCTTGCCTGCAATTTAATGGATAGATCTCTGAGAGGCAGTGGGCAAGCTGTGCATTCAGTGAGCCCCAGGAAGCATAGCTTGAGTCTCAGTGAGGTAGGCAGGCTTAGTCTCTCAGAGCCCTTTTTTTAAAAGGACATTCTGGATTAATTGAAGGAAAGAGCTAGTAAGTGACAAATTGATAGAAGTCATTGTGATACCTGATGATTTGCCATTGTATTTCAATTTGAGTATCTCAGGGAAAGAGGCTGATGGAGGTAGGAAGAGAAGAGGATGATTTTGAGAAGAGGTGGTTAATGAATTAAGGGTTCAGCTAGAGTGTGAGTGGCTCAGAGGATACAGAACCAAAGGATGATAAGGGATTTCATTTTGCTTAATTTCTTCTTACAGAAGCATTAAGATATTGAAACAGAAACCTCAAAAATTATAGTATTAACGATTAAATACTTGCTAAGTAGCTTTTGCATTCAAAGTTCACTTAGGCATCTGTGTTGTATCAGAAGCTTTGAAACGTGATAGTTAAAGGTGGGGGTCCATAAACTATAGTCTCTTGGCCAAATCTGGCCATTGCTTGTTTTTCTACCAGCTGGGGGCTAAGAAGGGTGGGTTTTTGGTATTTTTTTAATGGTTAAAAAAATTCAGAGGAATATTCAGTGACTTGTGCAAGTTACATAAAATTCAACTTTCAGTGTCCATAAATGAAGTTTTATCTGAATACATCCACAGCCATTTTTTAAAACATTTTCTTAATGGCTGCTTTTCTTTTCTTTTCTTTTCTTTTCCTTTCCTTTCCTTTCCTTTCCTTTCCTTTCCTTTCCTTTCCTTTCTTTTCTTTTCTTAGGATTTACTTATTTCAGAGAGAGAAAGAGAGAGTGGGAGTGGGGGCAGAAGGAGAGGGGAAGCAGAATCCCCACTGAGCATGGAGCTCCAAGGCACAGAACACTATCTCCCTGCATGGAGATCCTGACCTGAGCCAAAACCAAACATCAGACACTAAAAACCCTGAGCCGCCCAGGCAACTCTTTACTGATCAGTACTGGGGTGGAGTTGAGTAGTTGAAACAGTGCGTGATCTGCAGAGCCTAACATATTTACTCTCTGGCCCTTGATACAAAAATTTCTGAGCCCTGCTCCAAGATAAATCCCAATTCTTCTGTTGCTTAATGTGGGATTCAGTGATCTCCCAAGCTAAGATTTATTGAGGACTCTTGTGTGTTAGAGCATTTTTCACAAAACTTTTCTGTTCTCATTTGGCCCTCACAGCACTTCCATGAGCTAGCTGTCATTTTAAAATGCGTACTTTAAAAGAAGAAACTTACACAGAGAAATACTAAAAGCCTGCCTCTAAACCACAAAGCTATTAAGTAATCAAATTGAGACTTGAACCCTGGCAATCTGACTTCAAAAACTGTGCTATACACTTTGTATTTTTAAGTTTCTCAGCTGTAAAATAAGGGTAGTAATACCCTTTTAAATAGAGTTATTATTAGGATTGAATTTGTTAGAATATATAAAGTTCTTATCATAAAGGTACCTAATACATTAGTGTGAGCCTCAATTCTTTCTACGCTGGAACCAGAGATTTTGGAAGGGAGGCTAAAAATAAACTTTATGGAAAGTAGCCCCAGGTTATTTGAATGCATGTGGTCAGGGTGGCACTTTGAGAAATTCTGGGTCATTGAGGATGTGGAGAGAGAAAGGAGAGAAGATTCTGTCCCTTTATGAAGATCTAACTTGTATGCATCAAGACATAACCATTATAACAAACGTCAAATCCAAGGTTATGAACAAGTCCCATAGATATTCAGAGGAGGGAAAGCTTATTGTAGGAATCAGTTAAAATTATGAAATAAGAAATAGGAAAGGCCACAAAAAGATCATAAAGAAAGAGCAGAGAGAACTGGTTAAAGTGTAAGCCGCCCCAAATGAATGAATAAACCAGTGTGGTAACAACTTGAGGAAGAGGCGTTGGCAGGACACTTGGGAAAATGCAGGCTGTGTGGGGGTAGGTTAGGAGGAGACATGGAGACGCTGCCCAGAAAGGAGCCATGATTCCTGCTCTCAAGCGGTTTATAGTGGGTGTGGAGAAACAATGAGGGGAGCAGTGGTTTGACTACACTCTTGAAAATTCAGTAACAAAAATATGATCAACTTAGGTAATCACTAAGGAAGAGGCACCAACCAACTCTTGCTTGAGAGAAAAAGGTTGGTTTCAATGAAGAGTCAAAATTTTTGGTGGGAAGACAAAAGTCTCATAAAGACCCTGAGAGGCAAAATAATAAGACTAACCAAGCAATCTTAATGGAGAAGTTCATGAGAACGTCAAAGAACAGTATCACTTTTCTACCAAAATGTGATCTAAAGGCAGAGGCTTTAGGCCCAAGTACCTATGAAGAAACAGTTTTGATCTTAATGTGTATGTTAGTTACGAGGGATCTTTTCAAACTCTGTCTCTCTGAGATCATCAAGGCTGGGTAGTTCATACCTACCTTAGTCACTGGTTTTAGGGGATTTGGTAGTATAGGGTGGAAAGAGCCATAAAAGGTACACTCTCCATGCATATTGTTCAAACCCTTACTGTGGTGGTTCTCAAGGAGGATGGGTTCAAAATCGAATGTGAATTTCTTAAAGTTAAACTGACTTTCAGTGCAACTTTTGTAGTATAAATACCCTTTATCTTTGGCCTAATTTCTGAAGACTGGCCTCCTCCAAGTATCTCCCTCCTTCCTCCCCGCCCCTTCCTCTTTCCTTCTGTTTTTTTGAAATATTTCAAATACAGAATACAGCACCACTACCCGGTTCAATCAACTCTCAACATTTTGCCACATTAGCAATCTTAGAGTCTGGACTTTAAATAACATTTTAAAGATATGGTAGAGCTCAAAGCCTCCTTCATTTCCTCTCTAATTCAGTCCCCTTTGCTCTTCATCAGAATTAATCACTATTCTGTTGTACAACTTTGTTATTTTTCATTCCCCAAAAGTTTCTGTATGTTAAGTAGCTATAAAAATAGTACTAACCATGTATTTTTAAATTTCTAGTATTAGTACACATATAATTTCAAATACATTTTTAGTTAAAACTGTGTTTTAGAGGTTATTCATATTGAATTATACAAGACTAGTTTGTTAATTTTAGCTGCTCTGGAATATTCCGGTGTGACTATGTCACAAATTATTAATCCATTTTCCTGACGAAGGACATTGACTTTGTTTTCAGTTTTTAGCTATGACAGATCATATTGCAATGGGTATTCTTATATGTGTCTCCTTGTGCACCTATGGGAAATGTTTTCAGGGATATTGGTGTCAGCAATGGGTAGTGATTTCAGTGCCTCTCATCCTTGTCTGAGCCTCACCCTTAGAGATTCTTATTCATTCTTTCTGGGGCAGGGATTAGGTACTAGTACTAAAGCTAAAACAAACAAAAAGCTCCTGAGGCAATTATAGTGTAGAGTAATAACTGAAAATCCATTTCTAAGCCAAGAGTGGTTGCTGGGTCATAAAATATGCATCTTTTCAAATTTGTTGTGTTTATTGACAATTGGTTTTCCCTTTAACAGTGTATATGCATTCCACTTAAGCTACATCCTTACCAAAGCTTGAATTTGTCTCTATTTTCGTTAAGGTGTGAATCTAATTTGTTGAAATGGTATACCATGTGGTTTTTAATTTTGTGTTTCCTAGATTACTAGTGAGATAAGTTTTATTATACACTTAAGTTTCTACTACTGCAAACTTTCCATTTATTTGTTTTGCTCACTTTTCAATTAGATTTTTAATCTTATTACTTCTTTAAGTGAGTTTTTAATATCATCCAAATATTATTTTTATCCATTATACATGTTACTGATATTTTCCTCAAGTATATGACTTTTTTCACTTTGTTTATGGCCAATTTTCTCATACTAAAATATTTTATTTTGATGTAGTTAACTTTATTTATGATTTTCATTATGGCTTATCTTTGACTTAGAAATCCCTCCCTTGTACTGAGATGATAAAATATATTCTCTTTTATTTATTCTAAAAGCTTAAAATTTTAGCTCTTTACATTTGGATTGTTAATCCACATGAATTTATATTTGTGTATGTTATAAGAACATGATAGTGGCTAGAGTTTAAATGGGGAACAGACAGTATCAAAGTAGGCTGCCATCAGTGTACTTGTGGTATACAGACTGTTAGAGGAGAAGCAGATTGCAAAGCAAGTGGTGCTGTGTGGGGTTGGTTAGCAAGGTTTAGGATACGTCTTAATTTGCTTGGGCTGCCATAACCAAATACCACAGACTGGGTGGCTTGATCAACAAAAAATTATTTTCCCATACGTCTGTAGGCTGAAAGTCCAAGATCCAGGTGTCAGCTGGTTTGGATTCTTCTGAGGCCTCTCTCTTGGCCTGCAGATGGCTGCCTTCTTCCTGTGTCCTCACGTGGTCCCACCTCCATAAGCACACCCTTAGTGTCTCTGTGCATCCATATTTCTTCTTCTTATAAGAATACCGGTCAGATTGGATTAGGGCCTACCCAAGAGCCCCATTTTAACTTTATTAGCTCTTTAAAGGCCATACCCCCCCAAATCCAAGAGCATTCTGGGGTACTAGGGGTTGGGCTTCAACAGAGAAACTGGGGCGGCGGGGAGGAAGACACATTTCAGCCCTTAACAGGATAGACTGAGTTTGTGATTATCTGTGTGATTATCTCTTGGGCAGCAGTCAGGGTAGCTCTAGGCACTCAGAGAGTGGAAGCAGAAGCTACCAGGTTTCTGAAGGATGAGTTCTGGAACTGACACAGTTCCATTTCTGCTTCATTCCACTGGTTAGTATAAGTCACTGGGCCAGCACAAATTCTACCAGAAAGGGAAGAGAGTCCACCTCGAAGAACAGTGAGAATTCTCTGGCCTGCGTGTAGACAGTTATATCTAGAGACTGGTCACAGTCTCTAGATATAACTCTAGGCCACAGAGTGTGGTCACAGAGGGAAGAAGAGAAAATGAAAGAACTCAATCTCAGGTCCCAGGGAAGGACAGGGATCTGAGAAGCAAGCAACTCGAAGTTGTAAACATGGCAGAATGATCAAGCAGGGTATGGAACACAGGCAAACCTCTGGATTTGGCAGTCAGGAAGGATTTGGGGAGCTATGAGATTTGGGGAACTATGAGATTTTTGGGACACAGAAGGTCAGGAATTTGCCTTTAAGGGCTTAAATGTAATAGAAACAGAATGAGTAAAACAATAGGCAAAGAGCTTTAACTGCATACCATTAAGTAAATTAAAGGGAAGAAGAGAGGAAATAGAGGATAAAAGGAGACAGGCTACTTTGGGTAGTGTGGACATGAAAACAGAAGACCAGGAAATTAGAGATAGCTCCATCTCAGGGGGCACAAAAAAACCCACTGCAAGACCCAAGATCTGCCTTTCCTTCAGGTGACATCAGCTTAGACCTCTTTCCTATGATGGTGTGACTATCCTATGAGACACAGGCTGGCCCTATTTTGGAAGATATTGAGGGGCAATTTCTCCACTGATGATTTCTTTCACTAAACAGCAGATAACTTGGAGAGAGAGCTTATGTTCTAGTGGTAATTTTTGGTTGGATTGATTGCTTTCCGACGGGGAACTCACCTCCCCAAGTCTGCCAGGGATCACCTATGGCAGGGATCAGTAACTCAGTGTTCATGGGTCAAATAGGAAGTGCTGCCTATTACTGTAAATAAAGTTTTATTGGAACATAGCCACATTTGTTGGTTTCTGTATTATCTGTGGCTTTCCTGCTGTATTGGAAGAGTTGACTCGTTGAGACAGAGACTGTATGACCCATAGCACCTGAAACTTATTATCTGGTCCTTTTCAGAAAAAGTTTCCCAAGCCCTGATCTATAATACTGAGAACTTTCGCCAAAGCTTTGTCATAAAGCAGGCAGCTAATGCAGCCTGAGGTGATGGATTAGGAAAAAACTCGGCAATTGCCAAACCACTGATGAAGGCTATGAGGATGATGTAGGGGAAAGGGTGTTACTTGGAAAAGTCAGTGTAAGTGACAGTCCCCAATTTGTTTGCCACATTCATCAAATAAAATACAGGCACCCAGTAATAGTTGAATATTAGCTTTAAAAAAGGAATTTTAAGTATAACGATGTTTCAGGCAATATACGAGACATATTTATACTAACAAAGGCTGGCTGTTTATCTGATATGAAATGTTAACTGGGTGTCCTGTATATTTTCTGGACACCGTAGTGTCACTCGTCTCAAGGAAAAAAGAGTAGTGCTGAACAGTGAATTCTGAACACAGACTGCCTAAGTTGAAATACTGGCTACATTTCTCCCTGGCTGAGTGACTCATGGTAGCACACTTAGCCCTTTGTGCCTCAGTTTCCTCCTCTGTAATGTGAAAGTAATAATAGTTTTCACCACAAAGGATTAAGTGAGCTCACATATTCCAAGCATTGAGAATAGTGCCAGTCACAACATCGGTCTTCTGTGTGTATTTACTCATATTAATCATGTGGTGAAATAAATCAGAATGAGAGAAGAACTTTGAATCTCCCTGGATACAAATGCTGTGAAGAGATGGGGAAAGTGAGGGCGTGCTCGGGGAAGCAGGTATGGAAGCAGGAAGAGGTGGACTTGGTGGCATCTTTTGAGAAGAAATCAGCATGGACTGCAGCGTCTCCTTGAAAGGTGCACTCCCAAAAGCCGTGCAGCTGGTCTGAAACGCAGTCCCTTGTTCTTGAAGTGTCCTGGGATCCTAGATTGCCATTCCCACTTCACATCACTACGCAGAAGTCATACAGTTGTTGCATAACAAGACATTGGGTAGAACACTTTTTCTTAGTCAACAAAATCTTAGGCAGCATTACTTTCTCTTATTGGAATGGTCCCAACTATTTACCACAAGAGACTATTTAAATTCCTTGAAATAGATTGTGTTCTAAACAGGCTTTTATTTCTAAAAAAGCAAAAAGACTCATGGTTTATCTTGATTCAAATCATATTGGCTAATGAGTTTTTATGATTGCAAAAATTAGCTTCTATTTTATACTTACCACTGATTTGCCATAATGCCTTTAAATCTGGGGCATGATGGGATAACTCGGAAAGCGACAGCGGTGTGGAAACTGAAGGCTGTAGGTACACCTGCCCCAAAGAGTGAAACTCATTTTGGAACATGGCGAGATTTTTATATTGGTTAGCTGTGATAGATGAAAGCAGGTTTTAAAACTTTGGGCGTGCCTTGTCAGGATGCCCAACAGGTCTAAATGAAAAGGTGTTTTTATTTATTTATTTTTTTTTTTTTGGGAAAAGTTTTTAAGTACAGCTCTTTTTCTGTGACTACAACTTACATTCTCTTGTAAGGCAAGGATTGTATTTAAAACCATTATTAAAAGTTACTTGTTTCCTTATTTACTAGTTCTCTCCCTTTAACCCCCATTGATCCTTCCAATAATATGTTATTCCCATAAATAGAGCTCATTGTACAATGTCATCTGTACCCATGCGATTTCAGTGTTCATCTGAAATAGTGCTATCTTGTGACCAGGTGCTGGGAATGGAGTCACCAACTCTTGCTTGGTATGGATTTCTTGTATTTATGATAATATAAGGCTTTTATTTGTGCTCTAACAATAACAAATGAATTTATGGTAATACTGGGTGGTTGAGCAGTAGGTGCCCTGAATGAATGGTCCAACAATAACGCAGCATGCTCTAAATTACAAAGCATTTTAGAAATGATGAGGGAAAATATTTTACAGCTATTTTCAGGATTCATTAAGGATTTTAAGTGATTAGGAATTTAGATTTATGTGTAACTGGGTCAATACCGATAAATCATCAGTCTCTCTGCCATCCATCCATCCATCCATCCATCCATCCATATTAGGTAGAGAAATGCTAGGGGAGGAATAAAGTAAATGAATAAATATGAAAAATATTGTAGGGAATGCAGAATCGTGCAAAGATGTAATATGTCTCTAAGCCAACACAATTCGGTTTGATACATGATCCTTTTATTTTACAGTTTTAAAATGCATCTCACAGCCAAAACCATTCTTTACTTCTCTCCTTGGGGAAATATGCAAAGACATGCAGTTCCACAGAGGTCTGCCCCACTGGAAGGTTTTTATTTCAATGCTATCAACTTCTATTCTCTCCACTCATTTTTCTTTTATTCTCAGTATCCTTTGTTTCCAGTAATTCACTTGAACGATCTGAGCACTGCTGAGAGCAGCTGGGAGAAATCTCTCTGCCTGCCTACTTTGTTGAGAATGGCTTTTTGTGAGGGAGGTTCTTTCTGAGTCTGTAGACAATTAATAAATAAACAGACTGAAATTAAATTATCATTATCTCACACAATCACACTGATAAGAAAATACAGTTTTATTTTTTTGCTGTACAGAGAGGGCTTTAAATTGTATCTGCCATCCTTGATCCCCAGGACTGTGTGAGATAATGATGTTTACTCCTTTTCAATGTTGGGCAGCCAAGGAGCCATTGGGCCAAGCACTCATCTCTCCATACCCAGCCCACCTTCTTCTCGGCCAGTTATCCTGTGGTGACCTTATTTTCAATCTCTTTGTCAGTGGTTTTCCTGCATAAAATAACATGGTAAATATGTGTGTGTGAGTTCATAGGGAGAAAACCTCTGCCAAGCTGTACGGGTCATTTGGTTTACTAAGCAGTCACACCGAAACCTGTTAATGACATCTCTCTAATTGCTCTTGTCACCATCATGATAATTAGTATTATAATCCTCATCATCACCACTGATGGTCATATTTTATTACTTCTAAAGGTCTAACTATATGGTATCATGGCTATAGATTAACCTAATCCACTTACCCTAAATAAGTAGAAAATAAAAAATATAAATTAATAGAGGTGACCCAATCAGTCTGATTGTTCATAAATAGACAACCTGATGCCCTGCCATTCTCTTGCTCTTGGAATACTGTTCATTTGCTTGCAGCTGAGCAATGTCTAAATAATTGTGAAACTCAGTGGTAGCATCTTTTTTCTTTTGTTAACATCAACTTTTTGTATAAATGGTTTTAGAATAAACTATGGGCCTCTGGATTCTTGAAGTTGGGAGGGATTCTCTGTTTATGCCATCTATCACTTAATAGCTTGTGAGGATGGCCTTGTTTCATAGAGGTTGTTAGTGTACCTGCTAGTATAGGATTATTTTTTTTTTTGAAGATTTTATTTATTTATTTGACAGAGAGAGATCACAAGTAGGCAGAGAGGCAGGCAGAGAGAGAGGGAGAAGCAGACTCCCCACTGAACAGAGAGCCCGATGCGGGGCTTGATCCCAGAACTCTGCGACCATGACCTGAGCTGAAGGCAGAGACTTAACTCACTGAGCCACCCAGGTGCCCCTAGTCTAGAATTATTTTATCTGTTCGCCTATTAAGAGATCACTTCCTTGGGCTTAAATCTTTCATTTCACTAAGGTCTTCCTTTTCAACATATAAGAAGTCAATTTTTGACATGCAAGTTTTTAAAACTGATTTCCAATGAGTTTGATTTTCATCAGTGCAAATGGAGTAAAAGGACATGATCAGGTCAGTGTGATTTAATGGAATCAAACTTTTTTTTAAAAAAGATTTTATTTATTTGTTAGAGAGAGTGAGCAAGAGAGAGTATGAGCAGGGGAAGAGGCAGAAGGAGAGGGAGAAGCAGACTCCTCACTGAGCAGGGAACCTGACTCAACTTGGGGCTTGACCCCAGGATGCCAGGATCATGACCTGAGCAGAAGGCAAAGGCTCACCGACTAAGCCACCCAGGCACCCCAGGAATCAAACATTTAGTAAATATTACAATAGATACATTAAATTAACATTTCCCCTGTGGTAGGTATTAAGTTATTTATATGTACTGAGTCATTTAATCTTTTAACAACTCTGTTTCATTATTTTCCCTATTTTACAGAAGAGGTTGTGTGGACATGGAGCCAAAGGCACAAAGAAAAAAATAGTAAAGCCAAAAGTTGAACCCCGCTTGTCTTGTTACCAAGTTTGTGCTCATACACATTATACACTCATTTCTACCCTTCCCTCCTTAAAAATTTGCTCAAATGCAACGTGATATTGCCTCATTGTGGGAAGAAATTTACATTTGTATCTAATAACTTTAGCATTGAAAATTACGGGATTCGCACGAGGGAGATGACGCAAAGTGTAATAACAGAAGAGAATTTGCTACCTCCCCCTTTACTTTATAGAGTCTGTCTTAAAGAGAATTGGAGAAGAAAGCAAGTAAGCCAGGGCTTTCTTTGTGGAAGAAAAAATGATAAATATAGAACAAGTGCTGGGAAGTGGACAGGAAACTCCAGATGCTGCTGAGGTATGGGAGAGGGGAAAAAGTTTTCTACTTTTAAAAAAATTTATTAATGTGATCTTATTTTTAGTATTTTCTTGAACATAATCTCAAGAAAAGATTTAATTAATTTAACCGACTTTTAATTATTTTTAGGAAAGAGACCGAGGTTTCTTGGGATGTAATTGACCCTAAAGTTATGAAAACAGGGTCTAACTAAAGTGTTTACACATCTTCTGCAATATTATTATGACTGCTATTAATAATCACAGCAACTTTGTTTTTATCTAAAATTTAGCTCAAATTTAGAGTGCCTTACTTTTGTCTTCAAAGAAACTCCTCTTGTTCTGTCACTCCATTTCACCAATGCCCTTATTCAGACTGTGGTATATCCAGTAACTGCCTTAGTCAGTTGCATCCATAATTACTGATATCAGAGTCAAAAACCTGATGTCATTACTGGTGTAATAATAGCTGTCTTTTTCACTTTTTAGAATGTTTTTTGTTTTTTTTGTTTTGTTTTATAACTAGAATGTGCCATGCTGCAGGATAACTTTTTCAACACTAATTCATTTGTGCAACAAGTTCTCTTAGAAACACCGTCTACAGGTGTCTGCTTTAGAGAGTGTATAACATGGAGCTCAGAGGGGTGACCCTAGTGTGTCACAGAAATAACACTATACTGATTTTTTCATAAAACCAGCACTTTCAGTAACCCCTTTTACACAGTTGTCCTTGGGGAGTGTATGACATGCCAGGCTAACTTAAAAAAAATTAACACTTATTTCAACAACTCTGCAAGGTTGATGTGATTATTATCATCGTTTTGAACAAATTGAGACACAAGGAGGTTAAATATCTCACACAAAGCAAATCCTACTTCCACTCCTGGAAATATTCACCTTTCCCCCTCCCACTAAAAATAACTAGAAACCCTAGACATTATGTATCGAACAATGTAAGAAGACTCTGTAAGGTACAGAGAAAAAGGCAGAATACGCAGCTTTGAAATTCAAGGACTGCCGTGTTGGTGAGTGTCCTGGGTTTTTTGTTGGCTGCTACATCTCAGATAGGAGGGAAGATGTAGGTAACTGGTAAATGCCAACAAGCACAGACATAAATGGCCCAAATAAAAACCCGTGTTTTCAAGTCAGAGGACTAAGAAAGGGGCAACCTGTAAATCCAAAAAATTTTAGGCAATAACCACTCTGCTACAATCAGACACCACAGGGAAAACAAAATGAAGCAAACAGAAAACATGGCCTTCCATATAACAAAGGCCAAGTCGAGAAGCCTAGACTTCAACCCTTGCCCAGCTGTAATGGGGTTCTTCCACCTCCCCACCAAGGTTGTTTCACTATGCTGAGTAGTGAAACAGACTTTCATCCCCATATGGTAAGAAAGAGACAGCCTTCCCTCTTCCCATTGGGATGGTGTGACAGAAGGCCCAATGGACAGCCAGGACTTGTACCACCACAGCAGTAACAAGGCCATTACCTACCCCTGGGCTGTTAGTGAAGGCCATTTGGGGAGCAGTGATGAGGCATTTCTACCTGTTCCAGCTGAGGAGGTTGGTGGACACCTTGTGCGGAGCTGGAATTCTCACGTCCACCCAGTAGTAGTGAGGAATCCTCCCCCAGAGTGTCAACAGAGGCCAAATGAGAAATCCAGGCTTCTACTCCACTGGTCAGTAGTGAAGTGGTACCCCATGTATCCTACCATGATTTCGATAAAATTGCATCTTCAAAATTTTTTGACTTTGAAATTTAGGAGTTGTAGTATGTTGTGTACCATACACTTTAAGCAGTGCTCTCTAAATCAGGGTAGGTTCACCCTGGACTGTGTATAAAATGATTTATTGGGATGTCAAATTAAAATTTAAGAACTTTTATTAATATTTGGCTATCACATCCTTTCAAATGTCTGTTTATATTGAAATAACATTGTTTATAATGGTACATGTATGTCATTAGTATATAAAAACATATTCTGAGGATGAATGCTCAGTTGTTTTTTTGTTTTTGTTTTTTACTGTCTGGATACATCATGTTTACAGACAAGCATTTTAGACAATTAAGATTTAAAACCTTTCTTACCTGAGGATTGAGCCCTATAAAAATGGGTTGGTATGTTGGGACACGTACTCAGAAGAGTGGCCAAAAGGAAGATTTGGAAGGTTCAGGAGATAAATATGATTTTGTGTTTGGTTATTTTGACTAGATACAGGGACATACCTAGGTAATCACATATTTTCTCCTACTTAATGCCATAGTTCCAACAATAACTTAAAAGTGTAATTATTTTAAGCCCTCAGGTAGAGAAGAACAATGCAGGCATATCAAGAGCTTGCCTATCTGGGGTAAAGTCAGGTGGGCTGAGGTGATGCGGAACAGGACAGGGACAGGGTTTGCTGTAGCCTTGAAACCTGACATCTAAAAGGATAGGATATAGGTTCTAACAGTTCTTCTGAAACTCTGGCAGTTTGATTGATTCAATCAATATATAATGTCTCTAAGCCTCAAGGGTCTCACACTTGAATGAAATTTAATCAGTGATATTAACTCATCTAAGGCAGGAATGGTTTTGATGGAGAAAAGTGGAAAGCCTGGAAAATTGAGATTCACAAAGTGAGGGTCTGCCTGATTTTTTAGTGAGTGCTGCTCCATTAAGGAAGACTCTGGATTGGGGAGATAAAAACACACTTGTTAATTCAGCTTTATTAGAAACTCAGTGACTCAGTGTATGGAAGACTACCACTACCACCACTCTCCTGCCTTGGGTCTTTCATTTCATACTTCCATTTCATACTTACTGCTGGAAAAATGTGGATTCTTAAAAATCTTGCTAATAACCACTCAAAGTGGTTGATTGTTACTGTGTGTCAGACACCGTCCTTGGAGCTTTATATGTATTTGTTCATTTAATTTTTATAGTAGCACTCTGGAGCGGAAGCTGTTCTTGGCTCCGCTGGTGAAGTGAAGGAACTTGATTCCATAGAGACTAAGAAACGTGCTCAGTGCCAAATTGTTAGTAAGTGGCAAAGCTGGGATTCATACTGGGGCACTCACAGCTCAAAGTCTGACTTCTTCTTCTTTTTTTTTTTTTTTAAGATTTTATTTATTTATTTGACAGACAGAGATCACAAGTAGGCAGAGAGGCAGGCAGAGAGAGAGGAAGAAGTAGACTCCCTGCTGAGCAGAGAGCCTGACGTGGGGCTCGATCCCAGGACCCAGGGATCATGTGGGGCTCGATCCCGGGACCCTGAGATCATGACCTGAGCCGAAGGCAGAGGCTTAACCCACTGAGCCACCCAGGCGCCCTCAAAGTCTGACTTCTTAATCATTCTGGCTGAATCTGGAATAAGAGAAGCTTTGGAAAGGAACATTGGTACTTAATTGCTGGTTTTAAGTTAATGAATGGTCTTTGAGGTATTGTGATCAGAAGTACATAGATCTGTCTTGTGTAAAGTCGGTTAGCAGGACTTTATCATGGAGAGTGCATTCTCTAGTTTACTAAAGACTTCTGGTTTTTGGAGTTGAACGCCTGGAGGTTGACTCTGAACTCTAGAGACTATAAGGGAATTACCATTACAACCCCCTCCTGAATAAAATCACCACCAGGGTCATCCCATCAGCAATCCAGCCTCTGCTCTAGGAAGCTTCATTAGAAATGCTGAACCAAGTATGTCCTATAAATGTGATTTCTGTAGCAGGTAATTTGGGACTTTTTAAAGACTTCATTGGATTTTTCTTTTATGTGAACTCTTATGTCTCCTCATTCATTCTGAGTTCTGCCCCAATCTTATATATGGTCTCTGAGAAATCAAGGTTATCTCTTAAATTGATCAAGTTACTCATAGAGTAATGTTGTAAAGAACAATTATAGGGGTTTTGCTACGTTTTGTCCATTTGTAGCACTCAAACATATTTTGAAAAGTCAAGTTGATTGTTTGGTAAACTCCCAGTTGTGTTGGGCCAGTTCTTCTTTCTGGAAAAGTACTCCTGAGAGTTGGCTTGTGTCAATTCTTACAGGCAGGAACATCTGTTAAACTATTTTCTTCTTGTCATTTACAAATGAGTTGTAGTGTTGTTATGGTAGTTTTAAAAGTAGCATATTTTCTTTTTATTCTCTTCTTTCTCCAAAACCTGTCTCAGGTGATCCTGGCACCATGGGCTATGGCAGTATCATGGTTGGGTTTTTTTTTGTTTTTTGTTTTTTGTTTTGTTTTGTTTTAATACCTCTTCAGCTTCCTTTTGGCTGGGATGATCATGTGGAGGTCTGGAACCATCCATAGGCACATCGGTTTAAATAACTAATCAGGGCTGAAACCTCACCTCCACGTAGTACTCCAATTGTCTCCTATTTTCCACTTACCTAGAAAGTTCTCTTGTTGAACATAGCTCAGTCCAACAAGCTTTTCCTTGATACTTTCTATTGTCTGCATATTTTTAATCATTTCTTTCCTGGCTATGCTGGTAATTGACATTTGCTTTCCCAGACTGCCTTACCAATCAGACCAAGGAAGTTGATCTCCTGGTTCTGACCACTTCCACTAATTGCTTTTGGGCACCGGAGTGACTGCTTTTCTGTCTGTTGTATTATTAAAGAATTAATTTCCCACTGGCTTCTTGTACCCGATACAGTTAATGCAGTGGGATTTTTTTTTTTTTAAGAGGGGAGGGTAAAAAAAAAATGATAATAAATCTTTCTAATTCTAAAAAAAAAAAAAGGCAGCAAGATTAAAGGAAGAGGAAATCAATTGATATCAAATTCTGCTGCTTTCCAAATATTTCTATCTTGTACTCACTTTGGCAACACATGTGCTAAAATTGGAATGATACGGAGATTGGCACGGCCCCTGCACGGGGACGAAACATAGATTTGTGAAGCCTTCCGAAGGTTTGTCTCTTCCCTACAGCATATGGTGAAAGGCCATTCTACCAAGGAGAATAGAGATAATTAAGTAAATAATACTTTGTTTAGTTTTCTAATTGATTTTTATTGATGGATAATTTTAAGACCTAATATGTTGATTGCAAGTATATCTTGGCTCTGGAAGGATTGACCATTTCTTCATCGATACTAGGAAGAAATAAAATATAATCATACGGACTAAAACACTTGCATAGAGAAAATAGGGGCTCAAATTAGTGGTAGCACCTTAGTTGAAATAAATGGCAAGCCTCAATGTTAGAAGGTTAGGTTGACGTTAATTCATGAAGTTGCTCTTTGGTTCCTTTTGTTGGGTGGTGATCTTATATAAAAATGCAGAAATAAAGGTAGAGCACCCGGGTCATATGGGATCACCTTCTTCTCCAGAATCTAGAGGCAATTTTAGAATAATAAAAGCTTTATCCTCGCACTCTGAGTGGGTAGGATGAGGATGGGTAGAATGACTTCCTTTTTCTAGAAATGAGTAAATTAAAATGGAAACACTCTGTGAGTTCCTAAAGTCTGAATACCACTGTAAGAAATTGCTCTTCTTTAAAATATAATTCTCATTATTAAAAATTGCCATAATTTAAAAGCCCAAATGGAGTAAAACTACTATTTTTGGTCAGAGAAAATTTATTAAAGTATATATGATGGCAAATTGGTAGGAGATGAGTTTATAGGAATTGAGTAAATTAAAGGTAAGGTTGCTGAAGGATTCCCTGCATTTGTACTTTAGCTCTGGGATTCAGTGAAAAAAAACAAGTCTTCAAAGTTCAGTCCTTTCCTTATACCTTTTGACTTTCCAGAGACTTCTATGGTGGTATTAAGCCCAGATCTCCCTTCTCAGAGCAGCAATCTCATCCAGAAAATGACTCTCTCCCAGTCTTTCTCGTAAGAGCAAACATCCTTATTTTAAAGGTAGCTGTTAAGGGCTACTGGTCCCATTGGAAATTTCCTGATACATTTATGTGGAGCCTATTTCATGGGGATCTATGTTGTCTTATGAGGAACAGAATAATAACACAAATGATTCACTATCTAACGCTGAAATGTCAGACATCTATAGCAGATTGACGAAGGGAAGACTTAGGGATATGAGAGCTTAGGTATTTTAAATCAAACAAATAAATAACCTCTTTGGACTTATTATGCATGCTTCCTAGACTGTGACCAGCTGAAAGTGTTACTGGTTCTAGAAAGCGATACCGTGCTGAATCATATTCAGAACTGTGGCAAATTATTACGTTAATAATTCCAAGTGAATCTTGCTTCATGTTATCCACGTCCCTGTATAGCCCTCTCCTGCATTCACTCTGGGTTCGATCACGTGAATTGATTGGGCCAGTGGTTCATCAGCAGATACAAACACAGGTAGGAGCTTGTACTTGCACATTGTGGTTTCTCTCTTGAAGCCCAGGATATCCAAGATAGCCTGCTTTATAAGCCAGGTAGAGGAAAACCAAGGCACTCAGATCAACAGCACCAGCCAACCGCCAGCATGTGGCCCAATGAAGTCAACCACCCTTCTGCTGACTTGCCAGCTGATTGCATCTGCATGAATGAGTCTAGTAAGCACAGCATGAAGCCAAGACGACCCTCTCTGATTGGGTTTTGCCTAAACTGCCGGTCCAAACAACTATAAACAGATAACTGGTTCTCGTTTTAATCTAGTAAATTATGGAGTGGGTTTGTTTCTCAGCTCTCGATAACCAGTCAGCATCCACTAGAAAGTGCATTTGTGGGATACCCCAAATTGGGTGACTTCTTGTAATTATACACAGAACCACTGCTCAGTAAATTACGTTCTCTGAGAATCAGTTGGTGAATAAAAAATAGGAATAATGGTAGTATCCTTCTGTTTATATATATATTTTTAAATTTACAGAGGTCATTTAGTTTTTTCCTTTTCCAGTTACAGAGACAGATACTTGTGGGATTAAATGACTTGCTCAAAGTTGCAAAAATTACCAGGAGGCAGAAATTGAATTAGCTTTCTTTTATATAAGTAATAAATATTTTAATCTTAAATGATATGGGATAAAAGGAGGGTAATTTGCATTAAAAAGAGCAAAAACATAAAGTATTCAGGATTAAACTTGACAAACTTGACAACAAAGGAACAACACTAATAACAGGCTTTATTGGAGGATGTAAGAGAAGACTGGAAAAGGTAGACAGGCCTGCCAGTTTTCTGGAAAGACACGATATTGTTCAGATGCCACTTATGTCCGAACCCATACACTGAATTTAATCCAGCACTCTGCATTCTTCTTGTTGTGCTGGAACCTGAAAACTGATGCTGCAGCTCATCTGAAAGAAAAATGAATGAAAATGGCCCAGAACAGCAGTTAGAAAACAGAGCAAGAAATTTATGAAAAAGATAAATAATATTGGAAAAATAAACTGTGAAGCTATTGTAATTGAAATAGTATGGTCCTGACATCTTCACTCTTAGATAACATTGTGGCTTTCTGTTCCATTGAGGACAAATAGAAGCAATTAGAAAAGAATTTCTATATGTTCTTTTTACTACATTTGTCACCCTATCTACATCTGGATCTAGATGTTTTGTCTCTTCTGCTGACACCATGGATAAACAGTTCTTGTTTATACTCAATACCAACCTCTTTATTTGATAGTTCATCCTATCTCCCTTTGCCTGTTATACTTTACTTTGCCAGTGATCTCTTGCCGCCATTTTTTCCTGCTTCACTGGATTATCTACCAGTATACAATAGTGCTGTTATTTTTCATGGTTTAAAAAAATGGCGGGGGGGATGCCTGAGTGGCTTAGTCGGTTAAGCATCTGCCTTCGGCTCAGGTCATGATCTCAGGGTCCTGGGATCGAGCCCCACATCGACTCCCTGCTCAGTGCGGGGAGAGTGTTTCTCCCTTTACCCCTCCTGCCAGCTTGTGCTCTCTCTCTCTCTCTCTCAGTCACTCTCTCAAATAAATACAATTTAAAAAAAAGGGGGGGGGGGAGTCTCCCTTGACCTTATTCTCCTCCAGTTTCTACTCTGTTTTTCTTTCAGCAAAACTTACCTCTTAAAGAAATGCCTGTAATTACTCATTTCACTTTTCTTCTCTATCTCTCTAGAAATCATTGCAGTCTCTGTATGTACCACTTGATCAAAATCACTCTTGTCAAACACAGGAAGGACTTCTCTGTTGGGAAAGATGATGTTCGATTATAGAGCTTCTGTTTACTCAGTGTACCAGCAGTCTTTAACACAGGTGATCACTTTTACCTTGTTGAAACACTTCATCTGAATTTTAGGACACCATGTCATTTTTCTAACCTGCATCCACCCAGTCTCATAGCTTTAAATAATATTTATGTGTTTGTGAATTTCGGAGCATATTTCCAGCCCAGGTACCTCATCCAAACTTGGAATTCACCCATCCATCCATCCGTTCAGTGTACTTCATTGGATGTTTAATAGACATCTGAATGTAACAGCTCAAACCTAAGACTCCTGAATTTTGATACCCCAAACCTACTGCTCTCATAGCCCCTTCTATCTAAACAAATGGCACCTGCATTCTTCCAGTTGCTTAGATCCAATGTTATGATGACCTCTCCGTTGCCTTTATTCCTCATAGCGGCAAATACTGTTAAGTCGAGTTGGCAAATGCTTATAAAAGCTCTTCTATCACTATTACCCTCATTCATATCACCCTTGTTTCTCTCCTGGATTATCATAGTAAGCTCTTACTTGTCTTTCTTCTTAAGCCTTCCATGCAGGCAAACTATACCCCAACTAAATTAAAATAGCTACACTAAAGGGGTCGTCTTGTATCAGTATGGCTTAAGTCCTTTTTCTTCAGGAAGTAACAGCAGATGTGGGTTCAGATTCACATTCCACTATCTACAGTATGACTCGGTACATCGTGGACATTTTTGGCCATTGCTCTTTTTTTATGAAATATGCATGTCATTTGCTTTCTCTACCCCCTAATCTCCTCAAAAATCTCTACTGAGATTTTTGAGGAGATTAAACAAATACAAACACACATATGTGTATGTGAAATTTATGAAGTGCTGCCCAAATAGAACATGATAATAATAAGTAGGTAGCGTAATCATTGTGGCAATTGGATACATGAGTGTACAGTGTCTAATATTTCCTCAAGTGTCATAGAATACTAATAATTTCAGGTTAATAGAAATCATAACATAATAACCACATAGAATCTACTGCACAAAATGAATGGAGGGTGGGGAGAGGAGTATAGCCCAGCCACTGGAGATGGATTTGTAAAGATTTATTGAGCCCAGGGAACAATCTGCAGTCTAGTAAATTGGCATTTGAGGGGTGTCACAAGTAATAATGTGCTACACTTTACAATGCACAGGTGTCCAAAGGCTATTATAATCCAAGCATTGCTCTAAAATTGTATGAAAGTAATAGCATGGCTACTATGAGAAGGGTACTCCGAAAAGAGCTTTTTTTTTTTTTTTTAAGATTTTATTTATTTATTTGACAGAAATCACAAGTAGGCAGAGAGGCAGGCAGAGAGAGAGGAGGAAGCAGACTCCCTGCTGAGCAGAGAGCCCGATGTGGGGCTCGATCCCAGGACCCTGGGATCATGACCCGAGCCGAAGGCAGAGGCTTTAACCCACTGAGCCACCCAGGCTCCCCCGAAAAGAGCTTTTTAAAAAACCTATTTAGTACAATCACGGCTGCCTCTCATCCAATAAAAACTATAGCTCAAGAAAAAAACTCGAGAAATTAAATTTTCTGCTCCCAGTTCAGCCACTGCTCCTTTAAGTAATAACCACAGGATAAAATAATTGTATATCAGAAGGGTGTCTGAAACTTATGGCTTGTTAGAGTCAACCCATGTAACAAGGAATTGTTGAAACCTGACAGGATCCAGAAGATACAGGGCGCTCCCCCCCCCGCTTACTGCCTCTGCCACCCCCCACCCTCACAATCAGGCTATTTTTAGAATGAATTAAATGAGTGCTTTCTGGGAAGAATGTTGGTGTGGAATATTTTGGGAAATATTCTTTAGGTCTGTAGCAAAGGTGTGGGACATTTGATGCATCCCTGCTGTCAACTGAGTCCTTGTGTCTGTTCTAGAGTGAAATTTCCATTATGTTCAACCAATTAATTGTTTAGCTGAAACTTCCCACAAGCACAGGTTCAGTTCTGAATACAAAGGAAATAGGAAAGCTGCTTTTTCGGTGCTACAATCTTAAATCCAGTAGCATAATTTCTATCTTATGAAAAAGATGGAAGTTTAAAAATGTTACTCAGATACCAAGCTAGATCATTTCCTTTCAAGGCAGAAGTTAAGGGAGCCAGTGTACATTAAAGATTATAAAAGGGCATCATAATCATAATTGTCATTCCTATAAACCATTTTAGTCTTTTTCTTTTCCAATTTCCCTATCTGCTAGGAATTATGTTAGGCATTAGAGCCACAAGGATGAGCAGGAAAGATACGGTGCTTGATCTATTAGTTTTGTATAATGTTCAGATATATGGCCTCTTAGTTTATCACATCTGAAGACTCTGTTTCCCTCTACCACTTCTTTGGGATCCTCTCCTTTCTTCACACATACTTTTGAGGTCATGCTCCATTTGAATTCTATTTCAAGCTCACTCTCTTTAATGTGGGAATTTAGTTTAGAGGGGATTTGCAGGCTGTCAGTTTTGAAAGCTCTCAGCATCCTGATGGCTCCAACCCCTGTAGACATTTCATTGAACCCCATGCAGTTACTCCTTAATAAGAGTTTGGTCCTCTCCCCAGCTGGTCCTTTCCTTGGAGTATCTGTTGGCTGTTTGAGGTCTTCTCGCTCCCACCTCACTCCCCTCTGCCTCCTCCTGCATTTCTGCCGATACCACACAAGTGTTTCAGGTGTCTTGGTTTGTCCATACCTGCTCATATTTGGGGTCATGGGGTTACAGATGTATTTTCACCTCTTCTTCTTGTTGATGTTATCTGTGGGTTTTGGTTTTCTATTCTAGTTGCTTTTCGTATTTATGGGGGACACAGGGAGATTCAAAAACTCTGCCTCCGTTGCCCTCTTCCCAGAATTCAAAACATGTATTTTTGAACTTGTCGGGACAAGTAGAGAATCTCTGGGGATGGAACAAAGCTAAGATTTACACACATGCCAGAAGTTAAAACAGCACAGCTGGTCTGCACACAGGACTGGAAACTGTGAATCAGGCAGTTGTTTATCAATATCAGAATGTTTTTATTCTTGGAAAGCTTTCTCTCAGGCTGTTAAATCTATACTCACTAGCATTCTATGAATATGTATATATACATATAGACTGCAGACAAAAAAATGCACACATAATATTTTGGAACTGGGAACCAGAAAGCGCTGCTACATGACCACCTGTGTCTAATTAAATATTTGTGGTAATTCAGTGTAATTAAAAATTAAACAACCATTTGGTACAGAGTAATACATCGTATCTCCTCCATCAGTTGTGTGCTTCAATATGCTCTGTGGTTGATTGTTTTAACTTGGACTTGGTGGTAATAGCTCCAGTGTTGTTCTAGTTTGCTGAATTTTACATTTAATATCCCCCTGCCTGCATCTCTTTCCTCCACCCTTCATCCAATTAATTCTTCCTTATTGTGAGATCTTCACTTGAATGTCCTTTCCTCGAAACGCCTTTCCTGACCACGCCACACCTCAACCCCAGTTAAAATGTCTCTCTTTCTGTTCTTTGTGATAATAATGGGTTCTTCTGTAGCACCTCGTGAGTATTGATGCTTGAATAAACAGCAGGACAGTCTCCTTAGGACTTGCATGCTCTTTCTTTAACTGTGTGATTTCAAAGAATAGTCAGAACCTTTTCTAAAGAAGGTTTGAAGAGTCATATAACAGAGCGCCCTCACTTCTTTGATGTCTGATGCTCTTGCTATTTGACTTCATTGAGGAGCTTGTCGTTGGAGTAGGGATCATGGTCCCTAGCTTTTCTTTCTTTCCTTTTTTTTTTTTTTTTTTTTAAATATTTTATTTATTTGTCATAGAGAGAACACAAGTAGGCAGAATGGCAGGCAGAGGCAGAGAGAGAAGCAGACTCCCCACTGGACAAGGAGCACGATGCGGGACTCTATCCCAGGACCCCGGGATCATGACCTGAGCCGAAGGAAGCAGCCCGACCGACTGAGCCACCCAGGCAACCCGGTCCCTAGCTTTTCTTGTGAAGACTCAGCCAGAACAATGTCATGGAGCTTTTTTGTTGTTTTATCATTATTTTGTCGGCACAGCTGCTCTCCTACTCTACTAAGAACTACTCCCTCCAAATAGTCATCCACTCTAGGCTTAGCGTTGGACAACTAAACCAGGTTGGCCCATTCAGGATTCCCTTGCAGGGTTATAAAACTAGGATTAAGGATAGCTGCTCTTTTCAGCAGAGTATGTATAAACTCCAGAGATGCAGTGATCCATGTCCTCCCATGGGGACTTGTCATAAGGAAAAGTGGCATTCTTTGAGCTAGGATGATGATGCCGTCTGGCGGAGATGGGAGAGGGGGTATTGTATTGGCATTTGTGGCCCTGGCTAGAGTTTATCCTTGAGGTCTCACTGCATCTGTACCTTTGGGTTCTATAAGACATTTTCTGTGTTCTCTCTCTCTTTTTCTTTTTAAAGAAATTTCCGTGTTCTAAAATCACCTTTTCTTTCAGTTCAGTCTCATGTAGTGGGTCTTTGCTAGTTGTCCTCTGCAGGACCTAATAAAAATACTAATTCTTAGCTATTGAATGAGCACAGGACACAACATGTAAGAGTTATACATACAGGTAGCTTTCAGTGGAGGTAACCAGCAGTGGCGGCGACAAGAGAAGGTTCATTCTCCATACAGCACTCGATTCCATTAAATAGGGCGCGCAGAACTATGCAGAATTCGTTGTTCACTTGGCAGTGAATATCGGAAGTGGACTTGAGATTCATCTAAGCTATTTAACCATGGCTTCAGCATCTTCCAGATGCGTCATCCTTTTTTTTTTTTTTTTTTTTTTTTTTGCGTCATCCTTCTTAAATAGAGCTCAGTCAGCTTCCTCGGTAACAGCTCCAGAGCTCATGTGAAGCCGTGGCATATTCATATAACGTCGACTGTCTGCAGCCCAACTTTCAATAGTTAATGCTGCTCTTTGACTTCCTCCTGGCCCATCAGGGCACCACTAAGGGACAGGGCTAGGTGGAAAACACTGGGTCTAAATATCAAACTGTTATCTCTGCCTCTGGCGTAGAAACCATCTGGGGCAAGAGATAAACCTAACCATCTGCATCTTCAAGGAGCTCTTTTGCTCTTGCTGCTATCACAGAAACTCCGTGTGGATGCTTTCTCAAGCCCAAGCCACTGACAGCATGTTAGAGCCTAGCTTGGTAAATGACTCTGTGATCCAGCATCCCCGCAGGTGGCTTTTCACACCCCATGCCCTGAACCAGGCTGCATCTGAGTCCAAGACAGGAAAAGGTTATTAAATTGTAGCTTATGGGGGGCGCCTGGGTGGCTCAGTGGGTTGAGCCGCTGCCTTCGGCTCAGGTCATGATCCCAGGTCCTGGGTTTGAGCCCCACATCGGGCTC
>NW_019154100.1:1964263-1965894 GCF_002288905.1 Enhydra lutris kenyoni | reverse complement strand
GTGGGGGGCGCCTGGGTGGCTCAGTGGGTTGAGCCGCTGCCTTCGGCTCAGGTCATGATCCCAGGTCCTGGGTTTGAGCCCCACATCGGGCTCTCTGCTCAGCAGGGAGCCTGCTTCCTCCTCTCTCTCTGCCTGCCTCTCTGCTTACTTGTGATTTCTCTCTGTCAAATAAATAAATAAAATCTTTAAAAAAAAATTGTAGCTTATGGAACTAAGGAATAACTTCCCTTTAATGGCCAGCTCTAGGTGGAATGAGAGTGACAGACAAACACAAAGCTCAGGGCCTTGGGACATAGTAGCTGCTCAGCTAAGTCAGCCAGACTGACAGTATGGTAACTGATGTTCCTCTCTGACTACCAGAAATACTGAGACACGTGCCGAATGAACAGAAGATTTTCAGTGCAACTTGCACCTTTCTGCTGATGCGGAACAGATCACTGCTTCCAAGGACTGATCCTCTTCTTTTTGTTTGAATTGTTTGGTAATATAAGCGATAACTTCTTTTCCTCTTTTTGCATGTTCTTGGTGTTATGACATCAATAAAGTGGGGCACCTGGGTGGCTCAGTGGGTTAAGCGTCTGCCTTCAGCTCAGGACATGATCCCAGGGTCCAGGGATCAAGTCCTGCATCAGGCTCCCTGCTGAGCAGGGAGCTTGCTTCTCCGGCTTCCTCTTCCTCTGCCTGCCGTTCCCTTTGCTTTATGCTCTCTCTCTTTCTGTCTCTGTCAAATAAATAAATAAAATATTTAAAAAAAATAAATAAAACACAATAAGGAAAATAAGATATTTAGGTTTATAAGAACATTGATAAGCTAAAAAAATTGATAAGAGAATTACAAATAACTAATTAACATTTGAACAAGGAACATGCCGAATTAATCTGCATCAGAACATTTGAAATAAGTTACTTTGGAAGAAAATTCCAAATTAACCTTTTCCAATAATTCCTGATATTTCATGTATTTGTTTGTATGTGCATATGTATGAACAGTCAAATATATTTATACTGTTATGTTACTGTTACTGTTCATTTTCATATTGTATATTTTATGCTTTCCTTATGATGTTTAGAGTCAGTAAGCATGAAACCTACATGGTTAAAACTGGAATTGCTCTGAGTTTTCAAGTGTTGTCCCTAATTGTAGAAATTACAATGATCCTACAAAAAAAGAGAAAATTGGATATTTTAAACAGAATAGTGAAGATTAAAACAGGACTAACAAGCCTCATGTGGAAAGCCTATGTTTAAGAAATAGCCCATTTTCTTGGAATGAGATTTCTCTTCCTCTCTCTTCCCTTGTTTGTGACTCTCTGTACTCGCTCAGTGCTTCTATATTATGGCATTCAGATTGCTAGACTTAGGGAAACTTTGTCATAATGAAATGTCATTCCTTTCTGAAAGTCTTACACATTTAAATCTGTGGAAGTAATGAAGCTGATATCATCAAAATATCCCCGACTCCTTAAAATTAAATGTTTTTATTGATTTCTGCAAATCTATGCCAAAGTCAGCATTTTATCATAATTTCGTATGGATTTTTTTTCTATCCATGGAAATCTATTAACTCCAAGTCTGAGCTTCAGCTTTTTTATTCTTTTTTTTTTTTTTTTTTTTTTTTTTTTTTTTTTTTT
>NW_019154100.1:1815664-1964163 GCF_002288905.1 Enhydra lutris kenyoni | reverse complement strand
TTTTTTTTTTTTTTTTTTTTTTTTTTTACTTTGCTGAAATTTATAACATTGGGTTTCTTGCCAGGCACTAATTTTAAGCCCTTCTGAATACTTTGTTCCTCTTTTTAACTTAGGTGCCAGTTGTTAGGGCCAGATGAGAATTACCATGGCATGTGCAGAATTAGAAAATACTTTTTGGAGTCCCTGTTCAGTTCAGGAGGCCGAGGTCAGTGGGTCACTGTGCTGTATTGGATACACTGGGCAGTTACACATGCAATCTGTTTGACCAGCTCTAGCAGCTGAAAACCAAAGGTTTAGGTTTAGGAGAGAGTAACTCTCCCGAGCTTCTGTTTGTCCATGTAGAAAATGTGGACAATGAAGAGCCTGGGGAAACCCATCATTCAAAGAATGTAAGGGGAAAATAGAGTAATTTTTGGAAAGGAGCTTTATAAACTGTTGAAAACTAAACAAAAGTCAGAGGCTGTCAACTTTCCTGAGACTCTGGTCAGTGTTTTTATTTCTTCGACATCCTTAGGTAGGACAGGGTTGGGGTCATCCTGGGGTGTTCTCAAGCTCCACGTGAGAAATTTTGTCTCAGGTTTCCCAGGAAAGCAGGAGTGGTATACATGGTTTGCTGAATGTCTTTTGGGCACCCAAGGGAAAAAAAAAAGCTTATACAAGGGTGAGCCTTAGATACAACAAATCTTTTGTGTTGCTTCTGTTTTAATAACTAATGAATTTTGGAGTTATCGAGGTTATATAAAGATAATTTTAATTTTTTGATTAAAGATAAAAGAAAATGGCATTTCTTATGGAAAAGGGGAAATAAGGAAAAGTCTTATATTTTCTCTTTTTATCATTCAAGTCTCTGAATTTCATATAGAAATTCTGGAATTGAGACAGACGTGTGAATACCACAGCATTTAAAGATATGCAAGTGAAATTGTCAAATTTAAGAACGGCCACCTACACTGCCCATGCATATGTGGGATTTCACTATTCATATTTATGCATTAAGTATGTTGATGAGACACTGCTAATCCTATGGAGTCTGCATATGAAATGTGGAAGAAAAGGAGAAAATCTGATGTTATCCTAGAGATGTTATTTGATTAGCGAGATTATTGACATAAAGTTTTTTTAATTGTTTATAATGGCAATTTCCCTCTACATTTCTAAATTATTTTACTTGTGTTTTTTTCCTTTGAACCCACTTGCTTTTTGATGACCTTCAAGTCTTTGGGACCATCGTCAAATGAGAGGATTAACTTTTGAAGGTTAAGAGTGAAGACGGTCATGAAAATAGACCCTCTAATTATAAGGTTGATATGGCAAAGTCTTATATAGAATTTATTAACTAATAATTCAGTTCCAAGTGCTGCCTTTATCTCATTGCCTCCTTTAAGGCACTGAAGGAAAGAGCTGTGGCAGGGGCCATAAGTCACGTGTGGCTTCTTGTGGCCGTTCTGCTACATACTATACGATGCTCATGTTTATATCTGTTCCCCTCTCTCAAGACCAGCATCTTTCTGTCTGACATCTTTAGGTCACAGGGCACAATTCACCATAAGAAAAAGCCTAGACCAGAATGCCTGGGTGGCTCAATTGGTTAAGCGTCTGCCTTCGGCTTGGGTCATGATTCCAGAGTCCTGCATCGGGTCCTTGCTCAGTGGGGTGCCTGCTTCTCCCTCTGCCTCTGCACCCCCTGCTTGTGCTCGCAATCTCTCTGACAAATAAATAAAATCTAAAAAATAAAAATAAAAAAGAAATAGACCAGACCTACTGCAGAGAGCACCTTATTTTACTTATTTTGCCTCAGGAGTTCACTTCTAAATCTTGCTGGTATTCAAAGTACTAGTAGAGGATTCAATATCAGAAAATGTTTTCCTGCCCAATTTGACTTTGAATCAGACTGTTGATATTTACTTGGAAACCTTTCTTGGTGCCAGCAGCTTCTAATCTATAAGAAAGGGATGGTGATAAATTCAGCCTCATAAACTGATATTTAAATTTAGTTTGATACAAACTCTGCACGTGATTATTAGACATGTCTAAACTAACCCATACAAAGCAGAACTTGCAGACAGTGCTGAAAAATAAAAAGTGGTTTCCTCACAGCCCAGGACAACAAGGCAGAGGCTTTGGTTTTGTAAACCCTACTAGAAAAGACAAGCCTATTAAATCACAGAATTCACAGATTTTTCTGCAGAGTATAGACTTCCTTCCATAGAGGGTGTACTGACTATAATAGGAAATGCATTGAGACACAGGAAGATTGAAAATGGAAGATTGCATGAATGCTTTTGTGTTTGTGTGACATGACCATCTGGTAAAGGAAGCATATAGAATAATACAGACTTGTATGTAAGTTTGGTAGACTCTGAGTCTCCTTGCTATCCAAAAGTTCACTTCTCCTACTTCCATGTTAAGTGCAGGTTAATTATAAATATGATCTTAAAGTGACTTCTAAATGACCCATTCTTAAGCTCAACACTTTGAATATATTTTTGTGCACGGAATGTCTTTTATCTATGGAAATTGGGTTTTGTTATTTCTCATTCATCAGCGATCACATTTCAGTCTTAGCCTGGTTTCTCCTGCACATCTACGGTAGATGTGGGTTACTGCTTTCCATTTGTTTTTTTTTTCCATTCTGAGCATGAGAGCACAATCCCATTAGTAAGCATTGATGACATATCAACACTTCTTTTTTTTTTTTTTAAGATTTTATTTATTTATGACAGAAAGCGAGAGAGGGAACACAAGCATGGGGGAGCTGGGGAGGAAGAAGCAGACTTCACACAGAGCAGGGAACCCCATATAGGGCTCCATCCCAGGACCCTGGGATCATGACCTGAGCTGAAGGCAGATGCTTAACCCTCTGAGTCACGCAGGTGCACTGACATACTCACATTTCTACCTAGCTCCAAATGAGAGGAACATCAGAGTCCATAACATAAACTTCAGATTTTCTGTGTTTCTAAATCATCTTTGGTAGCACACCCAGGAGCATTTCCTTAGAATTAGATATTTCTAGCTTCTTAGGTAGCATTTTTACTTTTTTTTTTTTTTTTTTCCCTTGACCATCATTTTTGGAGACCGGAAAATGCCCCCACCACCAAAACCAAAACCTGCTTTTGCCTCCTAACTACTCAAGTAAATCATAAGAAACCATAATCTAAGGCCGTCCTGAAAGTCAGTTTCTAAACTTAGCTCAAGAGAGAGTCCGTGTTTATGACCCAAGTGCAGCCATTGACTGAATCGATGCGTGTGTGCTGCAGAACTGGGCAGAAATAAGTCTGTCATAGCCGGTAGAGCGGATGCAGTAATAGCCTTCCGGGTACAAGATTGAAACGCTCTTCTTTCATTCTCCTGCTGCCCCACCCCATCTGAAAGAATTACCTGACTGCCTGTGTTATATGGGACTACCTATCCATTACATATACTTTTGTAAGAAAAAAATCACTGTACAAAGTATTCAAGAAAATCTGGTGCCCGGTTTACATTCTGGATGCCTAATGCCCACGGAAGTTTGCCTTTTCGTATTCCGCTTTTCAGGACTGTCTACATGGATACATAATTTTTAAGGAACACCCGCTTGCTTTTACACAATTTGATGTTTTGCTTTTTATTTTCAGCTTCACCTTACGTCCTACACATTTTCTTGATTGCTATCTGCATTCATACTATTTTTATGGAAGTGTAATTGACCATTTTATTCATATGTACATAAGTCATCTCTGGCTGATAGAACCTTTGGACTGAATCCAGTTTCCTGTATTATAGGTGGTGCCACAGTGAAGATACATGCCTGCATAGGATTCGTGCGGTACCTTAGTTTTTATGTAGTAAAAGGATCACATCCTGTTACTCTACATGCTGTTGGGCTTCTCCGGGGTTCTGGCTATTTATCCCTGTATTATAAACCACTCTCCTTTCCGTGACTTAAGGCTACAACAGTTTTGTTATGCGTTTGGAATTGGCAGGTAGAAATTTGGATAGGATACTCTGGAGATAGAATGAGTTTAGGGCCTCTACTGGAAAGACTGAAATGGCTGGGGGGGGTAGGGTGGGGAGGGGTAATTGAATGACTGGAGCCTGGAATCATCTGGAGGTTTCTTTACTGCCATACTACTAGCCTGGGGCAACTCAAAGACTGGGCTCCACTAGGACTGGCTACCAGAATGCTTACCCACAGGTTCTCCACATGACCCAGACTTCTCACTGTATGGTATCTGGGTTTGGAAAGAGAGCATCCTTCAAGGGCACAACTGGCACACAGACCAAGATGATGCATGGGGAACTCAGTCATGGAGGGCTTTGTTGAGGACAGGTTCCTTCAGACCTAATGTTAGATGTCACTAAAGTTCCTTCAATTCCTTTCTCCTGGCTACAAGTGAGTCAGTAGAGTCAGCTGAGATTCCAAGACATTAGACTCTGTCTCTTAATGGGGGACTGGTAAGATGCCCATTACAGGACAGATGGGATAGAATATATTTTTGCAGCTGTCTGGGCCCCACATGAGTTGCGATGGTATTATTTCTGGCGGGGGGACAAGATTTTAAGTGTGTATGTTGTATGGTTGAACTGTGGAATGGAAGCTTCATTTGGGTCAGAAGGTTTCTACAAACCACTTTCCCAACCCAGAGAGAGACCTGGCTTTCACTTCTGCTTAGTAAACCACTAACAATGTGGATTCCTTCAGCCTTCACCACTCAAACCTCAGAAACAACTTTTAGCAGAGCCATAGTGTTTCTGACTTGGAGCCCGATCTCTTCTCAATGTTCAGTTCTTTTTTCCAATTATAAAAGTAAACTTGCCCTGAGACATATGCTTATCATCTCGTCTTTCAACCTGAAAGCTGATGGCTAGGATTATGCAAAGTACCTGATTTCATTGATTAAGTAAGTAATCCATTTAGTTTTTCCTTCTTGCATGAATGCACTGATACATATATTTATTCCTCTAACAAATGTTTATTGAGTAGTTTTTTGCTAAGTTAAGTCCATTGTGAATAAAGGTATGATCCCCACTCTCCCAGAGCTTAATGGATTTTAGGGCAGAGTAAGAAGATGTATTAAAAATGCATATCATAGTACACACACAATAGCGTATTGTGTTAAGTGCAGCAAAAGATAAGTGATGAGAGTGATGTGTGAAGAATAAGGAACTGAACTGATAAAGAGGTAGAAGTAAAGTGTTTGAGATGCGACACAGCATCTGGAAAGGAAATTTATCATCGAAAAATGGAAGGCAGGCAGTTTTACCAGTGTAGCTAGTATAGATGAAAACAAAGCAAAAGCTGAGTGAGGCGAGTGATGGTCTGGTCCTGCGGGTCGGTTGAACAGTCTGAATTCTGTTCTCAGCATAAAGTAAAATTATTAAATGGTTTAAGGGAGAGCTGACATAATTTAAAAAAAAATTTTTATTGAAGTTTATGTTCTATTCAAGTGAAGACATGCAGTGTTATGTTAGTTTCAGGTATGGAAACTAGTGACTGGACAACTCTGTTGCTCTTTGCTTGCGACGTGGATAGCTAGCATCTGAGAGGCGACACTTTTTCTTTAAGGAGGTAGAGACTAGTATGAGGAAGATCAGAAGGATTCTTTAGCGATCAGTAAGGTACCAAGTCAACAATGCTGTTGTGAGGTAATCCTGGTTGGTTAGAGGAGGTAGAGAGAATTGGAAAGCTTTCAGGTATATCTTGATGTTTAAGAATATTGGTGATAAATGAGGTGTAGGGGATATGGATAAATCGCTCAGCGTGGCTCCTTTGGTGTAGCTGTCTATCCTTAATGACAGGCAAAGCCATAGAATAATTCATCACACTCTTCTCCACACCAGTCAAGTAGCAGGTGGCACTAGTGACTTGAGGAGGCAGCTCTGTAGTATAGAAAGGAAGATGCCTTGTGGGCTAAAGTTAAAAAATACTGCCAAATTCTTACATGCTCCCCAAAGCCCTAAGGCTGTTATGGCTGGAGGAAATAAAGTGTAGGTGAGTAGCAGAAGATGATGTCAGAGAGATAACAGGGAACCAGATTGTGTCAGACTTTATAAGTCAAAATAAAGACTTAGAATTTCAGTAGGAGTGAGGTGGGAAGCCATGGAAAATTTATATATGGAAAACAGGTATGATCTTATGATGTTTTAATATAATTAGTCTGTGTTGAAGTGAAATTGCAAAAGAGCATAATCAGAGTGAGGGAGACAGATGAGGAGGAAAATGCAATAAATCATGGAAGCAGATGATGGTAGCTTGTACCAAGATGTTGGTCCTGGAGGTGGAAAGCGGTGGAGAAATTCTAGAAAATCTTCGTAAGCTCTTTGCTTCAGAAATAAAGACAAACAGTTTGGTTTCCATAACTCATTGCACTCTTCCAGAAAACACAGGTTAAAAATGGCATTCTACATTTTACTGAAACAGCTTAGCTGGCAGAAGAAGAATTGTCATACTTTGTGTTAATATATCAAAGGATGATGTTACCACATCCATTTTGAGTATGAAAGCTAATTTCTTCATGAAAGCACTGAAAACAAGAAGCTGCAAATATTCCTCACTTGTGCTTTTTTTCTTTTGCAATGCAAATTTCCCATATATGTCTGTTTCAAAGTAGGATACGTGGATTATTGGAGATAAGCCATCATTTGCACTGTCCTCCTTTAGGGCTTAACAAAGAACTTATAGTGTTCTTAGCTGAGAAGCTCAGAAGTTCTCTGTGCAGTGTATATATCTTGTTGGATTCTAATTCAAACACATGAACTTAAAAAAGAAGAAAAGCTGATAGAGAAATATAAGTACCTCATGAATATTTGATCATTTTGTGGTCATAATTTTAGGTATGATTAGTGATATCATAGTTATATTTTCAAAATGTCCTTATCTTAGAGGTATAAACTGAAAAATCAACTAATGAAACTATAGAATGTCTAAGATTTGTCTAAAAACAAGCGTTTATGTGGATGTGTGTGGCTATGTGTTGGAAAATGAAATTGATGGGGATATACAAAAAACAAGACTGGCCATGAGTTTCTAATTAGCAATACTGCAAAATGTATTTGTAAGGCTTTATTACACCATGTGGTCTACTTTTGGTATTTTGCATATTAAAAAGTTTTTAAAACGAGCTGTTATGTTTATAAAACAAGTGATGTGATAACGAAATTGCATGAGATTGATTAGCTGCCCAGGAGCATCTTGTAGGGTGATAATAATCAAAGATGATCAGCTCAGTCCAAGATACAGCCCATAGGTTGAGAAACTCCATTTTCTAAGGCATCCGGAATTAGTGGATCATGCGTGACTGGTTCATATTAATCAAGTTAAGAGCGTTAATTTAAAATTGAAGATACTTTTTTCTAGTGTTCAAAAGTCTTGGGCATTTTACTATATATCCCCATTGCACATATCAGAATAGAGGGCTGTAGATGTTCAAGGAGCTAGAGGAAAAAGAGGTGCACTATTTTGAAGGATATGTTATGCATAGCATGGTGAGGCCTGCTGAGCCCTCTTAGATCTTCAGTTAAGGACAACTAACTCTCCAGGGATCAGAGGCCAGTATTGTTTCTCCAAATCACTTGGTCTGTGCTTGACATACATATATTGTCAAATTCTATGTTTTTCTATCCCATGCTTTTAGGCCCTTTTGATCATATTCGATGGTAAAGTTTTATTTAAGTATTTTAGACAGATAATCTAATTTACTCACTGTGGATCAGGAAGCACTCTAGCCATGTTTCCATGTCCATGAGTTTTTTCCTACAGATCTCATTCATGGATAGTTATTCCTAATACCATCCTGAGGTAGTTACCATGACATTTGGTCATTATTAGCTGTTGTCACAGAGGATGGATATCCAATATATAGGTACCCTTTCCTGTTTACAGATTTCATAGATGTGGGCTAGACATCTTTGAAAGACCATCTGTCTACCACATTAAGCCTAGTCCACAGCCTTGCATCTACATCTAAAATAACTATCCTTGAATTAAGTATGTGGTTATTTTATTGAATTTATAAAATCTCTATATCTTTATGAAAAACATGCTTCCCAAAGGAAATAGTCAACATTGTTATGTTTGTAAGTCTGGGTCTGTGGCTCTAAACTTCAAGAATGTTAAGGTTATACTATTATTGTTTTCAAGGATACACATGATTTGCTATATACATTTTACTATAAAATTTACTGTATATATAATTTTAGTGTATAATTAAAAGGAAATTTTATACCAACTCTATTTGATATAGAAGTGTTCTAGGTGCAGTCGTAACTTTCATATTCATTTCCAGTTCCCCTTCCTAGTTCACTTTTATTATAAACTCAGTCTACGACCAAGCATATTACTATCAACAACCTCACATAGAATAAAAGGCACATTTAAGAAATGGTATCAAGTCTACCTAGCATATGGTATGTGTGTATCATCATTATATATGAGTTTGGGGGGGTGGCAAAGTAATACAATGTCTTTATAAAATTAAAGAAATAATAATTTAGAAAGAGAACAAACTCTAATTCCAAACCTAGTGTTAACCATTATTAAAATTGTGGATGAATTTTTCTGGCTTTCTTTTTTCCTATGAATACATGTTTATATGTAAATATAGTTACATATTTTTGAACAAGAGTGACATTTTTATTTATTGAGATGAAATTCATATGTAAAATTAACCATTGAATATGAGCAATGTCAGTGACATTTAGTACACTCACAGTGTTGTACAAAATCCACTTCTATCTAGTTCCAAAACCTCGGCATTTCCATCACTCCAAAATAAAGCCCTATATGCGTTAAGCACATTCTCCCCAATTCCCTCTCCCCACCCCTACCTTCTAGCTATCAGTAATATGCTTTCTATCTCAATGAGTTTGTGTATTTAGATAATTTATATCAAAAGAATAACGTAATACCTAACTTGTGTGTCTATTTTCTTTCATTTAGCATGTTTTCAAAGTTCCTTAACTATATAGCATATATTGGTATTTCATTCCCTTTTACAAGGCTGAATAATATTCTGTTTCATGTTCATCCATTAGTTGATTGATGGACATTTTGTCTGTTGCTCCTTTTTTGGCTATTGTGAATAGTGCTATTATGAATATATGTACATACATGTCTTTGTTTAGCACCTGCTTTCAATTCTTTTTGGGTATATAAATTGGAGTAGAATATTTGGAGCATATGGTACTTCTGTGTTTAATTTTTTGTTAAGTAAAAGTGAGTTATTTCATACATATAGTTGTGTAGTATGCTTTATCAACTTAATAAATGCTAAATGTCTTTTAATAACATTCTGTGCTTACTTCAAAATAAAAGTTCCTCAGTTTTGGCCACAAGTGCTATATAGTTTTTATCATGATTATAGTTAAGGGAAAATATTGTTCTTTTTATAAGCCTGTGTTTCAGAGTATACCATATGGAACTTAATTGAAATCTGTCATAGAATAAGAATCTTTAGAACAAGCCTTCAAAGAAATACAACTGTTACCTATTTGTTTAGATAAAAGAACTATTGAATTCCATTTAATGAATTTTTCTATTTTCATGTATTAATGAATATCAAGTATTTTTTGATAGCTACATCATTTTCTTTTAATTCTTCAAAAAATGGGTCAAAGGTTATAACATTATATAAAAATCTTAACCATTTACAGCAATGTAGATGGAACTGGAGGGGATTATGCTGAGTGAAATAAGTCAGTCAGAAAAAGACAATTATCATATGGTTTCACTCATAAGTAGAATATAAGAAACAGCACAGAGGATCATAGGGGAAGGGAGGGAAAACTGAATGGGAAGAAATCAGAGAGGGAGACAAGCCATGAGACTCTTAACTATAGGAAACAAACTGAGGGTCCCCAGAAGGGAGGTGGGGGGGTGGAGTAACTGGGTGATGACATGAAGGAAGGCACCTGATGTGATGAGCACTGGGTGTTATATGCAATTGATGAATTACTGAACTCTGCATCAGAAACTAATAATGTGCTATATGTTGGCTAATTCAATTTAAATTAAAAAAAAAAGAAAAAAATACTTTTGTCAGTCAGATGAAAAGTCAGTTGAAAAAACTCAAGCTTGTGCCCACAATTAATGTATTCAGGCAGCACTATAAATCACCTCGAAGAGCGAGAGCACTATGTATATTTGTGTTTGTGAAAGTACCTATAAAATTCTTACTCATTTAAACCATCATCAGTGTTCAAGAGGCAAACATGGTCGTCCTCAGAGATTCTTTAACATGTTTACATTTTCCATTCTTTATATAAATATAATTATGAATATTGATTTTAAGGATATGGAGTTGGACTTATCCATGTTTTTATTTTATGGATATGGAGTTGGACTTATCTTAGAAAACAATTCCCTTGACTAAAGCAAAAATTCTACCTAACTACAAATGCATTACCTAAGAATCATTCAACATTTTGCTTCATTTGAGCCATCAGTAGTAAATCTGAATAATTTATAGAAAGGACAGTTGTTATCATGAGTCCTATCTTGTCCGGTATTTTCTCGAAACCTTTAGTCTTTCTCTCCCTATTTCAAAGAATGGCTGTCTGTTCAAGTCAGTTTTACTCTTTTTTCAATATTCCTGCACTGCATTTCTCTGCCTCCCTTGCAGTTAGGTTTGGCCCGGTGAATGAGGTAGTAGAATGTTGGCAAATGTGTTGTGTACCAATTCAAGCCATGGCACCTGTAAATCTCCAATGAGAGATCTTCCTTGCTGTCTCCTGTCATGCTGGCTTGATGCAAATGAGCCCAGGAACTTTGGAAGCCATGTTGAATATGGTGAAATCAAAATCTGGAAGGAGCATGAGGGCTGATTTTCCACTTGGAGGAGAGCCACTTGCTTAATAGGAATATCCATGTTAGACTTTTAAGACATTCTGTGCATTACAGCAGCTAGAGGTACCTTCACTATTATACTTCCCTCCATAAATAACAAAGGAAAGCAAAAGTGTCAATGCATTAGGAAGAGTTGTTTATTGGTTTAAAACTGAATATAAAAATGGGGTTGGTTTCTCTAAAAGTCCCTTCTCTTTTTTTAAATACATATATAAGTAGGAAGCAACCTTGCTTAACTCATTCCCTCAGAATGAGAGTTTAAAGAGAAAGAGAGCCAGAGGAATTTATGAATTTACTTTTTAAATTTTACTTTTTTTTTCAAGTCTTAGAATTGAACTGAACTCCATCTAAAGAGAATGAGGACACAATGAGCAGAAAATGAGACAAGTAATTTTCTACTATATTTTCCTTAATTGTGCAAAACTCAGTCAAAAATACCTAGAGAAATGCAATACTTGTAATCAGTGTAAGCAAGAATTAGACTATGATTTGAACCCAGTGGCAAGCAGATATAGGCACGTTTTAACATAGTAATTTAAAAAAAAGAATGAAATGATAAGAGTTTTAAAAATTTTTTTTTTTAATTTTAGTGTCAGAGATGGTGTGAGTCAGCAGAAGGTTAAAAATTAAGTGGCAAAATAAATGAGTAATAGGTCATATTGAGGGAGAGAAGCCCTAAAATTTAATTTTGGAGTTTTGGATTTTGTTAAGTAGTAATTAATAAAAATAAGTAACAGTGTAATTTATAAACAACAACAAAAATATACAGGACTTTATTATTGTTCTGATTCTTGGATAGATGGGCATTGTATCTATTACTGGAAATGTCTGAAAATGCACCGTAAGAGTAAAGGTAGACAAGTACGAAGATTTTCCAGATGGGAGTAAATTAGATTTCAGAAGCTGGGAACTAGAGAGTTTGGGGTTGATTTATGCTAACACTTCAGAATGAATTATTAAGCAAATGGCTTGAGTGTTCTTAGAAAAGAAAATACTAACCATTAGCTAACATCTTTAGTAAGTTCAAGTCTTGCCAAATTAACCTGCTATTCTTTTTTAAAGGGTAATTAGGCTGACAGTTGAGGAAATTGGCGGAGTCTTTATACATCTTAATGTAATCCAGGCATCTCACAAAGATTGCTTATACACAGGAAAGAATCGAATGCTGTATAATATCACCCTTAAGTGAAATTCTGGTCAATTTATAAGTGGATGTGGAAGCAACTATTGCAAAGCTAACTAAAGTTTTGTGTGTGTGTGTGTGTGTATGTTTTTCTTAAGCTTACTTAGGAAAAAATTCCACATTCAGTGGAAAAATAACCTTTATTTTTAAGAGAACATGACTATATATATCCATGATTTAATATTATAAAATAAGATTTTATAAAATTAGTGATTACTCAGTAATTTGTTTTAATAGTATATTGCAGTTTATTTAAATGCCACAAGCAGCATACTACAAATTAAGTGCCATCCTGGAAGTTAATTTGGTAGAAATGCATACATATGTGTGTGCATACATACACACACACACACACGCACACGCACACACATACATACCCACATACCAGCTTCAGCAGTAAGAAAATACATGACTCAAAAGTAAGCCATGATGCCTACATATCCTATCTAACTGGAAAATCATGGACTAAAATACGTAAAAGATTGTACTACATATTGTAGAGATAGCAGACAATCCCACCCAATAATCTAATAACAATGATGTAAAATTAACTCTGCTTTAAAATGAGAAAGAAAGAATGATAGCAAGTGAAAATTCAGATGATACCTTGGGACAAGAGAGATAATGCATAGTCACCAGTGTTCATTTTGAGCATTTCAGAATTTCCAAATATCTACATGTGAATTGATCTGGTAATCTACCGCTCTGTGTGACAAATCACCTCGAACTTAATGGCATAAAACAGCAGTCATTTTATTATGCTCATGGAGTCTGTGTCAGGAATTTGGACAGGGTCTATATTTGTTTCCTAAGGCTGCTATAACAAGTTATCACAAACATGGCCACTTAAAGGAGCTGAAAGTTATTCTCTTGTAGTCTGGAGGTCAGAGATCTAACACAGAGGATTGTGTGGAGTGATGGTCTCTCAGAAGATTTCAGAAGGGAATCTGTCCTTTAATTTCCAAATGGAAAGTCTAGAGATGAAAAGCAGAGTAATTGAACTGAAAATTTCACTAGATGAGATCAACAGCAAATGTGAGTTGGCAGACGAAAGCATCTATAACCTTGAAGATAGATCAACAGAAATGATCTAAACTGAAGAACAGAGAGAAAAAGACAAAAGGAAAATGAACAGAGCCTTAGATGTTCAGATGGCATGTGGTTAAACCTAATCTTCATTGTATGTTAATGAGAGTTCCTGAAAAAGCGGAGGAAGAGAAACGAAGAAATAATGGCCCCAGAGTTCCCAAGTTTAATGAAAGTCATTAAATTAAAAGATGTTAAATTAACCCCAGGTAGAATAAATGCTAACATAAAATTGTAATAGCTTCTGGACATCAACTCATTCCTTCCTCTATAAAGACTGGAGAAGTGCTGTGGAACATGACCTCATGAGTTTGACCTGTGTGTACCTTCCAGTTTCAGTGTACCACAATTTAAAAAATTCTTTTATTTAAACCTCAGACCATGATGATAGTTTGGGTTTTCACCTGCAGTAAAATTATTACTTGCCCAAAATGAATAAAGGGGAGCAGGAGGTACAGGCCTTCAGTTATGGAATGAATAAGTCACGAGGATGAAAGGTACAGCTTAGGGAATTTGTTCAATAACAATGTCATAGTCTTAACATGGTATCAGATGGTGGCTGCGCCTACAGCATAGGGCACAGTGCCAAATCACTGTGTTAAAACTGAAATTAACGTAGCAGTGTGTGTCAACTATACTTCGCTGAAAAAAGTGAACGTGCAAGAGAGCAATAGTACTTACCCATTAATTCCATTTCTTTTCTTATTTATCTAGTGGCAAACTCTTTCTGTAAGGGGCCAGAGAGTAAATATTTTCAGCTTTGTAGGCTATATGGTCGGTCTCTGTTGTAACTACTTGATCATTTGCATGTGTAAACCACCGCCGCCACCAACATGTAACCTCATGAACATGGCTTGTTTCAATTCAGCATTGATAAAAATAGAAAGTGGGCTAGATTCGGCATGCAGGCAGGCTGTAGTTTGCTGAACCCTTTCTGTGATAATAAAAGCTGTGCTCATTGGGTGGGAAGAAAAGTAGGAAATTTGAGCCCTGAAATGACATGCCCTTATCAGAAAAAAAGATTGGGAGGCACATAATTTTGAAAATGCTTATGTTATGTTTTTATATCTTTAGGAAAAGCATACTTTCCTCTTTAAAAGAAACATGATCAAATGTGAGAAAAATCTAAAGGTAGATCTGTACTGGTGAACTACAAAAATAACTTTTTTTTTTCCAGCAATTTGTCTCAGTAATTTGGATGAAGTTAGAAAAACCATCTTTCAAAATGGCAGAAGACACAAAAATAGTAAAGATACCTAATATTCTTGAGAGGAGAACAATAATTCACAACGGTGAAGCTATTAGAATGATCTCTTAAAAACAATTTAACATGATGAGGTATTTGTATAATATAACATTAAGTGAAAACAATAGGATAAAAAAAGTACAGTAGAATCTCAATTGTGTACAAAATGTATTGGGAAAAAACACCAAATTATGAACACTCTAATATTATATCTGGTAATAACATTTAACTTTTGAGAATTTACTATTTGTCTTCCCTTTATTAAGCAATTTATAAAGTTATCTCATTTAATGCTCATGACTAACATACAGAGGTTTATATCTTCTTTTCTCAAAATGAGAAAACTTAGACAAATAAATGACTTGCTTCGTGTCCATATGTAGTAATTTATGGATCTGGATTCAAATTTAGGTCTTGTTCTGACTATAAAGGCAATGATCTAATTTGCTAGGCTTAAAAACTGGAACTTTGGGGGCGCCTGGGTGGCTCAGTAGGTTAAAGCCTCTGCCCAGGGTCCTAGGATCAAGCCCCGCATCGGGCTCTCTGCTCGCCGTGGAGCCTGCTTCCTCCTCTTTCTCTTTCTGCCTGCCTCTTTGCCTACTTGTGATCTGTCTCTGTCAAATAAATAAATAAAATCTAAAAAAAAAAAAAAAAAAAAAAAAGTGGAACTTTGTCAGGCTTTACTTTTATTCTCTGCATATTTTTTGTATCTTTTATGTTACCTGCTTTCAAAGTGTATGATTTTAATAATAAAACTGTGTAAGAAAATAAAGATAGGAATTGTTAATAGCAAATTGATATTACAGTCATTAATGTATTAAGATTACTAAATGTATATTCTCAAAAGAAATATAGTAATACAGATCTGGATGGAATAATGTAGCTTAATAGGTAGTAACATGAATTTGGTTGACAGAGTTCAGGGAAAGCATTTACTTTCAACAGTCACACAGGCATGGGCTATGTCAGCTTAAGCACAGCATCTATTACCTGGAACAGTGCTTTAAGCCCACAACAGTTCCTTACTAGTTTATGGTGAGATAAGGAAAGAAATTGAGAGAAAGCAATTGAGTAATTTTATATGAGATCAATGTAATAATAATAAACTGAGCTTATAGTCTGCATCTTTTTTTACTCCTCTCCCCAAACTTTTTAAAGGAAATTTTGATCCTTGATAGAGGGATAAAAGCCTAGTGCTTTTCACTAGAGCCAGTATGAGAATTACTGACCTGGGAGGTACTTTGTGGTACTTGATCTTCATGTCTTTGGTACTTAGTCATAACTGGGGTTCTGGTACTTTCAGAGAGGAGAAATTAGGGTAATGGAGGACCTGGAAAGGACATGGCTTGGTAAGTGATAGAATATGGAGAAGTAGCAACAGGTGGTCTGATTGTTTTATAATTTGAAGAGTTACCATAGGAAAAAAGAACGAGTGCTTACGATGTGTAGAGAGAACTAGAACCAAAAGGTAGACATTAGTAGAAGAAAGATTTTAGCTCAAATCAGGAAGAAGACTAATTCTTAGAATAGTGGAAAAGTGAGTGTATCCTCCTATAAGATAAAAATATTCTGCAACATTAGAGCTATTCAAATAATTTCAGGTGATAATTTGAAAGATCTTTTGTATAATAGTGATTCTTAAAAGTTCTTGCCTGCTTCCAAGAGTCTGTGTCTCTCAAAATAGGATAAATAATCTGATTTGGTAGTATTGTACTGGCTTACACTGACCATAACCCTCACTGGGGTCTGAAACCGATAATGCTGCTGTTGTGTAACTTCACGACTATACTAATTAATTGGGTCAGTCTTTCTTTTGTGACATGTTTTGGTCCCCTTAGATGTAGCATTTGGGCTGCCCTCTTTAAAAAAATCCCTTATCCTGAAATGGTATTGTGTAATCTCCATACATTTTATTCCCAAGTCTTGACTTTTGTTCAACAATGTGCTTTTGGCCTTGAGCTGTCCAGATATTTTCCTCCACATTGTATTTCTTACTTTTGCATGTGGATTCTAAAAGAACAAACCAGTCTTGAAATAGGCTCGGGAACGAACCGTGAATTTGACAGCCCTAGGTATAACTAAGATAAAGTGAAATATTATTTTATATCCTGAAATAGCCTCCTCTCTTCTAAACTCTCATAGGAACTTCTTTTCCTCACTGCATTCTATTCATCATTCTTCTGCCTTAAATACATGCCATAGCTTAGTCTTTTCTCTTCTTGGTCTCTCCTGAAATCAAAAGGCTTGTAACAATTTTCTTTTCATGTAAGAGGTGGAAAGCTCCCCTTGAATGGCAAATGCTTCTTCTCCTGCAATTTTTATTATTTTGGTACTCGTTGTGACCCTAAATAAGCAGGGAGTGTTTACTGAGCCATCGCTACATCGAGGCTTTGTGCTAAGCATAGTAATTGTATTTCACTGTTTACCCTTAGTCATGATTTGGCTCTACCTCTAACATGGGTAAACCAGGTGATTAACTAGAATTTACTAAAATGAAATATATTTTTGGTTTCTGTGTGCCAAAATAGGGAGTTTGATTATTTTGACTTGCCCTTGGGGAACCATGCATATATATCTTATAGCTGTAATGTCCTACAAGGCGGGGATTGTGTCATATTGTATTTTCTTAAAAGAATAAAAATCCCATACACAAGGATGACTCAATAAACATGTATTTTATGACTTACTGATTTTAGCCTGACATACAGATGGGTTTTATAAGATTATCCAAGCCTACTGGAGAGTTGCACTCAATGGAGAAACCATACCTGCATGGGTAATTTATAAAATGGAGCAAGAACTATGGAGCCTCGGTGACCATTTTTTTAAAGATTATTTATTTATTTATTAGAGAGAGAGAGAGAGAGAGATATCACAAGTAGGCAGAGAGGCAGTAAGAGGCGGAGGGGGAAGCAGGCTCCTTGATGAGCAGTGAGCCCAATGCAGAGCTCAATCCCAGGACCCTGAGATCATGACCTGAGCCGAAGGCAGAGGCTTAACCCACTGAACCACCCAGGCTCCCCTCTCAGTGACCATTTCTAAGAGTGGACCGTTCATAAACAGACTGTTTGTAAGACTAGGGATGTTTGTAAAACAATCCTGAAGCTGAGGTGGAAATTGGACTCTGTAATCAGTCTTCTCTTGTCCTACTGCCAGTGCCAAATTTAGAGCACAAGATCGAGACTCTCACCTGCCGGGGTTTCTGTTCTTTTTATGCTGCTTAATTTAAGGTACCACAGGCAAGTCATGTAATTTACTTGTTTCTCAGTTGCCTCACTGATAAAATGGAAGCAGTAATACCTCCTTTCAGAACTGTGGTGAGGATTAAATGAGGTAATCTGGAAGAAGCAGAAACATAGTATCTAGCACCTAGCAGGCATTCAGTAAATAACCCCCCCCCTTTTCTTTCTTCTTTCATAGCTGATTCTGGAATATTTATTTGACTCTGGCTCGTTGTTCACCTATGATGATTTTCCTGCTTATATAAGTCCTAACATTTATGTTTTATTTTTGACCCTATTCTAACTTCTGGAATTCATCTCCACTTCTTGTCTTAGCTCTTTTTGGTGGTGGTGGTGATGGCATTTGGTTTTGGGCATTCAGCTTTATAGCTGTCCATTTCTCACCACTTCATCTAACACAGTCCTCTCAAGAATGGAGAAAAAATACACACTAACACAAACATAATAACACAAAAGAGATCTGACTTTTCTTTAGAGAAAGATCTTTTATTCAGTTGAGTATCTGATAAAGGCTGCTTTCTCTGTGTATAAATAATATTTTAACAAACCTTATGCTAGCTTCATAAAAGTTTTGTTACTTTTTTTTTTGCATGACTGTTTTAGCTGATCCAAAAGTGATACTAAATATGTTATAATATCTTTCTATTTATGCTGTTTTATCTCAATATTTTTCTGTTGCAGAAGAGTGATAATGGCTCAGCCAGGTAAAATTGCCTGTATGGGAACCTTGGATTTAATATAAATAAATGTTCTAGTTTATGTAGCCTTGTGATCATTGTAACCTGAAGTTATGGTTTTGTGGACTTGAACTCTGCTTTAGATAAATACTGTCTTTTATAAATAAATAATTGTGTAACATATTCAGTAACATATCAAATTAAGGAACCTGAATATTAAATAGGTTTTCTTTAAGAAAAAGAGGATTTACAAAGTGCTATAAAATTGATTAGTTAAGCCTATAAATCATTCTAGGTTTTCATAGATTTCATGCATATCCAAAGGTTATCTGGATTGAGAAATTGCAATTTCTGTTAGTTATTAGTTTGTTTATTCTTATCACAAGGAGAGCCTTAAATATCAAGAATATGAATCCTTTAAATGTAGTATGCGTTTAAAACCTGAGAATGAAAAAGTATGGTGAGTAAATCATTAGTGATATACTTCTATACATCAAATACTCATATAAGAGACCATGGTAAATGAAATATATATCTGTATTTCTAAGTAAGAAAGTAAGAAATATTTATCAAAGAGCATCATAATAGAGAAATTTTATTTTTAAGAATTTACCCTATTTATAAGTTCAACTTTATTGAAGAACTTATAGGATAAAATTAATATGTTGTAAGGACTTGGACCTTAATAAATGAGTTTAGCCCTTTATCACTTTGCTTAAGTATTCACAATTCACACAATACTGTTAAATTTTATATTTAGGCAGGTGCATTAGTATAATCAATCTGTCTCTGAAAGAATCCTGTGATTATTCAAAAATAACAATTATCAGGAGATTAAAAATACCAGGCTAAATTACTCAGTTCTCAGGTGGTAATTTGAGCTGGACTTAGCTGAACACTTGTGCTATTAGCTAGGCTTCATTACACATCTACAACTGTCTGGGATATGTTGGTCTAAGAGAACCTTAATTCCATGGCTGACTCCTTTAGGCTAATCCAGACTTGTTTACATGAAGACACATTTGAAGAGCAGCAAGATACTAGCATTTTTCAAATCTCTGCCTGCATCATGTTCTATTCCATTATATCTTATTCCATCCCATTGGCCAGAGCAGGTCATATGACCAAGCACTTTAGTCAGTATGATAAGTTATCAACCAAAAATGAGTACACATGGAGGGGTGTGAATGAGTTTAGGACTATAGCTGTAATAATGTACTGTAATGAGGTCTAATGAGGCCATGCACTATAAATAATCTCTTCACAATAGAATAAAACACAAAATATAAACATACTTTTTTCAACTTGAATTTCATTTCAACTTGAATTTGCTTGATGCCACAAATATTTGGTTGTTTGGTAACTTACCCCTGTGGTGATAAGCGTTTCCTAATGACACATATATCTCCACATTGTTTGTATGTAGGAAACTTGAATCTCCTTCCTTTCTTCCCTCTTCACTGAGCCCTCAAAAAATTAAGTCATGTCTAATGTGTTTCTTCTGACATAAAATGAACTTCACACAGCAACACACCAAACTAAACAAAAAATTAAAACCCTCAAACTGTTACAAAAAGTTGGGTAAGGTATTTCCAGAAAAAGTTTACATATAACACACATTTTTGCATACCCACATTTCAAAAAAATTTTTTTTATTAGTTTCAGTGGGGGAGTTTATGATCGATCAGTTGCATACAACACCCAGTGCTCATTAATTCAAGTGCCCTCCTTATTGCCCATCACCCAGTTACCCCATTCCCCTACCCAACAGTCTCTTATGGTTTGTCTCCCTCTCTGATTTTATCTTATTTTTCCCCTCCCTTCTCATATGTTCATCTATTTTGTTTCTTAAATTCCACATACAAGTGAAATCATATGATATTTGTCTGTCTCTGCCTAATTTTGCTTATCATGAATGGAACTCTCTAGTTCCATTCAAATCACCACAAATGACAAGATTTCATTCTTTTTGATGGTTGAGTAATATTTCATTGTGTATATGAACCACATCTTCTTTATCCATTCATCTGTAGATGCACATCTGAACTCTTTCCACAGAGCTAATTGTGGCCATTGTGGACATTGCTGCTATAAATATTGGGGGGCATGTGCCCCTTCAAATCACTGTATTTGTATCCTTTAAATAAATACCTAATATGAACCAGCAATTCACTACCAGGTATGGAGATTCTCAAAATTAAGATTTTTAACATGAAATTAAGATGTGTACCAAACAAATTCCAGAATTTGGTGATTTTAGGTAAATGTTCATGTATGGTAACTGTTGAGTGACAACTCTTTATTAATGTTGAGGGTTTGGTGAGGAAGTAGAGTTCATTAAGTACCTTGCTAGCCTTTATATTAATAGTACATTTTACCACCTTCTACCAGCACATTCCTTCTCTCATACTTGCAAAGCAGCTTCTTGGTATCTTCTTCACTTTCAGATCTTTACAAGTAATTCTTACTTTTCCTGACCTGAAGATTTGGGAAAGTCTGTGAGTGAGGAGAGAACAAGAATTATAATTCAAGGGGATAATGTGGTCTCTCAAGAAAATTTTTAGATTAAACTGAGTGTGTTTGTAGGCAAAAGAAATGAATCAGGAGACGAGTGAGGCTTTGTAAGAAAAAAGGGTGTAAATATGGGATGTGTTCCCAGGGAGCGTAGAAATTATTCTTAAAAATAGGACAGGCTTCTTCCTCTATTGGAGAAAAAGAAGGTAATACAATTGTAGACTGAAGAACTAGGCTTTACAAGAGAGCCAAGCATGATGTAAAAGATGTGTTACATTGGAAGGAAAGACATTTTCCTTCCTCATGCATCTTAGTAAGATCAGAGGTAGGATCACTTACTTAGATTGAAAGTCCAGTTTATTTCAGCTTACCTCACATTATTTGACCATCTCCTAGGTGACAAGAATCCTAATAGGGACCTGTGATCCAAAGAGAACAAGGCACAATCCTTGTTGTGAAGGAAGTAACAATCTAAGTGGAAAATGGTCACGTAAACCCAGTGTAATGTTCATAGGGGCTCTCAGAGAAGATAACATCTAAACTTGTTGGGTTTTTAAAAAGATTTATTCTAGAGGGAGGAGCAGGGTTAGAAGGAGAGAGAGGGAGAGGGAATACTTGAGCAGGGGATGGGCAGAGGCAGAGGGAGAAAGAGAATCTCCAGCAGACTCCCACTGATCATGGAGTCCAAGGTGGGCCTTGATCCCATAACTCTGAGATCATGACCTGAGTCAAAATCAAGAATCAGATGCTTAACCCACTGAGCCACCCAACTGCCCCTAAGCTTGGTTTTAAAGGATGTCTAGATGTCGACTGTGAGAAAATAAAGAAATTCCGAGTGAAGAAGAGTAGTTGCCAAATCAACCAAAATGGACAGATAAATGTTCATCATTGATAGAAGTGTTTCTGTTGTTTTTCACCTATTATCACATTGATGAACATGAAAAATGTTCACATCTCACTTCCAGAGATACTGAATGGCCTCCCACCAATGAAGAGTCAATTTTCCAGCATAAAACCTGGTGTTTCTTATTGGTTAGACTCTGCCTGCGCAGAATGAACTGACAATAGGAATAATGTGATGTCTTTTCATCAGCAGTTCTGCAGGAGGTGAATGCTGAGGGGACTAGAATACTGGAATATAAATAAAGAGGGGGTAAAACTAAGGTTAGGAAAACCTCCTACTTTTGACTCAGAGTAGTGATAGATGACTGGAAATGGCTCTGAGGCAGTAAACCAAGGTGCTTAAAATTTTCTACCAATTGAATTCTAATATACCTCTAATAAAATACCCATTGATGAGAATAAACGAACACATAGGAACTGCATTATTTGTTCCACATATTTCAGAAAACTGTTTATACTAATATTCTTTTTATCTGCCCATAAAGAAAGCCCAGCCAGCACAGTTCACTTGTACTGAATTGATTTTTGGCTGTCAGACAAACAAAACCTCAGATTTCCAAGTTCCTGTTAATTAAATGATTTTAGAAGCTATTTGGGTAATCAATTTAGGCGTCTCTAAAAGCTCTCCTTTTCATGACAATCTCAGTAGGGGAATAATGTCCTTAAGTCAGTTTCAGTTAAACACATCTATTCATAATACTATAAAGTCATTCTTATGTTACTCAAATATTCTATAGTTTTATATTTTTACATTAAAAACCCATTCTTAATGCCTCTGGGTATATTTTACAGGAGTGAACATCTGGACCAAATGGTTCATGGAGCTTACCTGTCACACCTATTTGAGACCCCAAGGTTATACAACATTGAAACTGGCAACCTGGTTATGTTGAGAAATTTTCTTTTGATGGTTTTAATATTAATTTCTTTCACTCTCCTGCTTAAAAAACCATTTTTTAGGATCTATGTTGAGTGGAATCATCAAGTCAAATTTGAATTTTGATAATCTGTCTTAATTTTCACCTACCCAATATTGCTTTCCTGTCTGGAAGTAATATAAAATGTAGTTAGGAACTTGAACTTGGAAATCAGACAAACCTGGATTTCAGTTGTGTGAATTTAGGCAAATTTTAAATAATACTTTAAGCCTGGTTTGTTTTCTTCCCTTCCTCTCTCCCTCCCTTCCTTCTTTCCTTTGTTTTTTCCTTTTGTCTTTTTATATATGTCTATCCATCCATTTACCTATCTATCCTTCTTTATAAAATTGATATACTAGTACCTACATTGGAGGCTTGCCATCATGATTTATGAGATCAGGCACGAAACATGGTTTTGTTTGTTTGTTTTGTCTTGGGAAGAATAGACTTTCCATGAATGCTAGCTATGACCATTATGCTAATAATGCTAGCTAAAGACCGTTAATAAAATAATGCTGAACTTTCTTCTTTAGGCAAGGATCTTCTCGCTTAGTCTTGAAGGTATCATGCTCTCTTGATCCCCACTTCCTTGTGCATGGTTGCTCCTTATTTCTATTTATATTAGAATCCCTTACTTGAGACCAAGCCCAAACCCCACCTGTTCCATGAGGCTTTGTCCCACCAATGCAGAACACACAAGTTTCTGAACATAAATGTCAATTTTGTGTATACTCTTTGGGCTTAACTGGAGTCATGGTTCTCTATTGTTTGTTGATTTGCCCTCATAGATACTCTTTTACTGAAGAAATTTTAAATTCTTAGACCATAAATTACATTAACAAAAGACAACACACAAAAATCCTAGAAACCAAAATTGCCCTCCCCCACAAGATACTTCCAGAATGTATTTTAAGCTTTCAGACATTGACTGACTAAATATTTGAATGGCTGTCTTAGAATATTAGAAGTGACTCTCAAGGTCAAAGCAGTATTGAATATGCCTGAAATGCAATATATATATTTTTTCCTTTGAGGTTTTGTCAGTTAAATCTTTTATTGGTGTAGAAAGATAGGCTTTACATCACCGGCTAAAAGCAACTTTAACTTCCTCAAGTTGGGTGCTGCATTTTTTGGGAAAGATTTTATTTATTTGAGAGAGGGAGAGAGAGAGAGAGAGAATGAGAGCACATTCAGGGAGGAGAGGGAGAAGCTCGCAGGGAGCCCGATGTGGGGCTCGATCCCAGGACCCCAGGATGATGATCTGAGCTGAGCATAGACACTTAAAAGACTGAGCCACCCAGGCGCTCGTGGGTGCTGCATTTTAATGTGGGGCCTCCTACTAACTAAACTGTGGCAATATGGCTGATAATAAAGAGGGGCAGCGGCTGGTTTTCTTTTGCTGGCTTGCATCAGACCTCCTTTTATTACCTTCTGTTGCCTGGTAACAGCTAAGGTTGCACTAAGGCCAGATGATGCCATCGAGGCTCTTCCCTGTGCTATAATTTTGAGTGTTGATTCATTAACCATATTTCTTTGATGTTCACATTAAAGACCCATATTAGTGGAAAATGGGAAAAGAGTGATTTGGCTAATGGAACAGCCACACATTATTTGAATAATACAGAGTAAGTTTGTTTAAAAAATGTGCTGAGTAAACTTCTTTGATAATCTGAAGAAAAATAATTTGGTGGTGACTTCCTATAATTTAAAAAGAAGTGGAAGTGATTTCTCTATAGGTGGCTTCTTTTAAATTGCAGGTTTAAAGGTGTCTGATCACAGTAAGGAACTAATTGCCTGGTCTTAACTAGGCTCACTGCTGTAAAAGATCTTGGAAACATTTCTTCTCCTGGAAACATTTCTTCACCTTGAGCTTCATTTTAATGATGCCTTGCTCTTTTTGTATTGAACCTCATTTCAACAGGAAATGTGAGGTATTTTCACTTTTATTTTAAAGGAAAGTTGTATATAAAAAGTTTGAATTGGCGGAGAATAGTTTCTCATTTGTTCTAAAAATTCTGCTCAGAGAGGTAGATTTGTCTTGTTAATTTTTTAACACTTAATAATACTTTGTGACAGCCACTATTTGTAATAGCTCTCTGATATTTTCCTTTTTTATCTCAGAAATATAATTACCAATGCCGTTGGAGTATTATTATATAACTGTATTGATGGAGAACCATGAGAATCTCAAATTTATGTAATTTAAATTCTAAAATTAAGTTTAAGGCATTCCGTATAGTTTTAGAACTAATTCTTCCACCCACCCAAAATTTAAATTTAGAATGAAAAAAAGCAGCTGGCTTCTAATTCAATCCAACACCCCCTACTGTATGTTTGTTATGTTCATATGACTAAGCAAGGTATTTTAGTTCTTGCAAATATGACAAAAACATAGTCTTTGTTTTCAGGTGACTGATGATTTATGGAGGAGATGATAGTCTTGCAAGTGAATATAAAGCCATGTAGAATGTAGTTACAAACAGAAACACATGCAGATGTAGACATATGTACCAGGTCTCTCTCCAGGAAGCAAAGAGGTTTAAACTTGTCTAGAACAGTGATTCTCAGACTTCTGCACTGGACCAACCAGCAGCACTGGCATTATTTGAGAACTTTTTAGAAATGCAAATTCTTGGGACGCATTCCAGACTACAAACTAAAAAAGTCAGGAGTGGAGTCTGACTGACTGTTTCTACAAGCCTTCTGGGTGAGTCTGATGCATGATAAAATTTGAGAACCAGTGTTGTGGAGCAGAGTTGTGCAGTATGGTAGCCACTAGCCACATGTTGCTACATAGTTTAAATTTAAATTAAATAAAATGTGGATTTCAATTCCTCATTTGTAATTAGGCTCATTTCAAGGGCTCTGTAAGCATACGGGGCCAGCAGCCAACATATTGGACAGAACAGATACAGAATATTTCTATCATTGTGGAAAATTTTATTGAACAGCATTGCCCGAGTGCACGAGAAGGGGTGGAGGGAGGGGCAGATGGAGGGGGAAGGGAAAGTCTTGAGCAGACTCCACGCTCAGTGCACAGCTGGATGAGCTGCCCATGGGCTCCATGTCCTGTCGCTGAGGTCAGGATCTGACCTGAAACCAAGAGTCCAACATTTAACCAACTGCCCCACCCAGGTTCTCCCTCTTCATTACTCTTACAACAGTTTCATCCTTTACTTTTCTATCTCCTGATTTTTTTGGATAAGCCCATTTAATGATGAAAATAAACATTTTGCCGTAGATTATTCTGAATGTTTTTCAAAAATGAAGGGGATGGAAAAAATTTTATATATCGATGCATTTGCTATATTATGTGAGAACAATTTCCCCTCCTTTTTTTTGGTGGGGAGGGGGCTAGAAAATACTTCTTCTGAGGGGAAGAGTTGCAAAGGGAAAAAAAAAAACAAAACAGGTTATAATGTATTCTAGGAAAATTCTAGGTTCCTGAACATTATGGTTGGATTCTGTGGCAAAATTGAAGTGATTTTTAATTTTGTGTGAAATGAAATATTTACTTTCAGAAATAAAGTGTTTAGAGTGTCAAGCATTGTTCTAATTCTTTATTATCTTACAAATTTCATAGTAGCATACACCTTTATGCACACTTAATTCCCTGTGGATTAATTTTATTTTTATTTTGAAGATAAAAAAAAATTATGTTAGCTCCCTTCCCGTCAGAACATTTTGTTCATTTTAGACCAGTTCTTTACAGAGCTAAATTAATTGGTATGATTTAAGGCATCCTAGTAAGGTAGAAAAGAATCATTCTGTTAGGTGTCTAGCATCATGTGTTCTTACTTCTAGAATTTTAGGATGGTAAGTACAAAGTAAAATCTCATGGGCTAAAATTTCCTCATTTATGAAACAAAGAGCTTGAGCTGGATTGTCTTGCTTTTTCTGGCTTTAAATGGGGGCAAAGCATAATAACATTATTGCTTGCAAATTGTTTATTAGCTGTTATTTATCAAAGAGCATGCCTCTTGGGTGACAACAAGGTACAGGGCAGGCAAACTGCTGAGAAGTCAAAGAAAATAATATTTGGGACAAATAATAGAGGTGATTGTGTCAGACTGAACAGTAGCAGCTAGAAACTTAACTCTGAGGACTCTGAGACCTGGGGTAATATTTTAAATAGGGGGTTCTCTTATGTAAATGTGATTCTAATTGGTAATGGGTGGTATGATGGAAAGTAAAGAGAAAAGTTATTGTTGGCAGGAAGTGGAATGAGAGAGTCTTTTGTAAAGATGAACCCTATTCATCAGACTTGCACTGGGTCTGCCTCTAGCTTCTGTTTATCCTGTTAAATGCATGTAACTCTGAATCCGTATGATGTAGAAGTGATTGGGCAGATACATTCATTTGTGTATCTATCTGATGGGGTGGAAGAGCATTTGGTAGGACATTAGGAGATCTTGCTCGGGTGCTCGCTCTTCTAAGTAATGCCATAGTGGCTTATAGGAATGCTTGTTTTGACACCCAGTTCTATGCAACTACCTTCTCCATAGACTTGACACTTAAGGCATACCCACACATCAGGGAGAGCAATGTAAGCAGCAGGTGGCTAAATTGCTCTAATTTCCAGCCAGCCTACCTAGTTTACGAGTTCATGGAAATCGGCAGCACCCCAGATCAAAACTTTTTCTGGTAACAAGTAGCCCTAGACGGACCACATGGATTTGTGAGCATTCAAAATGTTGACATTGACTGTTTCCAAACTAGAAGAAACAGTAAGTTATGTGGAGTAGGAAGCAGTGATTGACCATTCAGATCAGCTTAATGCCTTTTATATAACACTGGAGTTTTTTTTTTTCTTATCTCATAATCTAGTCCTTCATCTGCAGCACCAACAACTTACTAAATTTCTCTCCAGGCCTTTCCAAATGGGGCTTGCTAATTGCAGTTTCTAAGCCTCTTTATTAGCTTTAACTGCATTTATGTAGAGTAATTTTGTGTTGACCCTAAGAAGGACGTCTGTTATCAGGGAACCAGAGGAAGAGACAGGAGCAGTTAAATCTATGCTGGAACCTGGTCACACACCACCTGTGTTTTTGCTTTTCCCATTCCTCTGGCTCTAGATTGTACAGTGACAATGCATTTGGTCTTGCCCTCTGTATTTCATTGACCAGAAATTTCTCAGTGATCAGCAGTTGTGCATTTTATTACTTCAAGAAAGAACTAGAAGTAGTTTTTCAAAATAATTTACAAGATTTTCCATAAAAAGGAGTTACTTGATAATTCTTAAAAAATAATAACTATACTGATGTATTTTCCTTAATCATTATTCTAGTTTTAATCTAACACAAATCCTAATCCTCAGTTCTTCCAGCAGCTTAATCTCTAGGCTGTATTCTTTTTTCCCCTGCAGACAGAGTAGTTTGGATTTGGTGATCTCTGAGTCCCTTCAAGCTCCGAGCCTAAGTCTGAAACTTAAGGATGATAATAGGATTTTTCCTAGTTTCTCGAGATTGAAGTCATGAAAAGTGTCTACTGCACTGCCTTCTAAAATGTCCCTTAGATTCATTGAAGTGCAGAGACCATTGCAATAGTCTGACACTGAAAGCTGTTTATCTTCTGGTATTCATCAAATGGTGGCCTCTCACTCTTCCATGAAATGATTTTGCAGGCGTGCAGTCCTCGAAGCAAGTGACATTTTTCTAATTTTAACTCAGGTCAGTCATTTGGGCAAGTATTGATGAACAAGCATTTGTTAAAACCATGTCTCAAGTAATGTCAGTCTGGATTGAACATGTGCCATGCCTAAGAGATTTCTTCATTAACCTGCTGACATGCCAATGAGAGTTCAGTGTTGTTTCAAGAAAGAGTCCCAGGGGCACGTGCCCTTTGCTATTTTTACCATCTACTCTGGCAGTCCATGAATATCATGTCTTTGATTTTTCTTAGGAAAGCTAAATAATTTATGAAGACCATTTCAATACATGATATTTCAATTCTTTACAATGCTGATGACTCTGTAATGTTGAATTGCTGAACTATAGATGTATTGAGATAAAGGAATATGGAGGTCACCATATAGGACTCAATGAGCTGTTTCTATGATTTTAGTTGGTTACTTATTTATTCACTTACTGACTTGAGAAAGGTCTATTTTGAAGCCACTTATCTAAAAAGTGTTGCCTGAAAATCCTGTCCTGAGACCCTCTCCTAGGGACTAGATAATATTCATTATATCCTTTGTTTTTTATTGGCATATAATTGACATGCAATATCCTATTTCCGGTGAACATTGTAGTGATTTGATATTTTTCTATATTACAGAATGAGCCCCATGGTGTCTAGTTACCAAGTGTCGCTATACAAAGTTATCCAGTATTTTTTACCATATTGCCTATGCTGGACGTGACATTTCCACCACTTATTTTCTACCTGGAAGTTTGTGCCTCTTCATCCCCTTCATCTATTTCACCTGCCTTCCAACCCCTCCTCCTCTGGTAACCAATAGTTTGTTTCTTGTGTCTGTTTCGTTTTTGTTTTGTTTGTTCATTTGTTTAATTATTTTGATTCCTTATATAAGCCACATCGTGTGGTATTTGTTTTTATCTGTCTGACTTATTTCACTTAGCATAATATCTTCTAGGTCCATCCATGCTCTCACAAATGGCAGGATTATGTTCTTTTTTATGACTGAGTATTATTCCACTAAATTTCTCTTTACTACATCTTCTTTATCCATTCCTTTATCTCTGGATACTTGGCTTGCTTCCCTAACTAGGGTATTGTAAATAATGCTGCAATGAACATGGGGGTGCCTATATCTCTTCAAGTTGGTGTTTTCATTTTCTTCAGATAAATACCCAAAGGGGAATTGCTAGATCAGACAATAAATTTATTTTTAATTTTTTGAGGTGCCCCCATACTGCTTTCCATAGTGGGTGTACCCATTTGCAATCTTACAACATTGTGCAATGATTCCTTTTTTTCCCCCCACATCCTTGCAAACATTTATTCCTTTTTGTCTTTCTGATATTAGCCAATCTGACAGGTGTGAGGTGATATCTCATTGTGGTTTTGATATGTATTTTCCTGATGGTTTGTGATGCTGAGCATCTTTTCATGCTCATCTTTTCATGACCATCTGTTGGTCATTTGTAAGTCATCGTCTTGCCATTTTTGAAAACACTGCAACTGCTGCTGTGGCTTTTGCTCCAGAAAACCTATTATGTGCCCATTTCGTTTTCTGTCAAATTTGCTTGAGTTAATCTAAAAAGAAACTGTAATAAAAAATCATATATTCCTCTAAAAAATAAAAGTGTTTCTCAGATTAATTCAATAGTATCTTTAAAAAGTGAAAAATTAAAATACAAAAGAATCCACAAAGTACACTGATCCTAAAGGTACAGCTTGATGAATACTGTATATATACCATCCAGATCAAGAGTGAGAATATTTTCAAACTCCGTAGGTTTTCCTGGTGTCCCTTCCCAGTGTGATCTTCTTTCCTCCCCTATTGAGGTAACAACTGTTGTGATTTTTATCATTGTGACTGATTTTGCAAGAATTTTTTATTCAGATGCAGAGACATAAGATAGAAGCTATTTCTGGCTCACAGTAGGATATGGGGGCAGATAAGAGCCAGGAAGAAATTATGAGTACAAAAGTAATCCCAGAGTGCCATGCATTTGTAAGGGTAGTCATGCCATCTCAGAATTTACAGTATTTGCTTTTTATAAATATGTATATCCTTATAACAGACCCTCACAACACTTATGTACTATGAATACCATAATCTCCATTTTACAAATGAGACAACCTGTGGTCATAGAGGTTAACTAACATGCCTGTATTCGTTTTCTGTTGCAGTATAACAAGCTAACACAAACTGAGCGGCTTAAAGTGACACAGATGTATTATCTTGCAATTTCTGTGGGTCAGGATCTCAGGCTAGGAGGTGTACATCAGTGAGCAGGAGTCTTTGGGGTGCTGTGTCTACTACAATGTCAGGAGTGGCACACAGGTGATAAGAAAGAAACTAAACCTGGCTTCAGATCCTACCTACCTTTACACCATACCTCTCTGTGAATTCAGAGTGAAGTGATATTTAAGGGGAAAAAAAAAAAAAAGCTCTTCTGGCCAGCTAAATCTATCATTTATTGAATTCTTATGTTCTATGACCAGGTTTAAAGATATTGGCAATCTTATGAGATAAAATTTCTGTCTCACTTTAAAGATATGAAAGCAGATGCTTGGAGAATTTAATTAACTTGCTTAAAATCACACAGCTTGTCCATGAAGAAGGCAGGATTCTAACCTAGTTCTTTCTCACTCCATATGCTCTGCTCTTACTGACTATATGATATGCCTGACAGTAATATTTGAGCTAGCCTTTAAGGATATGTAGGTTTTCAACAGAGATATAATTGGAAATTATCAGTAAGAATCAGAAACAACAGTAAAAATAGGTAAAGAGTTGGGAAGTGTCAGATATGTTGTTTGGGCTGTGGTATTTCTGATAGGAGACCTAGACCATACCAACCAAATTTTTACTTCCCTTACAAGAGCATTTGATTGGCTCATGCTCTATTTTGATACCAAGGACATTTATGAATACTATCAATGTCCCTATAGAAATATATGGTATTGCATTTAAGGAAAGTGTTCATTTCCTATGCTGGATGTTTTTCTTCAGGACTTTTAGGAGAGATTTCTTTATAGTTTTCAGAGGAAGAAAGCTGAGCTCACTGAACTGAGATACAGTTGGTTTTCCTTAGAAATAGTTGGCTTGCTTGGTGCGGTATTGATGGCCCCTTCTAACGTGTATGACCTTTATGATCAGTGTGCTTTCCTTTTTGGTTTTACTCTTTTAATGTATTTCATCTCTGTAAGCTCCCTTAAATTCTTCTTGAAATGAGTCAAGGTATAGATAAACAAGTGTATGAATAAAATTTAGGTAAGTGGTATATAGGCACCACACTGAATTTGCAGGTAGGCAGAATTCCCGATGCTCAGCTATCAGTCCTCCTAAGTGAAAGTGAACTAGGTGCCCTGGAATGCTAAGTCATTAGCTGGGTTGTTATGCTAGCGTCAATAGATCCCAATGGCAGGCCCAGACGTTGCGTTACAAGGATTATGATTTGGACCTCCTGATAAAGATTCCACTCTGGTGTCTCTTTCCTTTAACTTAGACAGTAATTGGATTCACAGGATGTAAAATGGGAGTTGTAAGAAATTAAAGTCCTTCCACAATTACCTCAAAAGCTATGTCAGCTCAATTTAGATAAAAGTATGCTGGCATAGACTCACAGAAAGTGGTACATCAGCAAAGTGGCGATTGTTACAAATAAAAGCTCACACCTCTCTCACATTTTCAGAAATGTAAACTGTATTAGAAAAATGTTGTGATACAACTCTGTTGCAAATAGGTAGTAGGAACTTGGTATCATGCTAAGCTATTTGAAAGAGTGCAGAGCAAAAGCTAAACACAAAAAACAACCCTCATGAATAATCATCAGCAAACAAGGTGAGTTGAAAAGTGTAGCCCTCCCCCCCATAAAAATTGAAGGAAACTAGAAGGAGGTAGGTTACAAAGTGGTTAAAGGATCAAATAATATGAAAGCATGGAAAAGATGGGAATTACACAGTATGAGAGTTGAGAAGAGGTTAATGTCCTAGAGAGCTTTGAGGACAGAAGCACAATGAGAGGTGAATGGGAGTGACACACAAATCATATGGGTAAGGGAAAAGCAAACAAAATGGTCCAGAAGACACTAAGAGAGAGGTAGCATTCATACATGCCTTTGACAAAAATCATAGAACGAACATTGATGCAGCAGGAAATTGGGTTGGAACAATAGCAATGTCACCTGTTGTTAATGTTTTTTCTTATGAAATCAAGGGGAAAATAAGAGGCGTCTTCTATAAGGAATTCATAGAAATTCTAATGCACTAGATTTCATTTAACTCTTGGGACCTTAGATAGTAAGACACTACGGGACAACCATGTTCATGTAATCACCATCATGAGGCTAATGAGTCCAGATGCAATAGACATTCAGTTCAGGCTTGAATGACTTCACTGTGCCTGCGGTTAGAAATTGTCATAAATGCCATGGCTAAAAGAGCAGAAATTTATTTTCTCAGCAGTTCTTGAGGCCAAAACTCCAGTTTTCCTGAGCCAAAATCAAGGTGTTGGCTAGGCCACACTCTGTCTTAAGACTCTAGGGGAAAATCTGTTTCTTGTGTCTTCCAGCTTCTGGTGGCTGCCAGGATTCCTTGGCTCATAGCTGAAAAAAAAAAACTTCAGATTTCCAAGCCAACACCTTCTAATCCCTGTTTGCTTCTTCGTCGCATTGCCTTTTCTTTGTGTGCATACAATCTCTCTCTGTCTCTTTGTCTGTTTTTCTGTCTCTCTCAAGCATACATGTGATGAGAATTTAGGGCCCACCTGTATGGTCCATGATAAATCTCCCCATATCAAGATCCTTGACTTAACCACATTTACAAAGTCCTTTTATCCAAATAAGGTACATTCACATGTTCAAAAAGAGTAGGACATGGTATCACTGGAAACCATTATTTAGCCTATGACAGTGCCGACTTCAAACATAAGGTGGCGTCTTGGCATAAAATTAGGACTTTGATATAAATTTGCTTTTTCTGAGCCTCTTTAGGCCTTGGTTTTATTCATCCGTCACCTGAATATGGTGTGACTTGCATTACTATCATTGTGAAAAGCAAATGAGGTCATGTTTGTGAATGTGTTGCCTAAGTGATAAGGCACTATTAAAATACAAAGCAGTATAAATATTTTACTATCAGTCTATTATAGTCTAATAAAATATTACTAATATTTTGCTGGATTAATAATGTAATAACTGTGATAACATAAGATAGGATTTGAGGGAATCTGGGAAGATTTATAGGATCAAAAACAATCTCCTCTTTTGTCCTCTGTTGTCTTCCCTTTTAAATGGGAATGATAATAGCACCTACATCCTGGGATTGTTTTCAGGATTTAATGAAATTAGCTGATGTGTATAAAATACTCAGAAAGAGTTAGGCTTATAGTACAGTTGATAATAATAATAAAAAGCCCCGCCCCCCCAAGCCTCTGGGCAATTGGTCTGGAATTTGGGAAAAAGGATGACCATGGACATGCAAAGGAGACCCTGGAAGACATGAGATTGTCAAAAAAAATATTCTGATATACCCCTCATGTGGCAAATACTGTTTTGGGTTAATCCCTGTCTTTAAAACTTTTTTTTTGTATTATTATTTAAAATGAACACATCCTGTTTTTAGCATTCAATATTTATGTTAGTTACTTGCATAAAGAGAGAGAGAAGTGCCTTAAATAGAACCCAGAGAATACCACTTGGGTTCTGTGCTGTCTATAAAATAGGCCATTGAGGAATTAGTTGGAATTAGGATGGAGAAAGTGTGAGGATTTTTGACCCTCATGTATCCTGCGTGAGCCTATAACTTCCTACATGTAGTAGAAAAAAGTCACATGAAACAAATACATGTAAAAAAAATCGTTAGAGGACTATCAAATGAATGCTATAAAAAAACGTTATGGGAGTCCAAATTTTGATAGATGGGGCCAGGAAAGTTTTCGTAAAATAGATATGGAACTGCATCTAGAAAGATGAGCAGGAGCATACTTCTAAGGCAAAAGCAAAAGAACATGCTTCAGGCTTACTAGGCAAAATGTGGGGGCATGAAAGAACATGGTAGGTTCAGGGTACTATGACTAACTGCTAAAACGAAAGTTCTGTGAGTATCTGTAGTATTCTAGAAAATGACTTCGAAAAGAGTGAGCTGTCAAGGAGCTTGCAATTCTAATGAGTTTGCCCGTTTTCATGAGCAGCATGGAGTAAGTTTATATAAAAAAAAAAAAATATAGGAAATTCCAGTTTAGAAAGTATAGCTTGGCATTTGAATACACAGCTCAAGATGGCATATGGAAGACATGATATTTTGTATTATATTTCTCTTTATTTTCTACTAAATGTGTTAGTGAATGTACCAAGAGTTCAGGCATTCTTTAATAGCTAGAAAATAGATGCCCCATTCATATACATGGTATTCCCAAGCTTATTATCAGTAAATGCTATGGTTGATATTTAAGGTTTTCCCCATCCCACCTTCTTTAGAACCCCAATAACATCTTTTAATTCAAAGTGAACTGTGAGCAAAAAGATGGATTTTGAAGCAGTGGCAGGGAGTTGGGGAGATGGATTCCAGGCTTCTGGCTAAGTGCTAGAAGCTTCAAGAATCCCAAGGAAGTCATACACTTTGCTTGGCATCTGACTCACACCAGTAAATTTCTCTGAAATTGTAGTTGTCTTTGCTTAAAATTCTATTCCATTTTCTAAGGCATTCACATTGGATCTTCAACTTTCAAAAAAAAAAGAAAATAAGCTTAATTAAAAAAAATATAATGTATTTTTTTATTTCTTTTATAGTTTTTATTTTACCTTGGCCTAATAAAACTGAGATGTGACTACAGTTGCTGACAGAGTTAATGGTTACCAGTATTAAATAAGTTAGAATGAGTTATAGTCCACCCCGAAGTTCAATATTGTGGATACATCTGAGCACTCAAAGAACTTTGAATAAGAAGGTTTGAGTTAAATATTACACTACATATTTCATTAAATTGTGAGAGTGCCATTTAGCATAATACAATACTAGAATGTTCCAAATAGAAAACTAAAGGTTTTGGAAATTAAAATAAGGATAATTAGAAAGATGCATTCCATGTAAAATCTAGCATGTAGTGGTGGTAGATTAACTATTGATGATAGATGAATTTGATGATTAGAAGATGAGCTTGAGTGGGGCGCATGGGTGACTCAGTTGGTTAAGCATTGGACTCTTGATTTCAGCTCAGGTCATGATCTCAGGGTTATGAGATCGAGCCCCATGTGGGGCTCCATGCTTAAGATTCTTTTTCCCTCTACCCCTCGCCCCACCCTGCTCCTGCTCTGTCTCTCTCAAAAAAAGAGATGAGCTTGAGAGAGGTTCATAAAATATAGAATAATTGAGTATGAAATTATAAGGGAGCACTAGGACAATAACTTTAAGAAAAACTTGGATATTATTTATTTATTTCTAGAAACTTCTTTTTCACATATACTCTGGAAACAGGGTGTGTCTAACAGTCTATGCTATATGATAATTCCTGCTGCCTGATTTGTTTTATGTTATAAAATCTGTGAAATTAAGTTAAATCTTACTGTGTATGGCATAGATTTGCTGAAAATGGGAAATAGCAGTTGCAGAAATGTTAAAAGCAGTTTCAAAGTGGAGGAGTGAGGAGGAGCAACAATAAAAACTGATGAGAAAACCACCTAAGAAAACATGAGAGTTAAAATTCAAGGGACTCTGAAAACTAGGAAGGATAAAAGAAAATAGACCCACAGTTGGATGTATTTTGGTAAACTCTGTTAATTTCCATGATGAAGAGAAAATCATGCAAGCATACAAGGAGAAAACAAAATACACCTCTACACAAAACAAAAGCAAGAATCACATTTCATCAGACATCTCATCCTCTCCCCTTCCCATCGGCCAGTGCTGGGAGCCATAAAAAACAAAACTCTTGCCAAAATCTTCCTATAGGCTCTCTTTTTCTGTTTACCTTAAATTACATCCTCTCTTTCCCTCATGTGATGTCTCATCAAATTATTGGAAAGAATACTGGACTGAAAATTAGAAGATTTGGATTCTGGTTTTTGCTCTGTTCTAACCAAACTTCCCCATTTTCAGTTATGTTTTGTCATTCGGGACTTCAGTATCCTTGCACTGTTAATGAGTTTGAACTAGTTAATTTGTAACAACTGTGCTACCTGTAACATTTTTCTTTCTTTTTGATAGTGAGGCGGTCCAAACATGTTTTAGAATTGCTATAGAGTTTGAGGAGTAACTTTGTAATTTGGAACCAGGAACCAGAATGCCATGGACATACAAGGTTTTGTTTTGTTTTGTTTTGTTTTTCTCTTTTCCCCAATGATATTATTGTTTTGTTCAAAAGTGTATTCTAGTAACCTTTTTTTAAAATTATTTTTAAAGATTTTATTCATTTATTTGACAGAGAGCACAAGTAGGCAGAGCGGCAGGCGGAAGGAGAGGGAGAAACAGGCTCTCTGATGAGCAGTGAGCCCAGCCCTGGGCTTGATCCCAGGATGCTGGGATCATGACCCTAGCCGAAGGCAGACACTCAACCGACTGACTCACCCAGGCGCCCCTCCCAGTAACCTTCTAATACTTCCTAGACTGGCCATAAGATACGGAAGCACTAATCATGCTTACCCAGAGTTTTGGCATTATTGCCATAATTTTAACTTGAATAGGAATTTCCTGAAAGTAATTACCATCGGCAATTTTAAGACCCATGACTGCTAGACCAATTAATGAGCAATTTTCTGATTAGTAATATTCTAAGTCAACAGAAAAATGTTGAATAATTTAAAAGAAAAACTGAGAAATCAAAAATATCTTAAGCAAAGTAATTTTTTTATATTACATGAAAATGTTTGTGGCCTGCCTAGTCAGAATGTTTTAGTACAGTGTTCAGTATTCCTCAGTGAAATCAGGAATTTGATAACAACCAATGTGTTCATAAAGAAGAAGTTCCTTTCTTTTTTTTTTTAAAAGATTTTATTTATTTATTTGATAGAGATCACAAGTAGGCAGAGAGAGAGCAGAAGCAAGGCATTTTCCCTGCTGAGCAGAGAGCCCGATGCAGGGCTTGATCCCAGGACCCTGGGATCATGACCTGAGCCAAAGGCAGAGGCTTTAACCCACTGAGCCACCCAGGCACCCCAAGAAATTCCTTAACTTGGTCTCTTTTCAAAGAATAATAGACTTAGCTGTTTTACAGAGCTTCGATGCTCCCTTCAAGATGAGTATGTTTAACAATGGACCAGTGTCAATATTGTGGATATAGCGATCTAGTTTGGCATAGAACGATCTTTCATCAGTGAATAAATGCTGGACTAAAGGGTTTGATTATTAGATTTATAGATTATTTCAGAGTAGGCAGGGGAATAGGATCTGATTCCAAAGTTATCTTTATAAATGGGAGGGAGAGATCATCAGGACTGGGATTGAAGTTCATTAAAGTTACATGCACCCCAGACATATACAATTGCTGAGCTTGTGGTTAAGTATGATGTTTTAGCCTATGCAATGTACATTACACATATACCACCTAGACTAGTAGACACCACTGTAAAGGGCAATTTAGTCATCATAGTATGCCTCACTCTGATGCTATGGGAGGCAGTGTAGGGAAAGGACTCTGTTGTAGAATCATTGATTTTGAGGACTTTAAATCACCTCAGAATTCACTTTGGCCAATACCTCATGTACTTTTTACTGTTAGCCCAAAGGAAAATAAAAAGTGAGAATTTGTCATCTATAAAAATCGATCTGGAATTTTAATCCTCTCCAAATGGTTCTGGATTCACAAAGTACAAAGCAAGAATATATAACAGATAGCTGAATTGTATCCATACCCACATGCTGTAACTCAATGAATTCTTTATCTTTTAGATTGATAGAAACAAAATCACTACTTTCATTCAGAGTGGTATTTATTAATGTTTAGCCATTTTAATTGTAGAAGAAAGTAAAAAGCATGACATTATATATGTGTTACATATCATAGTGTCCTATTAAATTGTAGAAGATTATTAATTTATACCCCTATATCCTCAAAACCGTTTTCTTATTATTTTTTTATTTTTTATAAACATTTTTTAATTTATTTTCAGCATAACAGTATTCATTGTTTTTGCACCACACCCAGTGCTCCATGCAATCCGTGCCCTCTCTAATACCCACCATCTGGTTCCCCCAACCTCCCACCCCCCCACCTCTTCAAACCCTTCAGATTGTTTTTCAGAGTCCATAGTCTCTCATTGTTCACCTCCCCTTCCAATTTCCCCCAACTCAATAATGTTTGTGTATTTGAAATTCAGTTTTGATGATAAATCCATAAAAAATTAAAAGATTCTTATATGACTTGCTTACTGATTATCAGAGCTCTACAAAAGTTAATAATATAATACTCTGAATTTGTGAAATAAAGCATGTAATAAGAATGTCACTGAGCCGCACTTACACATTTTAAGCAGTCATTAAAGTGACTTAATATGATGGTGATATACAGTAGGGAAAAAGAAAAATACAATTCTTAAAATCAGGCCATCTACCAAGAGTAATAGCTTTCATAAGAGGAATTTGTACACAGATAGACAAAATATAGATGCATATTAAAAACAACAACACTGTAGAGCTCAGGAAAAGACCTGCTAAACTAATAAAATATGATAATAGAACGCAGTTGGATTAGTAATGATCTTATAAGATGAGAGTTGCTGGTATCTTAATGTGATAGACCATATTGCATTGAGACCAGGATAAACCTTAAGTGCAATTATGCATTACTCCAAATGATAATGGAATAGCAGGGGCTATTGGCTTATTTGGGGACAGTGCACCTCTTCTCAGTTTCCTGAAGCCATTGTTCAAGTTGCAGTTCTATAGATAGTTTTCAAACATCTATAACTGTAGAAATAGTAAAACAAACTATCTCTTCTGCTTTTGAGCTCCATACTCCACGTTTTCATAGCAAATAAGTGTAGGTGATTGCCAAGTTACACCTCTGTTTCCATTCCCAGCTTTGGGATTTGTGTATGATAATGAAGCTCTATTACTATTAAAGGAATGAATGATGTAGTTCAGCAAACATTGATTGGTGCTACATAAAGTAACAGCATTGTTTTGGGATTTAACTGCTCAGTTTTAGGATTTCACTACTTAATAGTATTGTCATTCAGGCCTCAGGGATTTCACAGCCTACTGGGAAAGTCAGGCTTAGAAACATTATAACAATATAGTGTGATAATTAAAGTTTGTATGGAGTACTCAGCCAGTTTGGGATGTGCAACTCTTTCATTGACAGGTTGAAAAAGACTTTCCAGGGAGGTTCTTCTCGAATGTCTGTGTCTTAAATGAAAAGAAGTTTGATGAGTTTCTGGGAGATTTAGTTTTATTGGGTATTAGAGTTAAATCATTGCCTACCTCTTAACTATTTATTCAAACTTAGATCCATTCATTTGTCCCCCAAATATTTTGTTACTATTTATGTATAGGTGCTTGAGATAGATAAATGAAACAACTCCCCCAGAAACTGGATATTAAAAAATACTAACCATGTTTCCTATCTAAATAGGAATATCTTTAGAAATATCTAAAGCAGAGGCAGGGGCATAAGTTAATGCTATAAGACGTTATACGCTTATGCACAAGTTCCCATTGGGGAATTAACTCAGTCTAGTTGTGGGGAAAGTGGTACAGAGTGGTTAAAGAGGATCGGCGGATGAGATAACAGCTAAAATGGGACTGAAAGGATGAACAGGAGTCAGCTAACAAGATGGGCCATGGAGAAAAAGCAAGGGATGTTTTATGCGAAGGGGCTCCTTGAAAAACATATAAAGGTATGAGAGGTTTCTGTGTTCACCCAGCTGCAGTGTGTTAATAATATATTTGGATAGCAAGTTGGGTTTCATTTCTTTCTTTTTTTTTTTTTTTTAAAGATTTTATTTATTTATTTGACACAGAGGGAGAGATCATAAGTAGGCAGAGAGGCAGGCAGAGGGAAGCAGGCTCCCTACTGACTGGAGAGCCCTGATGCAGGGCTCCATCTAGGACCCTGAGATCATGACCTGAGTGGAAGGCAGAGGCTTAACCCACTGAGCCACCCTGGTGCCAGCAAGTTGGGTTTCTATGTTCTTGAGCTGCATTTATTCTGCAAGTAGCTAGCCAGCGAGGATTTTAAGTTGATCAGATTTTCAGGTTAAAAGGCACACGGAAAGAAGAGTGCAGAATCCACTGGAGAATAAGTAAGTAGGAAGTTAGAAGACGTGGTATTTTAAGAAATTCAGGGTGTCTCAACCAAGATAGTAGCAGGGGGGATGCAGACATGATTCCATATATTAGGGCTACTAAGGAGAAAAAAAAAACTAGTATTTTTGTTGATTCTATTCTTTATTTCATGAAAGATTTAAGGAAGCTTATAGGGATATATAAGACACAACAGAAAAGCATATTAGCTCATAAGATTATACTACCATAAAGGGAATTAGTGATTGATCAATTAGCAGTTGGGCTGAGGAAGAGGGATGAAGAAAGGATGACAGTGCCTTGGTTTTTTGCTTGGAAAATAGACAAATGCAATTCTTCTTTACTGAAATAAGTAGTAACATGGGAAAATTAGCCTACCTTGGGAAAACACAAGTTCATTTTTGTATATGTTGAATTTGAGGTACGGTTGAATCATCCAGAGGAGAATGTTAAAATGACAGTTGGATATTTTTGCTGAAAACTTAGGAGGATGGTTTGAGCGACATTAACAAAGACATGGTATAGTACCAAATACGTGCTTCAAAACCTCCAAATAAAAACTATCCCAAAGCTTAGTAGTCTAGAACAGATATTTATTTTTTGCTCCTGGGCCTGTAGATTAGATGTCGCTCTCCTGGAGTAAGTTAACACTCATCTTTGGGCTATACCATCTCAGTACTACTTCATATGTCTCCCTATCCTGGGACTAGACATTCCACGAGGGATGTTCCTTTCATGATGGATGGCGAAGATGCAAAAAGAGCTAGCAAAAGCCCATGATGTGTCTTGAGGCCTCAGTGTGCTATACACCTAGCAAATTACCTTGGGCTCACACTCCATTGAGCAAAACAAATCCCATGGCCCAGCCAATAATCAGAAGGGCCAGAAAGTATATTCTCCCCAGAAGACACTATGAAAAAGATAGGGAGCATTCTGAACAAAAATGCAGTCTCCCAAATATAGTGTCTGGATTTATAGCGTTGGATGACTTCACTCAGTGAGAGGGGTAAGGGTCGAGGAGATGATGATAGCACACTCAGAAACACCAGTGTTTAAGGAATGACTCCAAGAATGAAAATAAACAATGGAATAAAATTAGGGAAATAGTCTGTGAAGTCAAAGAAGGGAAACTTCAGTGAGTAGGATGAAGAAGACATTGTCTTATCCTATGCAGCGTTCAAATCAGGACTGAAAGTGACTTTTGTTTAGTCATTTGGAGTTAATTAAGAAGATCAGTTTCTGGATAACAGAGGCAAATACAAATTGTAATAAATCAAGAAGTGGAAGGGAAATGAAGAGGGGATCACTATAAACTACCCCTTCGAAAAATTTGTCAGCAAAGGAAAAGTGGGGGGGCCTGAAATGGATAGACTACCTATGTTGAGAAAGTGATACTCCTCTAAAACCGCTTACAACATTAAACCAGCATTGTAAGCGGTTGGAAACGTTGGAAAATAATTTATTTGAAAATGGTAATAAATCAAAACTCTACCCTTTGATGACCATATCTTGAAATCCACTTAAGGTAGTTAACTATATATAAACAAATGGATTTATTGTGATTATTAAAAAATTTAGTCTCAGAAGTTTTATTCCTGTGTACCAGGTATTACATTATTAAGATGCAGGTGTACAAATATAAATAAAACCTGATTCTGATGTCAAGGAAATTCATAGATGAAATATCCATGTGTCTGGAATTACGGTTACAAAACCTGTGTGTGTGCCCATCAATTCACCTGAGAAATTCAGCTATTTATGTATAAGGCTTAAAAATCATGTGATTTACTCCAAATACTCATTTTCCAGATTTATTCCAAGGAATGAAAATTTGATTGAATGGACCAATTTTGAGGATTTCCATTGCTATAAATTTATTACTTCACATCTAATGTTTGTGGCTTTAAAATGTAGAAATGTCAACAAAGATTGCTCTCTCTTTGGTCGAAACCATCAAGAAAGCAGGGAAATGTGTGGAGAAAGTGAAAGAGAAAGAAAATTTTGTATTTCAAATCAGGTCTGAAAGGATGAGTTCAAAGTTAATTATGCATATATATGCATATGCATAAAAGCCAAGGCATTTGAAACCACTGCTTAGCTAGAAAGACTAACAGGTGATGGCATTTATAAAAACTACTGTTTTTAAATCGCTCAAACTCCCATTTATTGCTCCTCAGAAGCATCTAAATAGGTCCCCCCCCCCCTCTAAATCTTTGATATTCTGGTTTATCCAGTGCTGCCTACAGTCACCCAATCATCAGATTCTTAGAGTGATAGGTAGTTGTAGCTTATGTTGCTCAGTTTCTAACATTCTCTCTTTTTTACTAATGAGCTTCAGACCATCAGCAGACAAATTTTAACATTGAAATAACAAGAGCTTGTCCTGATTTTTTTTTTAGTGTAGTTGACATACAATGTTACTTTGGTTTCAGACGTCCAAAATAGCAATTCAGCATCTCTGTACTTCATGCTATGCTCACCACAAATGTAGCTGTCATCTCTATTCCCCGTCATGTGCCTTTTATTCCCATGACTTACTCATTCCATAACTGGAAGCCTGTATCTCTCACTGCCCTTCACCCATTTTGCCCACCTCCCCAATCTCCTCCGTTCTGTCCATCGTCAGTTTGTTTTCCTTATTTTTCAGTCTTCTGGTTGATTTATTTTGCTTTTTTAGATTCCAGATATAAATGAAATCATATGGTATTGGTCTTTTTCTGTCTGATTTATTTCACTTGGCATAATACTCTCTAGGTCCATCTATGTTGTTGCAAATGGCAAGATCTCATTCCTTTTTATGGCTGAGTGATAATGCTCTGTATGTGTGTGTGTACTTTATTCATCCATCTTTGATGGACATTTTAGGTTGGGTCCATATGTTGGCTATTATATTTAATGCTGCAGTAAACATAGGGGTGCATATAGCTTTTTGAATTAGTGGTTTTGTTTTCTTTGGGTAAATACCCAGTGGTGGAATTACTGAATTGTGTGATATTTCTTTTTTTTTTTTTAAATATTTTGAGGACCTCCATATTGTTTTCTGCAGTGGCTACACCAATTTACAATCCAGTGAAGGAGGATTCCTTTTTCTCCATGTCTTTGCCAACACTTGCCATTTCCTTTTGAGTCTACTCTTTCTGACAGGTGTAAGGAGTTATCTCATTGTGGGTTTGATTTTCATTTCCCTGATGATGAGAAGAAAAAGAAAAATGTGAATTAATCCAATTTCATCAATATTGAGAACTTAACATTTGGCCTTTTAAAAAGTGTTAGGGAAATAAAAGGACAAGTCATACTGGGTGAAAATTGTGTGTGTGTGTGTGTGTGCTGACAAAAAGCTTGCATTCATACATACAATTTTTTAATATATGAAGAATTCTAACTAAAATAAAGACAACCCAATGGAAAATTTTGAGTAAAATCCTCATAAAAAATAACATGGGCAAATATGCATGTTAAAAGATATTCAACATTATTATGAGGTATTTCAAAGTAAAACAGTAAGATCCCACCACACATCTACTTGAATGGCTAAAGTAAAAGATTGACATAATGCCAGGCAACAGGAACTATCATATATGGGCTGGCAGGAAAGTAAAGTTTCTAACCATTTTTAGAATCAATTTGGTATTTTCTTCTACAACTTTGTGTGGTGACAACTACACTTACCATGTGAGCATTTTGTACAGTATAATGAATGTCAGATCATTGTGTTGTTGAACCTGAAACTGATAAAGTATTGCATGCCAACTATACTTCAATTAAAAACACAGTTTTAAAAAGTTAAATGTAGTCATGTAAAAAAAAAAAAAGTTCCAAACTACAAACAACCCAAAAGAAAATATATGAATTGATAAACACCTTTGGTATATTCACACAAGGTAAAACTACTCAGAATAAAAAGGAATGCTCTGTGTATTAATATAGACAAATGTTACAATATGATACTAAGCAAAAGCATCCACATAAAAAGAGTACATATTAGGCATTTATAGAGTTTTAGAACAAGGAAACCAATCTACAGTTAAAGAAATCAGTTTTGTGGTTGAGAATATAAATAGAAAAGATTTTTAAAGGGAAATTAGAACACTGGGCGACAGAAACCTTCTATATCGCATGGTGCAACACTTAAATAGTATCCTTCAAATGGGTACATTTTATGTAAATAATGCTTCAGTACAGCTGAAATGAACATGAACAGAGTCAAAAGGCAAACCATAGCATGGAAAATTTGTATTGTGTGTCTGAGGCCAAACGCTTAATTGTTTATAGGATAAACACAATTAATAAAAAATTTAAATCCTTAAAACCCATAGAAAAATAGGCAGAGAATAGACATAAGAAAGATAATATATAAAGAGAAGGTCAGTACACTGTTAATGAAAATGTAAATGACAAAGAGGAAACGTTTTTACCTAATTATTTATTGGACATCAAAATGTTTCAGTATACTATTGGTAAAATTTAGGGAAATATCTTTTTATATATATTTTTTTGTTGGATGGCATTTTGACAAATTTGCTCAAAAGAGCCATAATCTTTGAGTTGAACATTGTACATCTAGGACTATTATTACTAATGTAATGTAATTATTACTAATAATTATTACAAAAACTAAACTCATATGTCTGAGTTGATTTACATACAGGAATATTTGGTGTGGTGTTGTCTGTAATCTCATAGTAAGGGAAATAATGATGCACACAGTCCATAGCAGACAAAATAAATCAGGGAAATTCAAGCTGTGGACGACTACAGAGCCATTACAAAGAACAAAACAACTCCTTATGGACTAATAAGAAGGAGCGGAGCTTCCAGGCCCTGATATAAACAGTTAAGGGGCAGAACTATACATGTACACATGTGCACAAATACACACTTAACTCTGGGTGCTATTGGATAGTTTGTTCAGATAGAAAAGCTAAATGGTGCTTTTATTTTGGCACTCTTTGCTCAGATCATAATGACAAAGTTGACTTTCTGAGTGTCTCCAGATTGAGGGAAAGTCCAGTTTTCTAGGAGAATTTATGCTTGGAATCTTAACTAATTTTTAACATTCAATAATTGAATGGTTTACCTGGAATCAAACCAGTTTGCCCTTCAGATACTCATGCTTATGAGAACAGGACAGAAATACTGTATCATTAGTCATCATACACCAGCATTATACAGTTCTCAGGGGCATTTTTCCTGGATTCATTGAGTCTTTTGATTCATTGAGAGGCCATTCTTTGCCATGTCAAAACCCTGCTGCTACTTGCAGTGTCTTTCAATTAATAAGGTTTTTTGGTAGTTTAATATGGTAGCCCAATCATATGATGTCTCTTGCGCAAGCCGAACCTTGTAATTTACCTGTAAAAAGAGCTTCTGATTGTGCCAAAGGAGGAAATGTACTGTTAAATTTTAACTGTACAGAATATTACCCTAACTCTAGGAATTGGTTTTTCTTCAGTGATTTGCTGATAGTATGAATGTGCAAAATTTTAGTGCATCCTGTTTGAAGTGTTTGTATTAAGAACAAAGGAAGGGAAAGTCCCATTAGGGAAAAAATAAAAATAGATTTGAGAGATTTAACAGAACACAGAGCTATTTTTTCTACTTAATTTATTTCTGACTCCAAATATTAGATACAAATTCCATAAATTACACAGAAAAGTGTTAAAACTGACAAAATCCAAGTCCTCATTCTTGCTGTAAGATTTAAGTATGCCAAAGTATATTTTGCTAAGTGTACATTAAAGTGAGAAAACTTTTTCTATTGTAGGTCACTCACTATATCATGGTAGTATAACAAAAGGGAAAGGCAAATTAATTTAGTTAGAATTCCTGCAAAGAAACCAGAGGTGATATTTTATTTATCTGAATTTTATAACAAAAAGAAACTGAAGTGTTACTCTAAAAAGTACAATCAATATTTAATATTCTCATTGACCTTTCACAATACAGTTCCTTAAGAAGGTTATGGACATAGTAAGAAAGAAAATATAAATTTGGCATTAATGTGAGAGGGGGACTCAAATGGCAGAGACAGACTCAGACAAATTAAGAAGTCAGGGAACAAAACTGTGGAAGCACATTCCCAGAATTAAAGAGAATGAATGGAGAGAGGGTGGATAAATGAGGGGAAGGGAAGGCAGAGAGATAATTATTAGATAGACTCCAGAGGTTCCAAAGTGTTAGGTAAATTACTCTTGTCAACTGTTTCCCTGAGGCTGTGACTTCAGGGTGTCATTAATTCTTACTTCTTATCATTACTCCTGTTAAACACTCTAAGATTTCATTTGCTCTTTAGCTCAAGGAGTTCCCCTGGTGAAATGTTTTTTAATGACCTCTGGGTGTGACCACATCAATTCCAGCATAATGATGCCAGGCAGACCTCCAGACTAGAAACTCATGTACCTGCTCTCATTTTGCAGGTTTCTCTTTCACTTACTGAAATTTATGTTTTGTTTTTTCCTTCCTTCCTTTCTTTTTTTCTTTTTTTTTTTTTTGCATTTTAAATGGAATACTGCATAAAAAGGACATTATGGATTATAAAAGGGAAAAAAACTAATTTTCTATTGCCCAGGATCTTTGAAGCACAATGAACAAATATTTTCCTATCATAGATTCATTTATATCTTTGGCTTAAAACCACTTTCTATTGGCACCTGGCTGGCATAGTCTGTTAAGCGTCTGACTCTTGGTTTACACTCAGGTCATGCTCTCAGAGTCGTGAGATCCAGCCCTACTTTGGGCTCTGGGTGCTCCGTGTGGAAGTCTGCTTGAGATTCTCTCTCTCTTTGCACCTCCCGCTCATGTACATTTTCTCTCTCTCAAATAAATAAGTCAATCTGTGTAAAACCACTTTCTGGGGAAAGCATTTGAGCCAAAAAACCAAAGCTGTATCTATTAAAGGGTGGGTGTAACATTGCCTTATTATGTGTTAAACTTCGAAAACACTTTCTATTATTCTTTATATAAACACTATATATTAAGGTATAGTTAAAAATGAAGGACTCTATAATTGGAGGATTGTGACATTTGGCAATGAGTGAGAATGAAATGCCTATATTTCATATATATATTGTCTAAGTTTTTCTTAATTAAAAATTACATTTTTAGAAAATGCCTTACTTGTACTAAATAGATTTCAAAATAATATTGTTGTCTAGACTCTCGACCAGACTTACACACTAACGTACTCCACCTCTGCCATTAAACTTCCAAAAACCTAAAGGAAATTCCCTTTAAACATTTATTTGAGGGGTGCCTGGGTGGCTCAGTGGCTAAACGTTTATTTGATGTGAACTTTATGAAAGCTAGAGGATTTCTTTAGATATCTTAAGTCCAGTCTGCCACTAGTTAGTGTAGTTTAATTTTACAGCTTGTATTTAGAAGTCTTTTTTGTTAAAAAAAAAAAAAAAATTAGACTGAACCATTTGAAAATGTAATTTCTGACTAAGAACATGTTTAGAAAATGGTAGCATCATATGGTTTAGTTGTCTATAAAGTTATATTTTGTGTTACATTCAGACATTCTCAAAGACAGTATTTATTCCTAAGTAAGTAAAATTGTAATAAATGACAATATGATTTTGTAGAATAATAAATTTATATTATTTACATTGCATCCAACTACCTGTGAACAACTTACCATCTGGTTGTGAATTAATTGATTTTGGAAAATTGTTTAAGGACAGAATTTAAAATTTGGAGACAGGCAAATTTTGTAACTGAGAAGTGTTTGATTCTTGATTTTTTTTCTTTCCCACTCTTTCCCTTTGTTGATACATTCTTTGGTATATTCAGCAAGTAAAATATTCCCAAACCAAATCACTAAACCTCATAAAATGCACAGAGTCATTTCAGGCTTCTCTCTGTTGGGTATCTTCCTTTATTTATACCATTAGTGTTTACATAGGCAGGCAGTCCTATTGCTTCAAGAAAACATAAATCCAAAAGAATTATGATTTACAGAAAACTCTGACTTCTTAAATTGTGCCAATGCTTAAGGGACCTTAAGATTTCCTAATACATTATTAAAACCAAAGCAAATCAAGACAACTTATTCACCAAATGTCTCTGTTAAAATGCTGCTTAACATGTTGGCCATAGAGTTTGGATACATGAATCAAATGCTAATCAGATTGCTTCTGAAGACAGCCATTAAGAATCATCCTGATCTCTAGGATATAGTAGGTACCAATGAGTTTCAGTGAGAGGAACAAAGGGAACAAATTATTCTGGTCAGTTTCCATTAATTTTAATCACTAACACGATTCTCTCTTTCATTTGAAATGTTAACTGTATATGAATTATCAACAAATGTACCTTAAATAATAGCATTTAGTCCTCTTTACAATTTGTGCCCATTCTTTAACAACATGTTTCCACAATTAAAAAGATGATAAAAATAAGTGAGATGGTATATTAAGTGAAGATTTTTATCATACTCTGAATTGGCTATACCAACGGAGATCAGATCTTGCTGGAAAGAAAATGTATTCATTTCTTTTTGTGACCCAAAATAGTCACACTGCGTGATTGTGGGATACAGTTTGATGCTGTAAGCTTTGAGTTTTCTTCCTCTTTCAGACATCAGCCCTTCACAAAACACTCTGACCATGACTTTGGGAAGATGGTGATAGGGAAAAAGGAGAAGTGCCTTTTTTTTTTTTTAACATGGACAATGGAAGTGATTTAATTCATTAGAAGACGCCATGACTGTGAGTGTGTGCATGAGCATTTATGGTGTATTCAAATAAACTTTCAAAAAAAAAAAAAAACTTTCATGAGATAAATGGCAGCACATATATCTATAATGCTGTGACCCGGTGTCATTTTGTACAGTTGCTACTTTGTTCTGAAGAATCACAGGTAGTCTTAGTGTCATCCAGTCTAAGTAGGTTCTATTTCTTCTGTCAGTGTAGGTCAGCTGCTAGTGGCTAGTGGTTGTGTTGAGCAGGATCCTCAAAACCAGGCTAGCTTCTCAGCATTCCATGTGGTAATTACTTAGAAATATATGATAGATGTGTGAGAGTGGTGGAACTCTTCCCATCTTATTTGGTATTTCTGATCTAGTACAGTTTTTAATTTTATCTCTGAGGAACCATGCTGGGAAAGGTGGTAGGCATTCATTGAGACACCTACTCTATTCCAGATCAGGTGCTCTGCTAATAAGCATGTTGTAGCTATTCATTTATTCCTGATAGGAATGTTACGGTGGCATCATCTTCAGTTGACAGAGGAGATGATGGAGTCTTACAGAGATTAAGTTGCATGCTTAGGACATAGAGGTAAAGTCAAGACTTAAGTTCAGCAAGGATAATTCCAGATCTCCTATCCTGAATTATTTCAATCTTCTATCATTACTTATCTCAGGTCAGCAGTATCAGAATTAGAACCCTATTTCTGGATTAGAATCTACTGGGTTTTTTTTCCCCCACTAATTAATTTTTTTTAGTGAACACAAATAATTGGTTGATAAAATATAGAGCAGGTCTTTGGAAAAATTAGAGCCATGGATTTTCCCTGTTGAAAAGGACTTCAGCTGTTGCTTACCCCAACCATTGTTTTTATGGTCAAGCCTTCCCTCCTCTATCATTAATTAAAAACTAGCCAATGACTGAACCACTGTACTAACTCAAAACCTGTTCAAAGAAACAATATTTTATATACTTATACATTATTTATTTTGAATTAAAGTCATTTGCCTTATTCTGCCAATAATTCTTAAGGATACATAAATATATTCAGAAATGCTATTCAGTGGAAAGAGTTTTACTCAGGGTATTGGTTAAGTAATTTCTAGTCCTGATTTTAATGCCTATCAAATTTGAATTTGTAAGTAGATCACACACTTAACCTAGGATTCTAATTTCTAAAAGATATTTGATCTCTATAACAACTATTTCAATATGTTCAATTCAGCAAATATTATTGGGGATCTTATGTATGATGGGTAATATAGAGAGATGTGATACCACCTGAATAAACCAGAATCCTTGTTGGTATAGGACACAAACATGTAAATATAGACAACCATAAACTGTGTTGATAAAGTTTTGTATGAGAAAGATCTTTATTATTAGGGGACATGAAGTAAAAACAAAATCTTAAATATGTTTCTGATCCTCAAGTAAGAATAAATGTTTATGAGCTTCACAGAAAAAACTACACAAAGACAAGTAAAACATTACGATAATTATCATTACTCTGTATATACGTCTTAGTCTCTTAGCCCCCAGAAAACAGCAGAAATTCACATTGTCTTGAGAATGAGATTATTTTAAAAACATGGAGGTGATTGCAGTAGGAGTCACAATTAACATAATCACCTTTAAGAAATACTCTGAAATGATTGTGCCTTATAAAATGATGGTGCTTTGGTGAGTGCAGGAGTCTGCCACCACTCTAGACCGGAGAATTCATAGTTTTCAGGAAGCAGGATCTTCACTATAGTGATACAATACCATAAAGTTGTCTCTAACAGGAAATAACACAAACAAAAAGGAATGCAAAAAAATCATACAAATTTCATTATTCCTTGAAAACATATTTAAGTGCAAAGTAGGAACCCACTGTAATATTTTAATCTCATTGGCCACAAGTAATCTCTAAGATCAGAAGTCATATTTACTATTAGAGCATGAGGACAGTCTCCTATCAAATGTACTTCATTTTGTTTTCTTGAACCCAAAATGTTGATGTTTATATGGAACTAATGCATGCTGATCTGCTTTTCCTCAGCTGTAATTCCTCTTTCAATCAATACCTATTTACCGTCATAGCTAGCCAGTGTTTCCATAATCTGGAATTAAAATGGACAGATCAGAATACTTACTATAAAGTATTGGATTTGTATTCATCAATTTGTGTTCACTTAACTGATTGTGACAAAAAAAAAGTATGGCAAGGTATCTGTCTCTGATTAGGAAACGATGGCCATTAAGTTACATATATGTTCTTTAATGTACATATTATTCATTGAATCAACCGTTGAACAAATATTTTTTGAGCACTGGCTTGGTGAACAGTCTTTGTAAGGTTTTAGGGACACAATAGTGAGGAAGAAAACTGACATGGCCTCTGTCTTTACAGATCTTAACTCCATGGGAGAGACCAAATAAAGAAGAAAATTATAAGTTGTGATTTAGAGGAAAAGAATATGAGAGAAAATAGCAGGGATCTGCTTTAAATGGGGGGGGTCATAGAAGGTTTTTATGAAAATTGGTATTCATTGTGAGATCTGTTGAATAGAAAAGAGCTCACAGGGTGTGGAAGAGAAGGTTAAAATGGAGTTAGTCAATGGAGGTTGTATAATGGGCGGAGACATTTGCAAAATTACTAAGACAAGAACAAAGAATATTGACTCTGAGTAATTGCAAGATGGTTAGCATGCTGGAAAGCAGGGAAAGGAGCCAGGGAGAATGCAGTCGTGGCCAGACCCAGTTTACACACGGTGCTGTTAACCCTGGTCAGGAGCTGGGATTTTTGTTGCCACAGAACATGTGAAAATCTAGAGGTCTGCACACAAATTGAACTTATTAGGTTATTTGTGTGCCCTATATTGTACTTAAAATACTCACACTCTTCTTTTTTTCATTCACTCATTAAGTCATTTCTTGATTCTCCCATTTTTTTTCTGAATGCCAAACTTGAAAAATATCAAGAATCAAAAAGTTTTAAGATAGGTCTCTCCTCCTCCTTCCATAAGACCATAATCAAATAGGGATGGACAGATTTTTATCTTATAAAATGTGTTAATAAAATTGAAAATGCAATAATATTTCATTAAATTGTTTAGACCATCAGGGATGGAATCTGGAGTCAGCAACTTTTTAGAAAAGATGTTCACCCTTGACCTCTTGAAGTCCCTAGTAGATAATATGCCAAGTCAGGCATTCTAATCAATGGGCCTAGACCTGGTGAGTTTGTTCAGGGAATGCATCTGGCATATATCATGCAAGAGAAGGAGATGTGGCTCAAAAAACAGATTGGAAAGAAATTATTAACCTGTTTTAATACCGGTATCAGTGTTTTTAATAGTAATCTATTAGGCCGAAGATTTTTCAGGTGGAAACATGACCTAATAAGGGGGTGGATTTTAGGATGAATGCTCTTGCCTATATCTCAGGCCACCATTTAGCTCCTAGAGTTTATCTGCTTTTCCCTTCATGTACATAGAGATTTTATGGCACTCAGACTTTATCATGGATATCTTCCTCATGAGATCCCTAAACAGTCACAAACCTAAATTCATTATGAACACTTGACTGTTCATTTCCTGTGACTGCAGTAACAAGTGACCATAAACTCAGCATAAAAAAACACAAGTTAGGGGTGCCTGGGGGGCTCAGTGGGTTAAAGCCTCTGCCTTCGGCTCAGGTCATGATCCCAGGGTCCTGGGATAGAGCCCCACATTGGGCTCTCTGCTCTGCAGGGAGCCTGCTTCCAACCCCATCTCTCTCTCTCTCTCTCTCAAATAAATAAAATCTTAAAAAAATATATATTCTTATAGTTCTAAATTTATAAGTCTAAATTTAGAAGAGGTTGGCAGAACTGCATTCTTTCTGGAAGCTTCAGGAAAAAAAAAGATTTATCAGCTTCTATCAGACATTTGCATATATTTGCTTATGGTTCCTTCTGTTTTCAGAGCTCATCATTCTAACCTCTGGTTCCATGGTCACATCTCCTTTTTCTGAGTTGAACCTCTTTTTTGTTATTATGTTAGTCACCGTACAGTAAATCTTGAACTTCTTTTGATGACTTTCGCCCATCTGAATAACACAGGTTAGTCTCTCCATCTCAAGGTGGTTAACTTAATAACATCTGCAGTCACTTTTACCTTGGAAAGTAGTATATTCCCAGGGTCCAGGAATAAGGCTGTAGATATCTTGGGGGACATAATTCAGCCTTCCATAGTTCTGCAAATGTCATTGTCAAATTGTGAGTTCTGAACTCTTGGGCCCCCAATACTTGATTGAACATTTTTATCTTTTCAACAGAGAGCAGGATGGCAGAGCTTCAGAGATGCTGAGTAGGAGACAAAAAGCTGCATGATTTTGCTTTACTTTTCTACCTAGTTGCATTTTTCTAAAGTGACATTGTCCCATTGAAGGGAATAAGGGGGCCTTTGAAATACTGACATGTACAGGATCCTGTGATGCTGAGATCCAGAAGAGCTTTCATTCCCATCCTTTTTCCTCAGAAGGGAGTCTGTCACTCTGCTGGAAGCCTCTTTGAAGCAGCCACAGCTTTGGCATTGCTGAGTGCAGGGACTTCTCAGAAAGAAACTAAAAACAAAACAAAACAAAAAAACCCACTGCTCTTTTTCATTTCCTGTTAACGAGAAGAGTCCAAGTTCAAAAGAATGCTCTTTCCTTGGTTTTTCATATGTCTATTAATAGGACAGCGCCAGGCTGTAACCAGGAGTTGATAGTAGATTCATGAAGCTAATGAGAATGGAGTTAGGACACTAGCTATGTCTCATTTGTGCAATTATGAATAATACAATGGAGGTAATGACCCCATGCCTTTTAGTAAGATGTTATTCTTGAGGACACCAAGAAGCTTTTAAAAGCATGAAGCCTCTAATCTTTACATTTTAATTGGCAAGAATGTTCAAAAAAATATATATATAAAGACTACATCTGTACAAGTGGCCAAATCAACCAGCCTGAAGGAAGATTTATTTTTTTCCTCTTCATATTTTTTATAAGTTTAAGTCATTTAGCACCACGTCTGAAACACATGTGAAACAAAGGAGTCATTGAGCAGGTTTAAGTGCAGTTATCAAGTCGCTGTGACTGAGGTATGAGGCCTCATGTGCCTGGACAAAGCAGTTGCTTTATTTGGAATCAATGAAGACTTGCTGAGTATTGGAAGAGTTAAGGTCCAGAATCTAGGTACTTAAGTAAATAGCAAGTATTTAGGAACAGGAAAGTTCCTTAGACTTTGGGGCATAGACATGACCTTTCTAATTCCGTATTAAAGATAGGTGGTTCTGAAAAAAAATTTATAGGTGATTCTGGGCTTAATAGTTAGAATTGGCCCTTTCTCAGTCATTAAGTATGGTTTATTACGAGGCTAGTAAATTGATTTCCAAGTCTAGAGTCCTCTCGACTCATTGCCTTTCCTAAATTTTAAATTTCACTACCAACTTGTGAAAATTTGATCCATTGTCCACAATTCCAGGGACTGTTATTATTAAAGAAGTGTCTGTTGATTTAAACCTGGTCCTGTCATAACCCGTGTCTTCCAGATCAAGTCAGGAGTTTCAGATTTTCAATTTCTGTGGCAAACCAAATGTATGTCCCTCATTCTCAGAATTGAATCACATTTTTCCTCAAGTTAGGAAGTCTAATACTCTATTAGTAAAAGTGTTTTCTTTTTTAAAACTTTTAACTTAGGGCAGTATGTTTGGAAATCAGAATTTTTTTTTCCAGGAAAATAGTAAGTAATGATTAAGGTGATTGATAAGCTTTTTGAACTCACACTGTGGCTTAGCTTGTAAGTCTTCTGAGTCCCTTTGAGGTTTTTAACGAGGGAAGACATGAGGTGTGAAGAGGTTCTAGTTTCTGGTGGAAGTGAAAATGGAGAAGGCACTGTGATGTGGAGGGTTTACAAGTCAACAGGGACCAGAAATAATCTTCCATTCAGTATGACTTGTATTTCTCTAGGTAATAAGCTCTGAGAGTTGAACGTAGGCTGTGATAAATGGGTTTGCTCACCTTTGGTAGATGTTTTGTAGACTAAGGGGATGCTGTTGAACAATCTTAGTGCGTTTTTTTCTTTTCCTTATGAACTGCTTATATTAAGGTAATGGGACTTAGGCATTCTACACTTTCCTAGAAGTATTTTATCACATTCTTTATATTCTTCTGGAGGGCATTTTGGAAAAATACGTCAAAAGGCTTAAAAAAGCACATAATTTTTAAAGTAGCAGTTCCTCCTCTAGGAATTTTCTAAACAACAAAACAAAAAATATCACAGACAAATGCGAAGATTTAGGATCAAAGATGTTCTGGGATACCTGGGTGGCTGAGTCAGTTAAGCATCTGTGATCTGTTCATGTCATGATCCCAGAGTCCTGGGATCAAGTCCTACACTGGGCTCCTTGCTCAGGAGGGAGCCTGCTTCTCCTTCTGCCTTCAGCTCCCCTGCCCCAACAAATAGATAAATACAATCTTAAAAAAAAAAAAAAAAAAAAAAAAGACATTCTTTGTTGTTCTCATAAAAATAATGTAAAAATTAGAAGCAACATATATGTTCACCCTATGAATTAAATGCAGTGTACTTTTCTGGATCTAAGCAGATAAAACACACAGCAGATTAAACAGGGTAATTTGATATAAGGAAATATAAGGAATAATTAAACTCTGATAAAGAGTAAATATTATATGTATATTATATATATGTAAATATAACAACTATATAAGTATATATAAATATATACAACTGTATAACTAAATCATACACACACACACACGTATACAGAGAGACAGAGACCGAGAAAAAGAGGGATACAAAGAAAAGGAGATAAAGAGTTTGATTCAGATCTCATGGAAGAAGTGATAGTCCAGCTCACTGGATAGCAGAGACAGGCTGGAAGTGATCTGTGGTCACTGGACAAGCAAGAGGCAACCTGCTAAAATGCAGGCATGGAGTAGGAATTCAGTAACTAATGGTGAAAGTGTACAGAGGGGTGGGAACACTTTGAGCTACAGGAGAGCTATTCAATGCTAGTGGAGGCTCAGTGAGAATCTTGTGGGTCATAGGCAAGCTGTGTAAGGGACCACAGAGAGAAAAACAACCCTGGGATTCCTCCAGGGAGGGAGGAACTTCTCAGGGAACTACAGAGGGAATCAGGGTATTCATGAGGGTGAAAGGACTTGAGGGCAACCGTTTTCTGGGTCAAGTGAGGCATAGAAAGTATCTCCAGGCTAAGGCTGTAAGATTGCCAAAAGCTCTCATTTTGGGGGCCAGTTGCTAATAGCAGAACTCTGTGTAATATCCTTTCAGCCACTTTTCTGACACCCCCACCCTGTGTTGCAGCTGGAAAATGCTGGAGAGCTCCTTCCTCTGCAGTTTGTCTCTAGCATTCTCTGAGAGAGGTTAATATTGTGCTCACATTAAAGGAGATATATTTAAAGAAATTGCATCTGTTATCCAGAACATATATTGAAGGGTGAATTTAGAGGTCAGAATAACTATAACATACACATGATGGTGAAGCATAAGATAGTATTATGAAAACTGTACAACATTGCCATACATACATATGCCATACACATACATATATTATGTTGGAAGAAAGAGGTTTGCTTAAAATCCAGTATAAAAGGGGCACCTGGGTGGCTCAGTGGGTTAAAGCCTCTGCCTTCGGCTCAGGTCATGATCCCAGGGTCCTGGGATCGAGCCCCGCATCAGACTCTCTGCTCAGCGGGGAGACTGCTTCCTCCTCTCTCTGCCTGCCTGCCTCTCTGCCTACTTCTGATTTCTGTCTGTCAAATAAAAAAAAAAAAAAATCCAGTATAAAAATTTTGATTTCCTTAAGCTGGGGATTTTTCTTGTGGAACAGAAATCACTCTGTGTTCAGGTTTACCAGACCCTCCTTGAGTCACCCTAAGAAAAATGGATTTTGGGTAATGGACACATGGTACTGCCATGAATACTAATGTACTTTGTCTTTCATCCAGGAGTCTCTTGTCTTCTGTGAGCAACTGTAAATGTTAAGTTGAAAAATGTTAAGTTGAAAAAATGTTAAGTTGAAAATAACTTCTTGTTCTTGACTCACATTAACTAGCTAACTAACTAAATGAATGAGAATATTTTCTAGAACCTGTTGGTGCTATTAAAAGACAAAATAGAAGAATAGCATGGAATAACTAGGGGCACTGCCATAGTGAAGTGGGTAAACAAAGGTGCTTTGAGGAGCTAACTCAGAGTTGAAACATGCATAGTGAGAAAGAAAATGCCACAGTAAAATTTTAGTAAGGAGAATTATGTGACAGGAAGAGCAAATGCAAAGCCCCTGACGGGGCATCAGTGTTGGTCTGTTTAAAGGACAATTACAAGCTCAACACACACAAAACAGATAATCATGTCAAAAAATGGGCAGAAGACATGAACAGACACTTCTCCAATGAAGACATACAAATGGCTATCAGACACATGAAAAAAATGTTCATCATCACTAGCCATCAGGGAGATTCAAATTAAAACCACATTGAGATACCAGCTTACACCAGTTAGAATGGCCAAAATTAGCAAGACAGGAAACAACGTGTGTTGGAGAGGATGTGGAGAAAGGGGAACCCTCTTACACTGTTGGTGGGAATGCAAGTTGGTGCAGCCTCTTTAGCGAACAGTGTGGAGATTCCTCAAGAAATTAAAAATAGAGCTTCCCTATGACCCTGCAATTGCACTCCTGGGTATTTACCCCAAAGATACTGATGTAGTGAAAAGAAGGGCCATCTGTACCCCAATGTTTATAGCAGCAATGGCCACGGTCGCCAAACCGTGGAAAGAACCAAGATGCCCTTCAATGGACGAATGGATAAGGAAGATGTGGTCCATATACACTATGGAGTATTATGCCTCCATCAGAAAGGATGAATACCCAAGTTTTGTAGCAACATGGACGGGACTGGAAGAGATTATGCTGAATGAAATAAGTCAAGCAGAGAGAGTCAATTATCATATGGTTTCACTTATTTGTGGAGCATAACAAATAACATGGAGGACACAGGGAGATGGAGAGGAGAAGGGAGTTGAGGGAAATTGGAAGGGGAGGTGAACCATGAGAGACTATGGAATCTGAAAAACAATCTGAGGGGTTTGAAGGGGCGGGGGGTGGGAGGTAGGGGGAGCCAGGTTTTGGGTATTATGGAGGGCACATTTGGCATGGAGCACTGGGTGTGGTGCATAAACAATGAATTCTGTTAATGCTGAAAATAATAATAATAAAAAAAAAGAAAGCTGATGTGCATGAGGGAGTGACAGGCATGGAGGTCAAAACCTTAAATATCTTGGAAGGTTTAGGCATTGGTAGAGTGATCTGATTAAGGTTTTAAAAGGTGACTCTGACTGCTATAAACAAGTGGGAACAGAAGGATTAAGGGTTGTTCAGGAAGCTGTTAGGAGAAAACCAACATACGAAGAATTTGGTGATTATGGCTTGGATCAGCATTATCTTATGACAAAGAAAATAAAAATCCAGTACAAACAAAATTATTAGCAGCAGCATTGAAACATAACAGGTGGTGACTTCATGACATAGGTCTGAAAAGTGATGGCCAAGGAGAAACAAAGATGTTGTCATGACTCTGCAGTGTTGAAAGGTGCTTAACTCCATACGCAGAGATCAGAAATACTTCTGTGAAAGATGATGAATCAGCAAATCCAGTAAAGTCTTAGAGTATTCATCCAGCGTAGCAAATAGGTATGAAATGTCCTGGAGAGCCTATGTATTTGTAGAAAATCTCAACAGGGCTTGTTATATTTTAGGATAAGACAAAAAAGAGATGTTACAACTGATAGCACAGAAATACAAAAAATTATAAGAGACTATGAAGAATAGTTATATGCCAAAGCACAGGATAGCCTAGAAGAACTGGATAATACCTTGGAAACCTACACCCTTTGCAAAGACTGTATCAGGAACAAACAGAAAATCTGATCAGACCAATAAGGGGATTGAATCAAATAAAACATCTCCAAACAAAGAGAAGCCTAAAACCAGATGGCTTCCCTGGTAAACTTTACCAAACATTTAAGGAAGAATTAACACCAATCCTTCTCAAACTCTTCCAAAACATCAAAGAAATGGGAACATCCTCAACCTCATTTTCTCAGGCAGGCAGTACTCTGATACCAAAGCCAAATAAGGACACCAGAAAATAACGCTACAATGCAATATCCCTGATGAATATAGATGTGAAAATCCTCAATAAAATATAAGCAGATTGAATTCAGTATCATGATAAACATCATACAATCTGATCAAGAATTCATTATTGCAATGCAAGGATGGTTTAACATAGGCAAACCAATAAATGTGATACATTCAATTAATAGAATGAAAGATAAAAATTACATGATCTTTTTTCATGACTTTTAAGTGTTTTAATGGTTTTTTATGATCATTCTAATAGAGAAAGAAATAGCATTTGACCAAATTCAATATTCATTCATGATAAAAATTCTCAAGAAATTACATATACTAGGGACATACTTCAGTTTAATAAAGTTCATAAGACACAAGTCCAAAGTTACCATCATACTTAATAGTGAATTATTATTTTTTAAAGATTTTATTTGTTTATTTGACACAGAGAGAGAGAGATATTGAGAGAGGGAATATAAGAAGGGGGAATGAGAGAGGGAGAAACAGTCTTCCCACTGAGCAGGGAGCCTGATGCCGGGCTCCTTTTCAGGACTCTGGGATCATGACCTGAGCTGAAGGCAGACACTTAACAACTGAGCCACCCAGGTGCCCCAATAGTGAATTATTAAAAGCCTTTCTTTTAAGATCAGGAACAAGTTAAGAATGGCCACACGAACTACTTCTATTCAATACAGTAGTACAAGTCCTAGCCAGAGCATTCAGGCAAGAAAATGAAACAAAAAGGCATCACATTTTCAGAGGAAGAAGTAAAATGGTCTCTGTTTATGGACAGCATGATTGTATATACATAGAGAATCCAGAACAAAATAGGACAAAATTTAGCCAACAATGTTATAGAGCTGTACACTGAGACCTATAAAACATTGGTGAATGAAATTGAAGGTACAGATTAATGTAAAGATACCCTGTTATTTTGTATTAGAAAAATCAACATTGTCAAAATGTTCATACTATCCAAAGCCCTCTACAGATACAATGCAATCCTTATTAAGAATCTAATAATATATTTTTAAAGATTTTATTTGTTTATTTGACAGATCACAAGTAGGCAGGGAGGCAGGCAGACAGAGAGAGGGGGAACAGGCTCCCTGATGAGCAGAGAGCCCGATGCGGGGCTCGATCCCAGGACCCTGGGAGCATGCCCCGATTCGAAGGCAGAGTCTTAACCCACTGAGCCACCCAGGCACCCCAAGAATCTGGTAATATTTTTCATAGAAATTTTAAAATCCTAAAATTCATATGGAACCACAAAAGTCTCTGAGTAGACACAGCAGTCTTGAGCAAGAAGACTGAAACTGGGGCCATCACACCTCCTGATTTTAAACTATATTATAAAGCTATAGTAATTTAAACAGAATGGTATTGGCATAAAAATACACATGCAAACCAATGGAATAGAATAAATGCCGGGAAATAAATTTCACATATGTATTTAATTTTCAACAAAGTCTCCAAGAAAACCTACTGGGGAAAGAATGTCTTAATAAATGATGTTGGAAAACTGGATAGCCACATACAGAAGAATAAAATCTGACCTGTATCTTGTAGTATAAACAAAAATCAACTCAAAATAGATGAAAAACTTGAATATAAGACCTGAAACCCTAACCTCATAGAATAAAACAAAAGGAAAATATCCTTGATATTGGCCTTGGCAAGGTGGTTTTGTTTTTTGGTTTTTGTTTTTTATTGTTGTTGTTGTTAAATCATATGACACCAAAAGAAAAAGCAGCAAAAGCAGCAAAAGTGAAATTAAATAGGTGGGGCTACAGCAATCTGAAAGATTTCTGTACAGCAAAGGAAGCAATCAACAAAATGAAAAAGGAACCTATTCAGGAGAAAATATTTGTAAAGCATTTATCTGCTAAGGGGTTAATTTCTAAAATATATAAGGAACTCTTCCAAATCAACAGTAAAAGCAACCAAAGTAAATAATTGGCAAATGTCCTGAATAGATACTTTTTTTTCAAAGAAGACATAGAAATGACCAACAAACACAAGAAAAGTGCTCAACATCACTTTCATCAGGGAAATGCAAATCAGAACCACCATAAGATATTATGTCACATTTGTTAAGATGACGGTCATCAAAAAGTAAAAAGATAAAAGAAAAAGTTTTGGTGAGAATGTGGAGAAAGGAAATTCTTTTGCACTGTTGGCTGGAATTTAAATTGGTGCAGCCATTATGGAAACCAATATGAAAGCTCCTCAAAAAATTAAAAATAGAGCTGCTGTATGACCTAACAGTCCTACTTCTGGGTATATATCTGAAGGAAATGAAATTAATATCTCAAAGATAGATCTGCACTTCCTTGTTCAGTACAGCATTTTTCACAGTAGCCAAGACATGGCCTGAGTATCCATCAACAGATGAATGGATAAAGAAAATGGAATTATCTATCTATTCACACATACAAACACAATGGAATATTGTTCAGCCTCAAAAAGGAATGAAATTCTGCCATTTGTAACAATATGAATGAACCTGTAGGGCATTATATTAAATGTAATGAGTCAGACACAAATAGTAATACCATGTAATCTGACTTTTATGGGAAATGTAGGAATAAAGGTCAAACTCAGTGTAACATAGAAGAGAATGGTAATTACGAGAGGCTAGGAGGTAGGGGGGAGAAAAGAGGTACTGATGAAAGGGCACAAACATTTAGTTATAAAATGAATAATTTTAGAAGACCTAATGTCTAGCAAGTGACTACAGTTAATAATAATATACCATATCTTTTTTTTCTTATGAAATAATGTTTAATGTATGGATTATATCATGTGAATTACACAATGTATTAGTATATTAAAATACATATTTAAAAATATGCATAATATACATTCAATTGATATTATTTGTTAAATAATAAAATGCACTAATTTATGTTTATTTTTTTTCTTTTCAGTGTAACAGTATTCATTGTTTTTGCACCACACCCAGTGCTCCATGGAATACGTGCCCTCCCTACTACCCACCACCTGATTCCCCCAACCTCCCACCCCCCGCCCCTTCAAAACCCTCAGGTTGTTTTTCAGAGTCCATAATATACCATATCTTGAAATTTCTTTAGAGGACCACAGGGGAAGGGAGGGAAAACTGGATGGGAAGAAATCAGAGAGGGAGACAAACCAGGAGAGACTCTGGACTAGTAGAACTAAACTGAAGGAGGTGGCGGGATGGGGTAATCAGGTGATGGGTGTTAAGGAGGGCACCTGTCATGATGAGCACTGGGTGTTATATGCAACTAAGAAATCATTGAACACTACATCAAAAACTGATGATATACTATGTTGGCTAATTGAACATAAAGTACATCTCAGTTGTTTTCACCACACACACACAAAAAGGTAACTCTGTGAGGTGATAAATATATTAATAAGCTTGATTATGGTAATCATTCAACAGTGTATACATTCATCAAAATATCTCAAATATATACAGTTTTATTTGTCAATCATACCTCAATAAGCCTGTGCGTGGGGGTGGGTATGGGGGAAGAATGAGGCATTAACTTTAGAGTTGTCTTTATATAGCTTACTACTCTCCTACAGTCCGTACTTTGGCAGTTACTTAAACTTCAGTTGTAGATACTGAATTTCTGCTTAAAAGATGGAGAATTAGACATTTTTAATAGCTCTTGCCATTTTGTTTCAATTCCTAACTGGAATTTCATACATGGATGCAAGGCAAGAACTTTAGGGTGTGTAGTCCTCTGGGGGCAATACCTTTCAGGCGTGCATTTTCTTTGCTTTTGCTGTAGCTCTAGGGGCTGTAGTCAAATATTTAGGCATGTATGTAGGACAGTAAGGTGACTCTCCCATCTGAAGGATTCACTGCTGTGCTATAAAAGCATTTTAATTTATGGTTGTTCTCTGTATTTCATCGCAAATGTTTTCACTGCAGAGTTAACACCTTGACCTATGAAGAAGGTATGGCCAAAAGAGTAAGACTTTATCATTTAAACTTTTCATAGTCATTGTAATATAGCATTGTCCTTATTTGAAAGAAAAAAGCAAAATAATAAGGTTTTTTGAATACAGTTTTGGATGGCGGAGAGGAAATAAAATTTTACACTTAATTTGACCTTTTCAACTTGTTTAACAGTGATATTTTGAAAAGTTTCAAAAGATCCACCATCATGTTTTAGTTTTTGTATGAATCTAGCCATCTAAATATCTGGTACCCTTTGATTTATAAACTTTAGAGAAGAACATAAATCAGCAAAGGGTCAAATCACAAGGGTTGTAGAAGGAGAAAAACAAATCCAGAATGTATTCATGAATACCACCCCCCCCCCAAAAAGTTAGAAACAAGTTTGTAATTTACAGCTGCCCTGAGGCAGCAATAACTAATACACTGAAAATTTACCCATTTTATGCATCTATTTTGCTTGTTTTACTACTTTGCTTTTCATAAAAAACACATTTATTTCAGCAACTGTCACTTCTTCTGGCATTTATGTGATCTCTGAGCTATGTGTGAAAATACACATATTTCTACATTACTATTTTTATTGGAAAATTATTTCTCTTACAGATTTATATCAATGTGTTTTTGTTCCATGGTAGAATTATTTTCATTGTTCTTTTTTTCCTATCAGTCACCTCAGAAAATCAGTCTTAAAGCTTATTTAGTTTAACATCTGCTTTAAATTCTTTTCCAATTGCTGCTTGAATGACATTTTATCATTAACTATAAAGAGAAACAAGAGGAAATGTTCAGAACACAAATCATACCAAAAATTATTCAATAAGCATAACACTGTAAATATTTAAATGGACACTAGCCTCATAAATACGCCATGCGATTCACAGCTGTAACCTAATGAGTTCTCATATTGTTCCTGGGAGTCAGTGGAGTAGTGTGAACAGTGATTACTTCAGATATATGATGATGGTATAAACTTGAGTAGGGTAAACAGAACCACAGAAACAGGTGGCCTCTGTACTTCCCAAAAGAATGGCCATGAAGAAGCCAAGCTTGGATTTCATAACTTATTGAATAAAACTTTAGACAATAAGGAGAGAAATGGTAGTGGATATTTACTACTTTCTCTGCTTAGCATTAATTCTGACATCTTCTGGTGGAAGCACCCACGTTTGTATTTATTTTCAGATCATGTATTTCAAATGTGCCTGTCTGTATCCTAGGTTTCAGAGATGGTGCCGTGATGCAGGCCTAGTCCTCTAGAAGCTTACTTCCTATTAGATACAATAACTGATTTGTTAATTTACAAGTAATCTGTCTCTTCACTGTTGTCTTCCATATCCCTCTCGGTGGCATATTCCCTGAGTATGTCAATTGAAATTGAAATTCACTTTTCAGCAATTGAAAATTGCTGAAGTCGGAAGGAGTCACCGAAAGGGATCTAGTTTTAGGATAAAGGAGGGAATATAGCTACCCATCCTAGGCTGTCATGCTTTGTTTGCCCTTTCTGAGGTCCAGACTGAAGACATTAAGCTGAGTTCTTAACTGGGGAACAGGGTAGTAGGGTGATGAGTTGGCAGTAACACCAAGGCCTGTTATTAACAAAAACAAATTTCCACACTAATCTGTAGATAAAGGAATTGTGATTCCACAAAGCCTCTGGGATGGAACAAATACAATTTGCTCTAAGTTTTCATAAACCTTGTAGGGAGTTGTATTGATAAGAAATTTGCATATAAAAAGCTGTGATTTTTTTTTTTTTCATACACTATAGCAATTCCTGCAAAGCAGTCCTCCATCCTTAACCTACATCAAAGTCAAGGAATTAGTAATTGGTAAATCTGATATCCACAATGGGTTATTGGATGCCAGAAATTGGGTTTTTAGCAAATTTTCAGATTACATCACTAAGGCTGGGAAGCTCTTATTTATACACAATTTGCCACATGCAAAGAAAAATGATCCAAAATCTTGAGACTGAATTTAAATACAACTGTGATCTGATACTGTATTGTCCTTCTTTTGGAAGTAAGTGAATATATTTTTAGTTACAAGTGGAAACTTTGCAAAAGTTTGAGAAATATATGCTTGTTAGGCCCATGCATTTTTAAAATGAAGTTTTTGTTTCAGAGTAGTTTCATATTTACAGAAATGTTGTGAAGGTAATAGAGTTCTGATACACTCCATGACCAACTTCCCGTTAGTATCTTGCATTAGTGTAACACATTTATCCCAATCGGTAAAACAATATTTGTACATTATTATACACTAAAGTCAATACTTTATTAACATTTTCAAAGTTTTTACCTAGCTATGTTCCCCTGTGATCCATCTAGGATATCACATTGCATTTAGTTGTCATGCCTCCTAAGATTCCACTTGGTTTTGACAGTTTCTCAGATTTTCCTTGTTTTTGATGACCTTTATAGTTTTGATGAATATTGGCCAGATATTTTGTAGAAGAGCTCTCAATTGGGATTTCTCTGATGTGTTTCTCATGAGTAGATTCAGGCTATGGGTTTTTGGGAGGAAGACCATGGAGATTATCATTCTGATCACATCAAGGATATACACTCTAAACATTATTAATGACTGTTGATGTGTTGACCTTATTACCAAGACTGAAGTAGGGTTTGTCGGGTTTCTCCTCTGTAAACTTACTCTTTTTTCCCCTTTGGGGAAATTCTTAGAAGAAATTCACTCTTTAGAAGAAACTCACTATTACTCAGCACAAACTTAAGTACAAGAGAGTTATGCTCCACCTCCTTGAGAGTAGATTATCTACATAACTTCTGTAGAACTCTTCTGCAAGAGAGATTTATCTATTCTGTTAATTTACTCAATCATATGTCTGTATCAGTATGAACACATAAGTATTACTTTTTAATTTCAGTTACAATTCAGTGTCACTTTTTTTTGTTTGTTTTTCAAACTGTTCCAGCTTTGACAATTGGGAGCTCTTTAAATTGAACCCTGTGTCCCTTGACATAGCTTCATCATTGTAGGGTTTTTTCAAGAGTACTTCTTTAATTTCTGGCATTATAAGATGCTACACACTCATAAGTTCCCTGCCGCAACCTCCAAATTAGCCATTTTTCCAAGGAGACTTAGGCCTTTGTATTAGAGAATGGCATTAGAAACAAAGGTCTGAGTACTATGTATGTTTGTTGCTACTGGGGTGCTTCAGTTGTTATACTAAAAAAAATCATAGCCAAGACCCATATCGAGGAGGTTTATTACCATGTTTTCTTATAGAAGTTTCACGGTTTCAGGTCTTAATCCTTTAATTTTTATGTGTGAAGTAAGATGGGAGATCAGTTTCATTTTTTACATGTGAATATCCAGTTATCCCAGCACCACTGATAGAAGACTATCTTTTCTCAATTGAATATTCTTGGCTCCCTTTTCAAATATTAGTTGACCCATATGTGCTTGGCCTTATTTCTGGGCTCTTAATTCCGTTTCATTTGTTTATTTGTCTGTTTATATGCTAGTACTGTACTGTTTTGATGACTGTAACTTGATAGCATATGTTTAAAATTACAAATGTGATGCTTCCTGCTTTGTTCTTTTGCAAGGCTGCTGCTTCTATTCAGGGTCTCTTGAAGTTCCATATAAATTTTAGGAGTTTTTTCTACTTCTGGAAAAAATGCCATTGGAATCTTGGTAGGGATTGCATTTAATCTGTAGATTGCTTTTGGTAATATTGACATTTTAATAGTATTTTTCCAACTCATGAACATCAATTTAGAGTCTTTTGTGGTTCTATAGAAATTTTAGGACTGTTCTAGGTCTGTGAAAAATGCTGTTGGTATTTTGATAGGGACTGCATTAAATCTATAGATTGCTTTGAGTATTATGGACATTGTAACAATATTTGTTCTTCCAGTCCATGAGCAAGGAATATCTTTCTGTCTCTTTGGGTCATCATATGTTTCTTTAATTAGTATTTATAGTTTTCAGAGTACAGGTCTTTCCTCATTGTAGTTAGATTTATTGCTGGGTAGCTTACTGCTGTTGGTACAGTTGTAAATGGGGTGATTTTTTTAACTGCACTTTTTGCTGCTTCATTATTGTATAGGAATGCAACAGATTTTGGTACATTGACTTTGTATCCTGTGACTTTAGTGAGTTTGTTATTAGTTCTAGTAGTTCTTTGGGGGGAGTTTAATAGGGTTTTCTGTACAGAGTATCATATCATCTGTAAATAGTGACAGTTTTACTCTTTCTTTACCAATTTGGATGCCTTTTATTTCTTTGTGTTGTCTGATTGCTTCTAATACAATAAAAGTGATGAGAATAGACATCCTTGTGTTGTTCCTGACCATAAGGGTAAAGCTCTGTTTTTCACCATTTGGTATGATGTTGGCTGGGGTTATTTCTTATAAGGCCTGTATTATGTTGAGGTATGGTCCCTCTAGACCTACTTTGTGTTGAGGGTTTTTTATCACGAATGAACATTGTATTTTGTCAAATCATTTTTCTGCATCTTTTGTAATAGTCATGTTTTTATCCTTTGTTTTTATCCTTTCTCTTACTAATGTCATAAATCATGTTTCACAGATAATCAACTACTCTTGCATTTAGGGAATGAATCTCAGTTGATTGTTGTGTAGGCTTTTTAAAAATATATTGTTGAAGTTGGTTTGCTAATACTTTGTTGAGAAATTTTGCATCCATATTCATCAGATATATTGGCCTGTATTTCCCCTTTTCCGTGGGGCTTTCTCTGGTTTTGGCATCAGGGTGATACTGGCTACATAGCGTAAATTTGGAAGCTTTCTTCTCTCTTCTATTTTTTGGAATGGTTTGAGAAGAATAGGTATTAACCCTTCTTTAAATGTTTGGCGAAGCCATCTGGTCCAGGACTTTTGTTGAGAGTTTTTTGATTACTGATTCATTTCATTGCTGGTAATTAGTCTGTCCAGATTTTATATTTCTCCCTGTTTTAGTTTTTACAATCTCTAATAATTATTCCTATTTTTCTGCTGTTCTTTTTTCTCTTTATATTAGTAATTTTATTTGGTTTTTCTCTCCTTTTTTGAGGGGGGGTCTGGTTAAAAGTTTATTAATTTTGTTGATCTTTTCAAAGAACCAGCTGTTGGTTTCAGTGATCTGGTCTATTATTTTTTTTGTTTTAATTTCTTTTTTTTTAATTTTATTTTATTTTTTCGGTGTTCCAAGATTTGTTTATGCACCACACCCAGTGCTCCATTCAATATGTGCCCTCCTTAATACCCACCACCATGCTCACCTAAGCCCCATTCCCCTCCCTGCCAAAACCCTGTTTGTTTCTCAGAGTCCACAGTCTCTCATGGTTTGTCTCCCCCTCCGATTTCCCCCAATTCACTTTTCCTTTCCTTCTCCTAATGTCCTCCATGTTATTCCTTATGCTCCATAAGTAAGTGAAACCATTGACTTTCTCTGCTTGACTTACTTACTTCACTCAGAATAATCTCCTCCAGTCCCATCCATGTAGATGCAAAAGTTGGGTATTCATCCTTTCTTTAGTTTCTGTATCACTTACATTTGCTCTAATCTTATTATTTCTTTCCTTTTGCAGGGTATTGTTCTTTTTCTATCTCCTTTAGGTGTAAGATTTTGTTTGTTTTTTTGTTTTGTTACTGAGTTTTCTCTTGCTTTTTGCTATATCTTCCCTCTTAGAACTGCTTTGCTTCATGGGAAAGATTTTAGACCATTTGTTTCATTGTCCTTTCTCTTTATTTTTTCTTTGATTTCTTGGTTGACCTATTCATTATTTAGTAGTATGTTATTTATTTAGTAGTTTCAAGTCCCCTATATTAGGATGAAAACTGCAGAGCTTTTTTTTTTTAAAGATTTTATTTATTTGACAGAGAGATCACAAGTAGGCAGAGAGGCAGGCAGAGAAAGAGGAAGAAATAGGCTCCCCGCTGAGCAGAGAGCCTGATGTAGGGCTCAATTCCAAGATCCTGAGATCATGACCTGAGCCGAAGGCAGAGGCTTTAACGCACTGGGCCACCCAGGTGCCCCTATTTTCACATTTTTGAGGAACCTTCATGCTGTTTACCAGAGTGGCTGCACCAGCTTGCATTCCCACCAACAGTGTAGGAGGGTTCCCCTTTCTCCGCAATTTATTTCCTGACTTGTTAATTTTAGCCTTTCTGACTGGTATGAGGTGGTATCTCACTGTAGTTTTGATTTGTATTTCCCTGATGCTGAGTGATGTGGAACACTTTTTCCTGTGTTTATTGGCTATTTGGATGTCTTCTTTTCCAAAATCTTTGTTCATGTCTTCTGCCCCGTTTCTTGATTGGATTATTTGTTCTTTGGGTGTTGAGTTTGATAAATTCTTTATAGATTTTGGATACTAGCCCTCTATCTGATATGTCATTGGCAAATATCTTCTCCCATTCCGTCAGCTGTCTTTGTGTCTCTTGGCAGAAATGTCTGTTTGTATCTTCTGTCCATTTCTTGGATTATTTGTTCTTTGGGTGTTGAGTTTGATAAGTTCTTTATAGATTTTGGATACTAGCCCTTTATCTGATATGTCATTTGTGAATATCTTCTCCCATTCTGTCATTTGTCTTTTGGTTTTGTTGACTATTTCCTTTGCTGTGCAAAAGCTTTTGATCTTGATGATATTCATTTTTCTAATTGAGTAAAAGTTCCTTAAAAATATATTAAACACTTGGTTACCTAACTAGTTGTTAGGAAATGAAACATTTTTGAAATGTAAAGAAATAAATGTATTAACAGATGTACAAAACAATGTATTTTTTCAACCAACATATAGCAAAACTCCCAAACTGAGTAGCATGTTTTAATACAGATAGACTTTTTTGCCTTGTAAATTAAGGATGCTAAAATACCAGAAAAAATATTGCCAGTAACCATTTCATTTCAAAATCTATTTTTAGGTACAAATTTGCTAATGTCATCATCAGTGTTAGAGCTGTCTTATCTGGGCTATAATGGTTTTTTTTAGTATAAATTTCCAGCTGTAACTATATACCTGAAATGCATTCCTTACATCATTCAGAGAAACATTTCAGAAGCAAATACATAGAAGCACAAAGTGAACAAAATACTGCGGGATATCATCTATATGGTTAGTTTTACAAAAACAAGGCTTTGATAGTAAAATCTTTACAACACTGTAATTATTTGGGGAATAGCTTAGAAACCTTTATCTTAAAAGAATTGGCAGAATTAAAGATAAGTTCAACATTTTCTTTTCCTGAAACCAGGTATTCTAAATGAGCTGACATTTTCTATGATGTTGTAGTTGTCAGTAATGTGCTACCTAGTACATTTTCCCTTTAAATTTAGAACAGTTTAGTCAAGCAGAGAAAGACAATTATCATATGGTTTCATTTACCTGTGGAACATAAGTAATAGCACTGAGGACCATAGGGGAAGGGAGGGAAAACTGAAGGGGGAAAAATCAGAGAGGGAGACAAACCACTGGAGTCTCTGGACTCCAGGAAACAAACTGAGGGTTTTAGAGGGGATATAGGTCAGGGGATGGGGTGAGGAGGGCACATGTGGTGATGAGCACTGAGTGTTAAACACAACTAATGAATCAGTGAACACTCCATCAAAAACTATTGAACATAATAGAAAAAAAATTTAAAAAGAAAAATTTAGAACAATTTATCCCTATTTAGTAGAACTTTTGGATAGGAAATTTATGTACTTCAAAATGCAAAAATATAAAGTATTATAGGGTAAATACTTTCTCTTATACTTCAACTAGACAGTTTCTTAAATAGTCTTCCAGACATTGATTATATAAAAAATAAGCACTTTCATCTTCCCATTTTACACAAAATGTAGTATAGTCTTAGAGCTCCTTCCATATTAACATGTATACAACTTTATATGGATTCACCATGATTAATTTACAATCCCATACCAGAGAATATTTGTGGTAGGCTTTGTCAGTGTTCACCCATATCCATTTCCTATCCCTTGATACCACATTTCTCTAATCCTATGAAGAAACTCTTGACCCCATGTCTCATTTTGGCCAATGAAATATGAGTGAAAGAGATGTGTCCATTATGGAGACACTTTGAGAGTGAATGCTTTGCCATATTCTCTCCTCCCCTCTCTTCCTTAATCAGAAAATGAAACCAGCATCATTACAGATGTTTTCTCCTTTTTTCAACCTGGAGTCTAGAAGGAGCACAATAACCAGGGCCCACGTGGAACACCTGATGTGAATGATAAATACACTTATCCATGAAGAAAATATTTTCATTTGTTAGCATTTCCTTGATAATCATGATTGATATGGTACCAGAATTCGTGTGCTACCATAACATAGTATCTATGGGTCATTGGTGTCTTAGGTAGAAAGTGAGTAGAAAGAAAGGTGCTAAAGCTGGAAGGATAGAGATCTACGTTTATGCTTTGGAGAAACTGATAAAACTGTCACCTCCAATACCTTGGTAAAATCAGTAATGTCTTATTTAATGGTTTGGTAAAAATGTTGGAAAACACAGTACTAGTGTTGATAATATTTGAAAAGGAATTACATGAAGAGATAACCCCATAGTAGAAACTGCCAGTTTGAAAGGAGAAATGAAAAGTGTGAGAGAGGCAGTCCTGAAAGTTAGCACTTGAGGTTTGCAAAGGAGATTGCCTCTTAACTTTTCCTATTGGAAATTAAAAGACAGAGTCTTTGAAATCAGTCTTGTTGAGAAGATTGTGTAAAACAGATGAGCCATATAACAATTGCTAAAATATCTGAACAAATTAAGTGGCAGGCAGTATGTTCTATTCATTGCAAAGATGATTTCTGTGAAAAAAGATTAAGAGTATGACTTTCTTCAAGTCCCAGCAGTTGAAAGTATCTGCAATTAAATATATGTAGAGAGAGGCATGTCTTGAGAGAAATTGTGAGTGTGGTTGTTTGTATATAATATTGACTGAAATTAAATGAGAGGCCCATAAATTATTTGGAAGAGTTACGCTATCAAGAGCAACACTAGGCTGGACTAAAATAGACTACTGTGCTTCCAGCTCTCTGTGGGCAGCAAATGGGCTGAGAAAGATTTTCCACCGTTTAGAAAGTAATATTGTCACATATTTTCTTCAGTTGTAGTATAGAAAGATAATGGATAAAAAATTAGTTTGAGGGGCGCCTGGGTGGCTCAGTGGGTTAAGCCGCTGCCTTTGGCTCGGGTCATGATCTCAGAGTCCTGGGATCGAGCCCCGCGTCGGGCTCTCTGCTCAGCAGGGAGCCTGCTTCCTCCTCTCTCTCTGCCTGCTTGTGATCTCTCTGTCAAATAAATAAATAAAAATCTTAAAAAAAAAAATTTAGGGGGCACCTGGGTGGCTCAGTGGGTTAAGCCTCTGCCTTCGGCTTGGGTCATGATCTCAGGGTCCTGGGATGGGCTATCTGCTCAGCAGGGAGCCTGCTTCCCCCACTCTCTGCATGCTACTCTGCCTACTTGTGATCTCTCTCTCTGTTAAATAAATAAATAAAATTTCTAAAAAAAAATTAGTTTGAAGCAAATGGATTCTAGGATCATGAGCAACAGTGGACTGGGATTACCGTTAGGAGGACAAATCAGAGACCTATCAAAAATTATCATCCCCCCCCTCCCCCAACCAGGAAAGAAGCCCATTTCTGTTTATGGTTAATAGGAGCTTGCATTGCTAAATATGATCAATGAGTATGTGTTTTCCCAACTGAATGGAAGTGTTCACAGCAGGTATGCTTTCCTCCTTTGACTGCTCTGAACCTGATTGATCTGGCAGAGAGTGTCTGCAGGTGATGAATTCCTAGAAAGAGAGGAAATGGGTGGAAGGGTTGCATAATTTTTCTTGGGAGAAGGTGAGTATGTAAGCAAGAGAGGGAGGGAGCCTAAAACTTGCTGATCTGAAAGGAAGCCTTTGGTAAATCCTATTACAGATCATCAATGTTGAATTCTCTGGGAGAGAATTATGTTGAGATTTCTTCTCTCATTAGGAGAATAAATTAAGGAATTAACTTGCTTCTCTTTCTTAATATCCAACCCATAATTTCAATCACATTTTCCTTTTTGCTCAGGAACAGAAAATGTTTATAGTTGTTGTGTAGTATTTATCCCTGTGAACTTGCATTGAAATTATTTGTGAATGTGTCTCTTTCCCTTCACCAAGGATAGAATGAGATTCTGGACAGTGGTTATAGCTTCTTATTCCTCTTGGTCTGTCCAGTATGTATACACAAATTAAATACTTGTGGAACTTAATTTTAATAATCCAGATACCTATTCATCAGTGTTTAATTTAAAATAGAAACTTGTGTGTTTCTCAGGAATTAAGAGAACATTTTATAAACAAATATAAAAATCCAGGTGTGAAAAGGGTGAAGAAAATGTAATACATGTTAAGTGAAACTCCCCTAAATGAATCTTTTTGAGTATTAGTTACTTATTGTAAATGGATTTTGCTTATACACTGCTATAAAGACCTAAGCTATATGGACTTGACTAAGAGGATGCAGTAAGTATTTTAAAATTCTAGGTAGATGTACCTCAGTATATGAGTGATCTATACAAACCGTATACTTTCTGTGGTAATGAAAGAGAGAAAAGAACCTACTGGAATATACAGGAATGAATACGAATTTGCTTTTAAAAGGCTTAGCCAAGAAAAACTGTTAAGGCAGCTAGCTTATTGGTGACTATTACTTCACAAGTCAGAGGACTTTTGTAGATGCCAGAATTAGAGTTTAGAACAAACTTCTGCCTTTCTCCAGAACTTCTCAGCCTCTATACACAGACTCCTTTCCTTAATTAAGGAGTATATATAAAGAGCTCCAGCTCTTCCAGCCAGTAAGTATAGAGCACATCTTACTGCCAGAGATATGTTGTCCAGTATTTGTAATATGACATCCACTTTGCCCCTGACAATCAAACCTTTACAGCCTCTGCCCGGCAATGTAGTTGTCTGCCGTGCCTGAAGCCTCACATAGAACTCCAGCCTTATTGTTTGCAGCTCTGACATTTTAACAACCATCTAAGGCCCTGGTTCCCAAGGTGATGAATAATTTCTTACACTTTCTAATACTAATGAAGACCTTATAGTGATAAGCTTTTCACCCGAGACCTGTTGTCATCTCCTGTCTAGGCTCTGTTGCCTATGAAATACATTCTGCTTTCGACCTCAACTCCCAGCTTGAACAACTCCAAAAAGACGCCGTCTCTTTGTCACTAAGCTTTGTTTAGCATGATTCTCCCTTCCCATCCCTTTTCTTAAAGAGCTAATCTTACGAATGTATCTGTTTCTGCAGCTTTCCCTTTTATATTATCTGCCTGTCTCACCCCTAGTTGAGAGGATCTCAGTCTAAGTTTCTGATCCAATTTTGGTCTTAGTTACTACAGAATATTGTGGGTTTTATTTGCCACCACTCTCCTGTCTACAAGTTGACATAATTAGTCTCTGGATTCCTCTTAGACCAGTGACCCAGTGTTTCAGTTTGTGTATAATCATATTACCTTTTGCAGGCCTCTGTATAGCAGAGGGAGACATGTTTGTGAACTTCCATTCCTATTTCTGTAGCAGAGGTGAGCTTATCTATTATTCCCTGACATGGTTCGTGTCTCATTAATTTGTAGCTACTTTCTTTTCTCCTCTTTCCTTCTCCACATAGGCAGGGACAAGGTAGCAAGGTAGCTGGCATAAAGGAAGTATCATGATGGTGAAGAGAGCAGACTATGTTTTCTCATTGAATCCCCATTCAGAAACTAGCTTTGTTCCCTTAAGTATATGGTCTGCCCTCTCAATTTCAGCTTCCTTATCTGTAAAATGGAAATAATACTATCTTCTGTTGTGGGAATTTTAAAACAAACTCAAAGTGAAGAACCTTTTAGAATACTCGGCATATATGAAAGGCTTAGTGTTTGTTAAATAAGTAGCTGAGCTCAAGTAAGAAATCATTAGGTGGAAAATTATTTCAAATGAAGTTTTTGTCTAGGGAATATAAACAGAGTAAGACCATGTGTGCCCATAAAATCCAGGAAGATGTCATGTACGTGAGGTGGAGAGGAGGTATCAGAAAAACATTATTTGTTTTTGTTAGGAAGATATTAGAAGCACAACTAAAAATACCTATAGGAGAAAGGTTACGTAGTATAAAACATAGGAAAGTTGGTAATTAAATATAATTATAGGAATGATGTCAGCATCAAAGTGGTTTAAGACATGGTGCCTTTTAATCCCCCATTTTTAACAAAGAATTGGACATTTATTCATGAGCAGAAGTACTTCTGTGGGAGTTGTAGGAGCCAGCACCATATGCTGAGGGACTTGAGAGGTGTCTTGCTCACCTGCACAGCCAGTGACAGATCAGTATGAACTGTGGAACCAGCAGAGCAGCCCACTTGCTCCAAACCCCTCTTGTTGGGGGAACAAACCTGAGAGTTAATGTGGGCCGATAACCACAGACAAGAAAGAAATTCCAGCTTTTCTGAAGGGAGATTTCAGCACACCATGGGTGTGGATGCGTGCACACACACACACACATTACAAATTTAGATGCAAAAGAGGTGATACACAGAACTTCACTAGGGCTACCCCCTACCCCAACCACTTGCAAAGGCAATATTACATAATTCTGAAGTGTCAGGTGGTAGCAGGGGGAAAAGGAGAGCAGGAGTGAATTTCTGGCTACCTCAGTGATGTGGGACACAGCTGGAAAAAAGTACTGAGGTGGGACCTCCAGGACAGGCTGAAGGGAAAGGTCAGGAAGAATGCAGATAAGAATAACAAAGACATTTTCTGCAGAACAGACTCTGCAGGAAGGCTACACCCAAGCCTTTGAGAGTACCCTACATGGTGATAGCCCTACTCTATCTGCAGGCACCTCCTAACACCCATACCTCTGAAACTCCATAGCTACCTTTTCTATGCTCCTGAGTGTATGGGTGTTTAGAAGCTGCAGTAGACAGAGAATATCCTAAGGAAACAGGCCAGGCTCTGTATGCAAGGGAGAAGCCAAAAGTTTGGCCCAAAATGCCACCTCTGGAAAACAAAAGGTTTATAGTAGCTTCTATGTAGTTGTGAGTTGTAGAACTAGAGTTCTCATCAAAGTTGAAGAATTCTTCCTAAAAAATTAAAACTAATGAAAGCTTAAGAATGCCCCAAGAAGGAACAATAAAAGTCTTATAGGCGTATTCATACAAAAGCAGAGAAAACCCCCCAATAACACGACCACCAAAGACAGAATACCCCATCTGAAGGCAACGAACAAAGAGGTGGCTTCTACTTCAGATGCAAAAGCAATGACACAAGTCTACAAGGAACACAGAAAAGAAACAAATAGGAAAATATGTTATCAGCAAAAGATAGCAAGAATTCTCCAATAGCCAAGTTCAAAGGCATGGGATTTTACAATCTAATTAGTTAAGAACTCAGAATAACTGTTTTGAAGATCCTCAACAAGCTACAGAAAATAAAGGAAATTGAATGGAATCATCCAAAAAAAAAAATCTTGAAGTATTTACCAAAGAGATAGATATCATAAAAAAGAAGCAACACACCAGTGAGGAGAAGATGGCAGAGTAGGAAGATCCAAAGCTCAGCTTATCTCATGGACGCACCAATATAACAGCTACGTCTATGCAGCTAATTCAGAAAATGACCTGACAACTGGCAGAAGAGATCTTCCACACCTAATCAGAGAGACAAGGCCACCATCAAAAAGGGTAGGAGGGGTAGAGACACAGATGAAAACAAAATCCCCAGCATGACTAACCACAAATGGGAGAGACCTCACAAGAATGGAGGAGTGAGAGGGTAAGACCACACTCCAGGCATTAGGAACTTGCATTGGAAAGAGAAGTTCCCATAATATCTGACTATGAAACCAATGGTACTTAATGCCAGGATAGGCAGGGGACAATAGGAAACTGAAATATCACCCTTAAAGAGCCAGCAAATAAAATAACTTGGCCCAATACGCAGCACAGAAGAAGTGGTTTGAAAACTTCCTGGAGTATACCTGAAAGACAGTTATTGACTAATCCTAAAAGGTTTGCCAGAGGAGCAGGGATATGAAGATTTCTCTAGGCACAAAAGGGCTAGTGGGTGCCATTTCTCTTCACTACCCCCAGACTAGATGGAGTTGGCTCTCATAAACACCTGAGTAACACTGTCTGTCTACTTTTTTTTGCACCATGTGCCCTGCCCCAAGATTCCCCTTTGGGCCCACACCATGCAACTCCACCTTCCTTAGCAGGTACCCCTCCAAAGTCACTTATGTTCTGCCACATCTGCAGGCAGCCTGAACTAGGAATGGTATCATGCCAAAGTGACTCCTGCTCTGGGAAAGGGGAGAAGTAAGACTATATGTGATTATGCCAACAGTTCCTGCAGCTGAGCCCTTGGGTATGCCTGCAGCTGTAGCAGAGCGGTTAAATGTGGACAGCTTTCCCATCAACAAGCTCATAGTGGTCATACACAGACCTCTCAAAAGCATGGGGAACAAACCTTGCCCAGCGTGCCCACAGCAGGCAATGTGGGTCACTGCAGCCAACTGGACTGAAGGCAATTGTGGCTCAGCTACAATAGGAGAGTGCTTGCAGTCCACACAAGGGACACTCCTGGAGTGTCTGGTTTGGGTGACTGTTTGGCACCAAAGGCTCTCTTCTGTACAACACCATGACTATAAAAACCAGAAGATGTAGCTGACCTGTGTGGTACAAAGAAACAGGTCATAATACAAAATGAAGAGACAGAGGAGTATGTTTGAAATAAAAGAACAAGACCCGATCACAGTAAAAAAGCTAAGTGAATCAGAAACAAGCAATATGCTTTGTGAAGAATTAAAAATGATGTTCATAAAGATACTGGACTATAGAGGAGAGGATGAACTCCATGAGAACTTCAACAAAGAAAAAGAATATAACTTGTCAGAACTAAAGAACTCAGTGACTAAAATTTAGAAGTATGCTGGGGGCAAATCAACAGCAGATGAGAAGATGCAGAAGAATGGATCAGAAATCTGGAAGAGAATATAATGGAACATAACCGAACAGCATTAAAGAGAAGAAAGAGTGTTAAAAAATGAGAATAGCTTAAGGGAATTCTGCAACATCATCAAGAAAAATTATATTGACCCCAAAAGGAGAAGAGAGTGGAAAAAATAGTTGAAAAATTTCCTTTCCTCCAACTGGGGAAGGAAAAAGCTGTCCAGGAAGCACACAGAACCTGTAACAAGATGAACCTGAGGAGTGGCACAGCAAGGTACATCATAATTAACATGGAAAAAAGTAGTGATAAAGAGAAAATATTGAAAGCATCAATAGAAAGAGACATCAGTTACATAGAAGGAAGACCCATAAGACAGTGAGATTTTTCAGGAGAAAATTTGTAGGGTAGAAGAGAATGGCGTTATATATTCAAAGCACTTAAAGAAAAACACCCCACAACCAGGAATATTCAGAAAGGTTATCATTCAGAATAGAATAGAAGGAGAGATAATGAGTCTTCTAGATGAACAAAAGCTCAAGTTCATCACCACCAACCCAGCTTTACAAGAAATGTTAAAGAGAATTCTTTAAGTGGAAAGTAAAGGCCATAACTTTAACAACATTTTGAAAGGATAAAATATCACAGGTAAAAGGAAACATAGTAAAGGTAGTAGATTAACCACTTATAAAGCCAATATGGTGGTTAAAACAAAAAGAAGTAAAATCAATTATATCTACAAAAAATAGTCAAAGGTTGCATAAGATATGTAAAATATGACATCATATAAATGTGGAGGGGGTAGTAAAAATTTAGTGCTTTTAGAGTGTGTTCAAACTTAAGTAATTAGCAACTTATTATGAACTGCTTAATGCATAAGATGTTATATATATATCTAATGCCACACATTAAAAACCAGTAATAGATAAACAAAAAAGAAAGGAATCCAAACATAGCATTTAGCCATCAAAGAAAGAGCAAGAGAAAAAACAGAGGAGCTATAAAAACAACCAGAAAACAATTAACACAATGACAATTGATATATACCTGTTGATAATTACTTTAAATGTAAGTAGGCTAAATGCTTCAATCAAAAGACTCAGGGTGACTGAAGGAATTTTAAAAAAAAATCAGAAAACAAGACCCATCTATATGCTGCCTAACAAACTGACTTCAAACCTAATGACACAAATAGACTGAAAAAAAAGTAATAGAAAAAGATATTCCATGCAAATGGAAGTGGAGGGGAAAACAGCTGGCTGTAATACTATGACAAAATAGACTTTCAAACAAAGAGTGCAGTAAGAGATTATAATGATCAAAGGATCAAATCAACAGGAGAACATAACAATTGTAACTATCTATACACCCAACATAGGAGCATCCTGTATACATAAAGGAAATATTAACAGACAAAGGGAGAAATTGACAGTAATACAAAGTAGTACAGGACTTTAACACCCTACTTACATCAATGAATAGGTCATTCAGTCAAAATATCAACAAGGAAACAATGACTTTGTACAATACATAAGAGCACATGGACCTAATATATATGGAACATTCCATCAAAAAAGAGATTTTATATATATATATATATATATTTCAAGTACCCATAAAATAGTCCATTTATATATATAATAACTCCATTTATAATTGCAACAACAACAACAACAACAACAAAACACCAAGGGATTATTTAACCAAGGAGGCAAGAGACCTATTCTCTGAAAACTCTAAGACACTGTGGGAAAAAAAAATTGAAGACAACACAAACAAATGGAAAGATAAATGATGTTCATGGATTGCAAGAATTAGTACTGTTGAGGGCACCTGGGTGGCTCAGTGGGTTAAGCCACTGCCTTTGGCTCAGGTCATGGTCTCGGGGTCCTGAGATCAAGTCCCACATTGGGCTCTCTGCTCAGCAGGGAGCCTGCTTCCTCCTCTCTCTCTGCCTGCCTCTCTGCCTACTTGTGATCTCTTTCTGGCAATAAATAAATAAAATCTTTAAAAAAAAAAAGAATTAGTACTGTTGAAATGTCCATTTTATCCAAAGCAATTGACAGTTTCAATGCAATTCCTATCAAAATACCAACAACAATTTTCACAAAACTAGGACAAATAATACTAAAATTTGTATGCAACTGCAAAGACCCCCAAGTACCCAAGGCAATCTTGATAGAAAATAACAAAACTAAAGATACACGAACCTAGATTTCAGAATATATAGTACAGGTTATAATAATCAAAATAGTGTGGTATTGCCATAAAAATAGATCCATAGATGAATGAAACACATTGGAGAGTCCAGAAATAGAACCACACCTATATGGTTAATGAATCTATGACAAAGGAGATGAGAATATGTAATGGGGAAAAGTTTTTCACTTCAATAAATACTGCTGGGAAAACTGGACAGCAAGATGCAAAATAATAAAATTCGTTCAATTTCTTATACTACATACAAACATAAACTAAAATTGGTTTAAAGACCTAAATGTGAGATCTGAAACCATAAAGCTCTTGGAAGAAAACATAGGCAATAATCTCTTTGACATCAGTCATAGAAACATATTTATGAATTTGTCTCTTTAGACAAAAGCAACAATAAACAAGTGAAACTACATCAAACTAAAAAGCTTTTGTAAAGCAAAGGAAACCACTGAAACTAAAAGACAACCTAGTGAATGGGAAAAAATATTGCAAATGAAGTATCTGATAATATTGAAATATATAAACAATATACACAACTCAACACCAAAAAAAATCCCATTAAAAATTGGCAGAAGACCTGAATAGTTATTTTTCCAAAGAAGTCATACAGATGGCCAATAGACACATGAAAAGATGCTCAAAAACACTAATGTTCAGTGAGATGCAAATCAAAACCACAGAGATATCACCTCACACCAGTCAGAATGGCTGGTATCAAAAAGACAAGAAGTGTTCACAAGGATGTGGAGGAAAAGGAACCTTCATGTACTATCAGTGGAAATCAGTATGGAAGTTCCTCAAAAACTTAAAAACAGAAATATCATACAATCCAATAATTTCACTACTGGTTATTTACCCAAAGAAAATGAGAACACTAATTCAAAAACTATTTCCCCCACTGAGAATGATATGAGCTGTTGGTTTTCCATAGACGGCCTTTATAATGTTGAGGTATGCTTCCTAGAGACCCACTTTGTGGAGTATTTTTGTCATAAGTAGATGTTGTACTTTGTCAAATGCTTTTCCTGCATCTATGTAGAGGATCACAGGGGTCCTATCCTTTCTTTTATTAATGTGGCATATCATGTTAATTTATTAACATGTTAAATTAATCATGAATATTGAACATCAAAATAAAAAGCTGCACCAATAAGGAAACAACAAGCTAAAAGACAACCTATGGAATGGGAGAAGATATTTGGAAATGACATGTTTGATAAGGGTTATTATACAGATTATGTAAAGAATTTATAAAAGTCAACAACCAAAAAATGAACAATCCAATTAAAATAGGCAGAAGACATGAATAGACATTTTTCCAAAGAAGACATACAAATGGCCAACAGACACATGAAAAGATGCTCTCTATCACTCATCAGGGAAATGCAAACTACAATGAGATTCCACCTCACACTAGCCAGAATGGCTAAAATTAACAACACAAGAAATGACAGGTGACAGGTGTTAACAAGGATGTAGAGAAATGGGAGCACTCTTGCACTGTTGGGAGAATGCAAACTGGTGTATCACTGTGGAAAAGAATATGGAGGTTCCTCAAAAAGTTAAAGAGAACCACCCTATAATCCAGCAATTTCTGGTAGGTATTTACCCCCCAAAATACAAAAACAGTAATTCAAAGGGATACATCAATCTCAGTGTTTATAGCAGCATTATCTACAATAGTCAAATTATGGAAACAGCCCAAGTATCCATTGAGTGATGAACAGATAAGGAAGATGTGTGTGTGGGGGGGGGTGTGTTGGAATATTACTCAGCCATAAAAAAGAATAAAATCTTGCCTTTGCAACACTATGGATGGAGCTAGAGAATATCATTCTATGTGAAATAAGTCAGTCAGAGGAAGACAAGTACTGTATGATGTCACTCATGTGGAATTTAAGAAAAAAATTAACAAAGGGGGGAAAAAGAGAGACACAGAGAGATAAACCAAGAAACAGACTCCTAACTACAGAGAACAAACTGGTAGTTACCAGAGGGGAGGTGGGTGCAGGGGTGGGTTAAATAAGTGATGGGGATTCAGGAGTTCACTTGTGATGAGCATTGGTTGTTGTAGGTAAGTGTTAAATCACTGTATTAGTATACCTGAAACCAATATTATACTGTGTGTTAAGTAACTGGAATTTTTAAATTTTTATTTTTTTCACTAACTGGAATTTAAATAACTTACAAAACAATATATAATACACAACAAAAGAAAAAATCTCCCAATTAAAAAAAAGAAGATATGTGCATTCCTGCATTTACTGCAGCATTATTTATAATAGCCAAGATATGGTAACAACCCAAGTGTCCATTGATAGATGTACAAAGAATATGTGATACACATAAACAAAAACAATTGATTTTTTTCAGCTTTAATGCAAACTGTATTAATAATATTAAATTTAAGAAGACCTATTCATTCCAATTAAAATGAAGTTTTTCCGACTAGAAAAAAAGCAAGTCCCAATTATGTGTTTACATGTGAAGTAAATTTGAATTGAAACACACAGCATGAAAGTAATAATACGAAAAATAATACATCATGTAAAATTAAGCATAAGAAAGCTTGATTTAGTACATTAATGCCAACAAAGCTGACTTCAAGAAACAGTGTAACTGGAGATCTATATACAGACATTTTATTTCAAAGTACATAAAACAAGATCCTATTTTTTTAATAAATTTTCACTTCTCTTCTAAAATTCCTAATTTTTTCAACTATTAAAAACAATTGATTTTTACTCAGTAATTAGAAGGATGAGATTTTGCCATTTATAGTATCATGGATGGACCTAGAGAGTATTTTGCTAAGTGAGAAAAATCAAAGATAAAAACCATATGAGTCCACTTATATATGGAATCTAAAAATCAGCCAACTAAACAACCAACTGACTCGAATACAGAGAACTGATAGTTGCCAGAGGGGAGGCAGAGTAGGGATGGGTGAAATAGTTAAAGAGATTAAGTGGTACAAACTTCTAGTTATAAAATAAGTCATGGAGTTGAAAAATATATCATAAAAAACAATACAGCCAATAGTATTATAATAATGTATGGTAACAGATGGTGATATTTATCATGGTGAGCAATGAGTATATAATTGTCAAATCAATATTCTGTTCACCTGAAATTAATAAAACATTTTGTGTCAATTATACTTCAATTAAAAATATTGATGAATCCTGGAGCTTGAGATCTAAATAAACACAATAAAAAAATTTAAAGAGGTCTTCAGTAGAATAGAGCAAATGGAAGAAATAAGTCAAAAGATTGTAATATTGAAATAAGCCAGTTAGAGGAGGGAAAAAAAATGAGGAAGAGTGAAGAAAGTCTATGTGAACTAGGAGATCCATCAAAAGAACAAATATAAAAATGATCAAGATTCCAGAAGAAGAGAGGGAGAGGCATAACATTTGTAAAGTAAAATAATCAGAGAAAGCCCCATATAAGGAGAGAGAATTGGACATACGAGTTCTAAAAGCTACTAGAGCACCCTATTATCTCAATACAAAAAAGGCCTTCTTCAAGACACATTATAAAAAAACTGCCAAAAACCAAATATAGAGAATTCTAAAAGCATCCAGGAAAGAGTGTCATCCGCAAAGGAAGCCCTATTAGGCTATCAGGAGATTTCTCAGGAGAAACCCTCCATCCCCGTAGAGAGTGCAGTATCATATTCAATGTGTTGAAAGAAAAAAGAATTGTATCCAAGAATATCTACCCAGCAAGTTAGCCTCCAGATGTGAAAAAGAAATAAGAATTTTCCTAGACAAACAAAAGCTGAGGGAGTTCATCACCACTATACCTACTTTGCCAGAAATACTGAAAGGATTTCTTCAAGCTCAAATAAAAGATGCTAATCAGGGCCATAAAAGCAGGAAAGGACAAATATACCAGTATACAGCACACTGGTAAAAGTAAATACATTTGGACTAGGAATCTAATTTTGTAATAGCATGGTGTGTTATCTGCTTAACTATAGTATAAAGGTCAAAGAAAAAGTATTACACATAATAATAGCTACTATAATTTGTTAATGGACAAATAATAGAATAATGAAACAGTTATTTAATCAGATTAGAAATGTGAAAGGTGGGAAGAAAGGGGTGAAACTTTTGTACATAATGCAAGTTAAGCTGCTACCAGGTTAAAATAGGCTATTTTATCCAAGATATATATAATGTAAGCTTCATGGTAACCATAGAACAAGAACCTAGAGTAGCAGAATAAAATCTAAAGGTGAAACAGAGCCCAATGCCACAGAAAAACACCAGCTTACAAAGATATGCAGAAACATGGCAGGGGGGAAGCAACGGCAAAATTAATTGTAAAAACTAATAAGAATTAATAAGATAGCATTAGTAAGCACTTACCAATGGTAACAGCAGATATAATGGACTTAAATCACCAAAAGTCACAGAGTGGCTGGATGGATAACAAAACAAGACTCAAGAAACACACTAAAGCTTCAAGAATATACAGAGGGTGAAAGTGAAGGGATGGAAAAAGATTTTTATGCAAATAGAAAAATAAAGTGGGAATAGGTATAAGGATATCAGATAAATAGACTAAGCTGAAAGTAATGAGAAAAAGGTCATTTTATAATTATGGAGGGGTCAATTTATCAAGAAAATAATAACAATAGTGAATATTTGTGTACCCAACATTAGAGCATCCAGATTTATTAAGAAAATTCTAATAGAGCTGAAGGGAATAGGGGACTTCAATAGTCCACCCAGCAACAGACCATCCAGACAGAAAATCAACAAGGAAATGTTGAACCTGAATCATATAATACACCAAATGAACCTCACAGATAATTATAGAATACTCTGTTCAACAGTAGCAGCATACACATCCTTCTAAAGTGCACATGGAACATTTTCTAGGACAGACCATATGATAAGACACAAAACAATTCTTAGCAAAGTTGAGTAGACGGAAATAATACCAAGTATCTTTTCTGACCACAGTGGTATGAAAATAGAAATTACTAACAAGAGAAAAACCAGGAAATCTACAATCATGAAAAAATGGGAGAACAGTTCTGACCCAATAATGGGTCAAAGAAAAAGTAAAAAGGAATTCAAAAAATACATTAAGATAAATGAAAATGGGAACAAACCATACCAAAATCTATGGACTGCTACAAAAGCAGTTCTGTGAGGGAAGTTTATAGTGATAAATACATGTATTTTTAAAAACAAATATTTCAAATAACCTCAATTTACCCCTCAAAGAATTGGAAAATAGATGAAGAAACTAAGTTTTAAGTTATCAGAAGGAAGGATATAATGAAGATCAGAGCAATAATTAATGAAATTGAGATCAGAAAAAAATAGAAAAATCAATAAACAGCTGTTTTTAAAAAAAAATAAATCTGACAAACTTTTAGCTACATTAACAAAAAAAAGAAGACAAATAAAACCAGACATGAGAGAAGGCATTACAACATATAGCAGAGAAGTACAAAGGTTCGTAAGAAACTACTATGAACAGTTACGTGCTAACAAATTGGATAACCTAGAAGAAATGGATAAATTCCTAAAACCAAAGACTAAATTGGGGAGAAGTAGAAAATTTGAATAGACCAATATGAGCAAAAAGAGTAGATCAGTAATCAAAGACCTCCCAATACAGAAATCTTAGGACCAGATGGCTTCACTGACAAATTCCAACAAATATTTAAACAAGAATTGACACCAATCCTTTTCAAACTCTCCTCATTTTACAAAGCAGAATTACCCTGTTACCAAGCTAGATATAAGGACACATTTCTTAAACTCAAGACCAATATCTCTAATGCAAAACATAGATGCAAAAATTCCCAACAAAATATTAGCAAACCAAATTCAACAGCACATTAAAAGGATTATTCACCAAAATCAAGTAGAATTAATCCCTGGGTTACAAAGATGTCTCAACATATGCAGATCACCACATTAATAGAGTAAAAAAAATCTTATGATTATCTCAATAGATGTAAAAAATACAATATCCTTTCATAATAAAAATTCTCACCAGCTTCGGTATAAAGGGAATGTACCTCAACATAATACAGGCTATATAGAACAAACCAATACCTAGCATTGTATTCAATGGTGAAATACTGAAAGATTTCCTCTAAGACAAAGAACAAGACAAGGATACCCACTCTCACTGTGCTTATTCACTCCAGTATTAGTAGTCTTAGCTGTAGTATTTAGGCAAGATGGGGGGTGGGGGGGGGGAGTATCCAAAGCAGAATAAAAGAACTTGAATGGTCTTTATTTATAGACACTATGATCTTACATAAGGAATATCCTAAAGGTTCAACCAACAAATTGTTGGAATTAATCAACAAATTCAGTAAAGTTGCAAGGATATAAAGTCAACATACAGAAAATTGGATGCATTTCCATCCACAAGCAACAAAGCTTCTGAAAAATAAATGGTCTTATTCACAACAGTATCAACAACAATAATAAACATAACCGAGTAAAAACCTGTACAATAAACACTTTGATGAAGAAACACACTTATGAAATATATGAATGCACAAAGATATCCCCTGTTCATAGATTGGAAGAATTTTGTTAAAATGAAAAAAATTAAAAAAATAAAGTGTCCATATTACACAAAACTATGTGTAGATTCAATGAAATCCCTGCCACAGAATCCAATGGGATTCTTTACCAAAATAGAAGTATGTATGGAACCACAGAAAATCCTGAATAGCCAAAGCAATGTTGAGAACTAAGAACATAGGTAGACGCATCACACTTCCTGATATTAAACACTAAAAAGCTATAATAACCAAACATGCATAAAATGACACATAGACCAAACAGAATTGAGAGCTCAGAAAAAACAATGACAACAACAGCCCTCCCTGCACATTTATGATCCACTAAGATATGACAAAGAAGCCAAGAATACTCAATGGGGAAAGGATGGTCCCTTCAACAAATGGTGCTAGAAAAACTGGATAATCACATGCAGAAAAATGAAAATGGACCTGTCTTTCACAACTCACAAAAATAAACTCAAAATGTATTACAGACTTTAACATAAGATCTGATACCATAAAAGTGCTAGAAGAGTTCATAGAGAAGATGCTCCCTGATTTTGGTCTTGACAACAAATTTTTAGATACAGCACCAAAAGCACAAGCAACAAAAACAAAAATCAACAAATAGGCTTATATCAAACTAAAAGCTTCTATACGGAAAAAAAAATCAGAAAATATCCAAAATATATAAAGAATTCATAAAATTCAATAGAAAAAAATGGGCAGAGGAGCTAAATACAACCTTTTTTTCCCCCAAAGAAGACATGGAAATAGTAAACAGGTATCTAAAAAGATGTTTGACATCATGAATCATCACAGAAATACAATCAAAACCAATATGAGATATCAACTCTTCACATGTTAGAATGACTTTAATCAGGAAGAGTTGTGTTGGCAAGGCTGTGGAGAAGAGGGATCCCTTGCACACTGTTGATGGCAATGTAAGTTCATTCAACTACTCTGGAAAACAATATGGAATATCCTCGAAAAATTGAAAAATAGATCTACCATATGATCTTTTAATTCCACTTCTGGTTATGTAGACAGAAGAAATGAAAACAGGTTACTGAAGAAATACATGCACTCCTGTGTTTATTTTAGCATTATTTGTAGTAGCCAATATATGGAAACAACCTAAGTGTCCATCAAAGGATGACCAGATAAAGATGTCATTATTCTCACTCCCTCCCTCCACCACACACACACACACACATTGGATTATTATTCAACCATGAGAAAGAAGAACATCCTGCCATTTGTGACAACATGGATGGACCTTGAGCACGTTATGCTAAGTGAGATAAGTCAGACAGATGGACAAATACTGTATGGTATCACCTATATGTGGAATTTTTAAGAAGCCAGACTCATAAAAACAGTAGAAATGTGTTACCAGGTGCAGGAGCATAGGGGAACTAGAAAGACACACTCTTTAAAGTACAAATCTACAATGTAGATAAATAAGTCCTCGAGCTCTAATGCACAGCACAGAGATTATAGACAATAACACTATGTTATGAGCTTGAAAGTTGATAAGAGACCAAATACTGATTTTTCCCCACAAGAAATTTCTGTGATGTGATAGAAGTGTTATGTAAAACTAGGATGGTAATCCTACTACAATATATAAATGTATCAGATCTATATGTTGTATACCTCAAATTTATACAATCATGTCAATTGTGTTACAGTTTAAAAAATACAAAGGAAAACACCAGAAAAAACAACCAGTTATACAAAAAATGTATACTAGACCAGCCTCCTTAATAAAACTTTGTGTTGATGAAAATGTCCTTGGCCTGCATTGGTAGCCACCAAGAAGAACTGAGTGTTTGAATTATGGCTAGTGGCACTAGAACAAAAATTTTTATTTTAGATTTTAATTATTTAGAAAAAGGTAGTGAGTAATAGAGAGTTGAGCTGTTTTGTTTCTAAAAGCGGATAGCTGGCAGATTTAAAAATAGTGCAAAATCTTTTAATATAAAATCTGGAGTAAAAGACAACATGGTTTCTGAAGTAGAAACCGGACTTGGGTAATTTTTAATTTTTTTATTACAATCAATATACATGATGAAACATTAATTTATATTTTGCTCTTTCTGACAAGTGCTGAAATGCTTTCACATCCAAAGACCAAACCTTTTTTTAATTATCATTCAATTAGGGTAACTTTTTAATAATAATTCAGAGATTAATGATGTTTGAATATTTCTTTTTACTTTTTTAGGTGGTATTTCTTTTCACTTTTTTAGGCCTCTGTATTTACATTCCGTTGACATGTATAGGGTGTTTACTGTCAGAAGTTTTAAAAAATTAACTCTACCTATGCCCTCCCCCATTAGCACTTATAAATTCTATCCTGTCTATAAACACTGAATTCCTTACTGCCTAGTATAATAATACCCACAGAGTAAGGTGTTCTCATCTTGTGTTTCCATCACCTACCCTCAAGTCCATTCCTCTTCTGATTCCTCCTCTACTACTTTCTTTCTTACATGCCTTTGGGAACTTATCAAGCCTTTTACTTAAGTAATTAATACTTATATTCTTTTAATTTGTAGATGCCAGTAGAAAACAAAGTTACTGTTAGAGAAAATATTTGCAGATTCATCTGTTAGTACAGAGTTATTTTTTGCATTATTTTTTTTAAGATTTTATTTATTTATTTGACAGACAGAGATCACAAGCAGGCAGGGAGGCAGGCTCCCTGCCGAGTGGAGAGCCCGATGCGGGGCTCGATCCCAGGACCACGGGACCATGACCTGAGCCAAAGGCAGAGGCTTTAACCCACTGAGCCACCCAGGTGCCCCTATTTTTTTTTTTTTTTTACATTCCTAAGCACATTAATGTAATAAAAGAGTTCTCTATCTCCACTTTCTGTACTCAGAATTTATAAACTATTGATGTACTAACAGCAAAGTTTTAACTTGTCAAAATTTCAAGTTAACAAAGTACTTCAGTTCTCTGTTGACACTGTAGTACAGAAACTTTCCACTTGTCATTGAAAATTCAATTTGATTTCTCACAAGAGCATTCTGTTGATATTTAGATTGTATCAACAGGATTAAAAATGTTAGATCTATAATGCATATATAGTTTATGACATTTCTCTAATTCATTTATTTTTCCATTACATCATTTTTTTCTCTAGGCTTTTATTTTTTTCAAAGGACCCTGTTCTTTTTACTTTTCAATCATTTATAAACTTTTCATATCTCATGCTTCAGAATGTTAGACTTTATTTTTTTACTTTGCAACTCTCCATAAGCTTTAGTTCTGAGAGCAACAGAAAAACCTAACCAGATGAAAGAAAAATTTGCAGCTACAATGAAGTCTAAGTTTCAGATTTGCAGTAAGTCTTTTTTTTTTTTTTTTAAATGTCAAGTCCTGACTCTACCACTACCATCATTAGTGGTTTTTTTTAAATATTTTATTTATTTGATAGAGAGAGATCACAAGTAGGCAGAGAGGCAGAGAGAGGGGGAAGAAGCAGGCTCCCTGCTGAGCAGAGAGCCCCATGCGGGGCTCGATCCCAGAACCCTGAGATCATGACCTGAGCCGAAGGCAGAGGCTTTAACCCACTGAGCCACCCAGGCGCCCCTAAGTCTGTCTTTTTAATATCAAGATCATGTACCAAATTTTCAGTGAGTTTATCATGAATATAAAAAATATCCCTTTGGCTCTTGGTTAAAAAAAATATCAAACTGTATGCATCCCTGTGTCTTTTCAATTTTTTAAAAGACAGCAGGTGATTTTCTTAAAGTTTGTATTCTGTCTGTAGACCTGCCTACATTTCCCTAAAAATCTAAATGCTCACCTAACCCAGAAAGTCACAGATTGAAGCAGGTACAGATTTATTCAGCTGTATTACACAATCCCTTCTATTCAGTCCGATTTAATGTTTTATAAGAAGTATTTTAGTAAAACACACTAGCAGATAACATTTTTCTTAAAAGATTTTATTTATTTGACAGAGATCACAAGTAGGCAGAGAGGCAGGCAGAGAGAGGAGGAAGCAGGCTCCCCACTGAGCAGAGAGCCAGATGCGGGGCTCCATCCCAGGACCCTGGGATCATGACCTGAGCCGAAGACAGAGGCTTTAACCCACTGAGCCACCCAGGCGCCCCGCAGATAACATTTTTAAACATTATTTCCTTAATATTGAAGTTATTTGTTGTGTCAAGTTCATTCATTTCACAGTACACACGTATGAATATTGAGATATCCATCCTTTCTTCTCTATAAACTCACAAACACTTGGATAATAGTATATCCCAGGAATGACTGTCTTTCTGGGAAGTTGTCATCCTCATCTAATTATACAGAAATTCATCCATGAGGTTCCAACTTAGTGAAATAAATGAGAACATATGGAATCACAGGTGTTTGGTTCTCCATGAGTGAATTACAACTACATTGTGAATTAACTGTACAAAGCAACTTTTATACCACACTCAAGCCTAGGTCTAAAGCTTGTATGAGAACTGTATCATATAGTTCTACTTTTTCTCTACAGGAATTATCTTCACTGGAAAGTAGTATTGGAAGAAATTGTGGGGGAGATCTCATAGAAAAACAATTTTATGTTGAAATGTAGCAACTATACAAAATTTCCACGAAACAGCAGTGTACATTTGTAAGTGACTCATGATTTTTATTTTGCTAGAGGGTAATATTAAATACTTTCATTTAGACCCAAAAGAAATCAGTTGTAGAAAAAATGGCAATGCAACAACCCAGCTTCTCCATCTCCCCACAAAGATCATTGACTGGACAACTATCTATGAATAAAAAGTAGCTCTAAAACACTTTGAAAGCACATGTAGGAATTTTTTTTTTTTAAGATTTTATTTATTTGACAGACAGAGATCACAAGTAGGCAGAGAGGCAGGCAGAGAGAGGAGGAAGCAGGCTCCCTGCTAAGCAGACAGCCAGGTGTGGAGCTCAATCCCAGAACCCTGGGATCATGACCTGAGCCGAAGGCAGAGGCTTTAACCCACTGAGCCACCCAGGCGCCCCACATGTAGGAAATTTTAACCGCAGCATGGAAGAACAACAACAACTACAAAACTGAGAATAATAACACAAGAAGCAAAGGAAAACTTCATTTGACCTGCATCATCACATTTCCCAAGTTGGCATTGTTCTCTGCCAAGAAGGACTTTCCCAGCTAGAAAGAGTTCTCACCAGGAAAGGAAAAGAGGGGTGACCAACCAGCCTCTTCAGACATTATACAAAGGTTCTGCTTTGGTTTTGTACCACTCAGACTGGCAAGGCTGATAAATAATAAAGCAGATTAGGAACAAACAAGAAAAACAGACTATTACTGGCAGATAAGGGTAATGTTGACCTTTCACAGAGTTCTGCTCTGTAGGTAAAGTCAGCAGCTTCAGCTACCGACAAAGTCACCAGCCAATACAGCCAACTGTGGACACCCCTCAGATCTTGCCCTTTAGTGTCCTTAGGTGTTTGTGTTTGCTAATACAACAGATACTTCAGTCCTTCCTTGACCTTCCCACTGTGCATCTGCATATTCTTAGCCTGACCCTCATCACCAACCTCCATTGCAGTGTGCATGCCCAGAGGGAGAATATTCAGACATAGGAGAGCACATGGACAGCTTGGGCCTTCACAACTGCTTGCAGGCCCAGACCAGGTCCTTCCTTCTGTCACTGGCTGGTAACACCATGACAACATACAGTTAGCCCCTCCCTCCATCTATGACCTGTATACTCCCCAGTTTGACTCCTGTCCATGGCCTTCACTGCACTGTGCCACTCAGGGTTAGTCACAGTCATAGGAGGGCACAGTGACAGGACCCCCCACAGATGCCAGTGAATCCATAATTGGTCCCAGACTTGCCCTGACCTCCATCACTATGGTTGTGTTTGTAACTGGCCTCTGCCACTACAAAGGCGCTAACAGCTGGCCTTCTCAGCTAATGTGTGAAAACCACTGGCTCTGGCCACCATTGCTCCCTGTCCTGGTTCCTAGCTACTGGACTTGAGGGTACCACTTAAGACCAAACAGCCCTTGCAACCATTGTGGACTCTCCACAGTGATTGACAAGGACAACATAATTGTCAATATTGTGGACCCCAGTGGCTTGAGTTGAAGAGACATAACACACCCCCTGAAATGACACGCTCCATAACTAGATCCAGGGTCATAACAAGATATAATATACCCCTATCTTCAGGGGAAGGACTTCCATTACCAAAATTAATCCATAAATCTGGAAGAGGTTACGGTTTTCTTCAAATGTGCAGACATCTACACAGGGCTACAGGGACCACAAAAAAAAAAAAAAAAAAAAAATCAAGGAAACATTTCCCAAAGGAATACAATAAACTGCTAGTAACTGATCCCAAATAAATGGAAATCAAAAAAAAATTCAAGTAATTGCTATACAGATGCTTAACCTATTATAAAAGAACACAACATAAAAAACACAAACAAAATAGAAGGTCAATGAAGAGAAAGGAAACAGAAAAAAAAAACTAACAAATTTTACAGCTGAAGAATTCAATAGAGCACTTAATAGCAGTCTAAGCCAGCTAAGGAAAAGAATCATCAAAAGAAGTATTACAAGCATTACTGGAGTCCCAGAAAGAGAATAGAGAAGGGAATATTTTTCAGTCATGAGGAAGAAGGAAATCTTGCTGCTTGTGGCAAAATGGATGGACTTTGAGTACATGATATTAAAGTGCAAGTGAAATAAGCCAGAGAGAAAAAGAGAAATACTGCATGGTATCACTTACATGTTGATTCTTAAAAAAGCCAAACTTACAGAAAAAAAGATTAGAATGATGGTTGCCAGGGACTGAGGTCAGTCAAAGGATACAAATATCCAGCTCTAAGATGAATAGCTTCCAGGAAACTAATGTTTAGCACAATAATTACAGTTAATAATACTGTATTATATACTTGAATATTGCTAAGATCACTCATGATCAGGAAAATGCTAATGCAAACCACAATGAGGTATCACCTCATACCAGTCAGAATGGCTAAAATTAACAACATAAGAAACAACAGATGTTGGCAAAGATGCAGAGAAAGGGGAACACTCCTATACAGTATGGAGAGTCCTCACAAAGTGAAAAAGAGAACTGCCCTATAATCCAGCATTTGCTCTACTAAGTAAGGACACAAAAATACTAATCTAAAGGGATACATGCACCCCAGTGTTTATAGTAGCATTATCAACAATTGCCCAATTATGGAAAGAGCCTCAATGTCCATCAAATTATGAATGGATAAAGAAGATGTGGTATATAATACAATGGAATATCACTCAGCCATAAGAAAAATGACATCTTGCCTTTTGTAATGACATGGGTAGAACTAGAGAGTATTACGCTAAGTGAAAAAGGCAGAGAAAAACATACCATATGAATTCGCTCGTAGGTGGAATTTAAGAAACAAAATAAGTGATCATAGGGGGAAAAATATAGGAAAAGGAACAGACTCTAAATATGGAGAACAAACATGGTTACCAGAGGGAGGCAGATGGGGGGATGTGTTAAACAGGTGATGGGGATTAAGGAGTGCAGTTATTTTGAGGATCACCTGTTTTATGAACTGTGGAATGACTATATTGTACACATGAAACTAATATACACTGTATGTTAAATAAATGATTTACATAAAAACTTTTTTTAAAGTTTTAAATGGATGAAATAATTTTAAATGAAAAAAAAAAAGTATGATCTTAAATGTCCTCACTACAAAAAAGTTTTTTTACAGAAAGAATTGTTGACTTTTTGATGGAATGGGAGTCTTGGTTAATGCTATGCTGGTTTTACAATATAGAAAAGTATTACATCAACACTGTACACCTTAAACTTAAAAAATATTATTTGTCATTTTTATCAAAGCTGGGGAAGACTAGCTTTCTCTACATCTGGAGAAGACCCACATCTGGAGAAGACCAGCTTTCTCTACATGTGGAGAAGACCCAAGGGGATGGGAAGACAAAAGGAAAGCAAAAGAAAACAGAAAGCATAATTTCTTAATGAGATCTACTACTCTCAGCTATTAGAAATCAGCATCTTTCCAAAGTAATTTTACATTTACAGAAAAGGCTATGAAATTGTGTATGATTTTCAACTACATTACCAATCTGTTAATATTTTTCCCTATGTTTTATTTATCTTTCCATGTATAATAAAATGTTTTTCTCTGAACCATTGGAGAATAAGTTGCAGATAGGACATTTCATTACTGTAGTAATTATATACTTCATAGTAAAAAATGTTATTCTATTTCATAACCATTATGCCATGATCAAAATCAGGAAATTATCATTGATAAGATAATACCATCTAAACTACAGACCTTATTGATATTAAACTATCCCAGTAACATCTAAATAGAGCAAAAAAAGAAAAGTTATTGTGGTACAGACCTATGATTCACTTATTGCCATGCCCCTTTAGACTTGTTTAATACAGAACAGTTCCTCAGGTTTTGTTTGTTCGTTTCATTTTTGGGGTGTGTGTGTGTGTGTGTGTGGTGTTTGTTTTTTGTTTGTGTCTTTTTGGTCTTTCACATCTTTGACGGCTTTGAAAAGGCAGTCAGTTATTTTGGTAGGATGTCCGGTAACTGGATTTGTTTACTATTACTTATGATCAAAATCAGGTGATTCATATTTGGCAAAATTGTCACAGAAGTAGTGTTGTGTCCTTTTCAGGGCATCTTGTCAAGAGGCACATATCTTGTCATAATCCTGTTTATGACAACTTTAATCACATGGTTGAGGTGGTGTTTGCCAGCTGTTTCTATTTTTGCTTTTGTAATTTATAAGCATTTCTCAGGGAGATATTTTCAGAATGTATCTGGTTCCTCATCAAACTTTTACTGTTAGTTTTGGCATTAATTTAGGATCATTTTCTGAATAAATTAGTGTGTTGACTGCCAAAATGTGATTTTCTAACTGCATCATTTCTTCTACATTTATGAGTTATTATTCCACTGGAGGGAGCAAAAGAGGGAGGGAGAAGGAAAGAGAATATACACATACTAAATGGAATTCGAAATTTGTCTAGATACTTTTTAATTTTTGTTGTTAGGATAAATAGTAAAAAACTGTATTTCAAATGTACTTGTGTTCAAAGTTCTACTTTTAGTTAGGATGTAGAATGTTGTAAAAAATCCCACACCACTAAATGTAAAATCAGTAACCTATGCAGTCAAATACTTTTAAAGCTCTTTAGTAAGCTGCTAATACAAAACAGTAAGCTGAACTAAATTTCAAAGAAAAGACTTCATGAGGAGAGAGAAAGCATATAAATGGTGTCTCTATTAAAAAGAAGGAAAAAGTAACATATACAAAAGCAAGCAGGGAGAAAAAAGTAAAAGTTTAATAAATTCTTAAATGTCAACCGTGAGCCGGCCTGACAATTGAAAATCACTGGGAGTTCTAGACACAGTAGGAGTTAGCACCTATTTGACAGTTTTTTAGAAGGCCTCACAGGGAAAATTAGGGACAGAAAAGAGAATGAAGTGGCATGCCTAGTGACAAAGACATGCACCTAGTGCTTGGGTGATGTTGAGTGATATGCCAACTTATTTGGTACCCTGAATCTTTCTCTTGAATGAGGTAGGGGGAGAAAGTTATTGTAGAGGGAGTAACAACAAACCCTCCTTTCTTCTCTTTCCTCTTCCTCTCACTTGAGGATACATATAAGCAAACAACTTTTCACTGTGTAAAGTTCAGGAAACTTGTCCCTAGGATTTTCTGATGATACAATGCAGAGTTCTGCTACCCCTGAAGAAAGAGCAGGAAACTCTTATCCCCAAACTCATCAAAGGGGAAAGCTAAGGAGTGCTGAGCAAACATCACTCCTAGGGCTCAGGTGCACAAGATATGAGGAAGCATATAGATAGTACAGGAGATTTTAGATTCTCACAGTGAAAATTTTCATGAGCCAAGTACTAAGCAATGGTAGTCTACATCTGGAGAAGACCCAAGAGGATGTAGACTGTCTGTAGAGTGTCAGAAAGATGGCAGGACAGGAAGATCCTGAGTCCACCTCATCCTGTGGACACACCAAGCTAACAGCCACATTTGTACAACTAACACTGTAAACAACCTGAAGACTGCCAGAACAGACCTTCAGTAGTTAACCATAAAGAGGAAGCCACATTAAAAAGGTTAGGAGAGGCAGATACCTAGTTGGGAACAAACCCCTTGTGAGACTAATCACAAATGGGACACCACAAGCATGGAGAAGCCAGAGAATCACTGCACTGGGATGACCACTCACCCCCACCCAACATTAGATTTTGAAAACCAGTGGGGCTTAAATTCATGAGCTTTTAAAATCAGTGAAATTAACTCTGGGTACTTTAAAAATCAGCAGGCTTAATACCAGGGAAGCTGGAGGACAACAGGAAACTGAGTTCTCACCCTTAAAGAGGCAGCAGAATAACTCAACTGAGACACAGCATCGAAGCGACAGTTTGAAAGGCACTTGAGTTCTGTGTGAAGGAGAGTTAATTTACTAATCTCATCAATTGCTTCAGAGGGGCAGGGAATTCAGAAGACTTCACCAAGAACAAAAGTAGTAACAGGCAACATTTCTTTTTAACTCCCCTCAGCCTAGATGGTGGGAGACTTGAGCAAACCAGCAGGAACACTCTCCACCTAGTGCTAGTACTGAGCCCCATATTCCCCTGTGGATCTACCTCATCCAACCTCCCTGCCTCAGCATGTATCCTCCAAAGCAGCTCCTGCCTTGATATACCCTGCAAGCAGTCCAGGCTGAGACTAATACCACTCCAAAGTCACCCCTGCCCAGAGGAGAGGGGAAGATAACCACACCCACCAGTGCACCAGCAGTCTCAGCAGCCTGGTTTCTTAGCTGGCCATTCAGGGAGAGTACTCTGCCATTCAGTCAGCCTGCAGCCCTCAATGCCAGGCTGAATGCAGATACTTGGTCTGATTATCAACCCTATCCACTGATTAAAGTATCTGAGGGAGATTTAGAAGGAAAGTATACAGCCATTGAAGCAGATGCTCCTATAGCAGACAGACTGAGTGCACACAACCAGCAGACTGCTCATACTACCTACCTACAAGCCCCTAGAAGCCATAGGCCCCTTAATAGTTCAAGAACCAAACTCTGCCCAGTGCAACCACAATAGGTAAACTGCAGCCTACTGGACTGAAAACAAATGCAATTTAGTCACTAGAGTAGGGAGCCCACACAGGGGACTCTTGGGAGTACTTGGTTCTGGTGACTGGAAAGCACTACATTACAGGGCACCAGAGAACCTTTTCTTCATAAGACTACTAATTTTAGACCAGGAGCTGTAGGTGACTTAATACATAGAAACATACAGAGAGTTAGACAAAACGATCAGACAGAGGAGTATGTCCCAAATAAAAAAACTAAGACAAAATCGCAGCAAAAGACCTAAATGAAACTGAGATCAACAATATGCTAGATAAAAATACAAAGTAGTGTTCATGAAGATACTCACTGAACTTGAGAAAAGAGTGGATGATCTCACTGAGACCTTCAACAAACTGATAGAAAATATAAAAAAGGATGCAGAACTGAACTCAATAAGTGAAATAAAAAAATACGCTTGAGGGAATCAACAGCAGATTAGAGAATGCAGAAGAACATCAGTAACCTGGAAGACAGGGTAATGGTAAGCAACTAAGCTGAACAGAAAAAAGAACAAAAAATAAGAAGAGGTTAAGGTAACTCAGTGATATCATCAATCATAACATTTGCATTACAGAAATCCTTAAAAAAGAAAAGTGAGAGAAGGGGGCAGAAAACTTATTTGAAATACTAATACTGAAATCTTTCCTAATTTGGGGAATGAAATAGACATACAGATTTAGGCCTCACAGAGAGCCCCAAACAAGATTAACCCATGGAGGGTCACACCAAGACCAAGAGTAGTGGTGGTTGGGAAGATGGATGAAACAGATTAAAGGGATTAAGAGGTACAAACTTCCTGTTATAAATTAAATGTCACAGAGATGAAAAATAAAGTATAGGAAGTAAGTCAATAAGACTATAATAATGTTTGGTGACAGGTGGTAACTACACTTATCATGGTAGGCTTTGAGTAATATGTAGAATTATGGAATCATTAGGTTATACACCTGAAACTCATATAATGCTGTAGGTTAACTGTACTTCAGTAGAAGAAAAGGAGAGTATTAATACTCTCTTTGGATCAAATATGCTGAGTCCATTGAAAGCTTGAGTTGAGCAAGAACAGAAAGGCAAAACATTCCTATATCACAAAACTCAAACTAATCACAAAATAGAAACTGTTGGAGAAATTTGAAGTGCATTATTCTAAAGGAAACTATAACAAAAGAAAACCTAAATCCAGACCAACCAGTGACTAAATTAATTCAACCCTCCATACAAATAGCCTAAAGAAGAAGAGGTGGGCCTGTTTTTGTATGTGAAAGTTATTTAAATCAGCCTCTACTTTTAATTATAATTTCTAGATTTTATTCAAAAATTTGAGGCATAAAAAGCAAGGGAGGGAAAAAAGGACCCATTATGAAGAGATAAACCAATCCATAAAGCCATACCCAGAAATTGTCCGATGTTTAGTTAATTAGTTAGCAATAGAGAAGGGGGAAGGGGCAGAGAGAGGGGTAGAGAGAGAGAGAATGAAAGAGAGAACCTTAAGCAGGCTCCACTCTCAATGTGGAGCCTAATGTGTTGCTCAATCTCAGGACCCTCAAAAAATGACCTGAGCCAAAATCAAGAGTTGGTGGCTTAATTGACTGAGCCATATGGACACCCCCCAAAACATCAGTAACAACATGTGATTAATATGTTAAAGATGCAGTAGAAAAAAAACAAAGGACAACATGCATAAATAGATCAGAGAAATAAAAACTTAACGAAAACATAAGGAACTTATAAAGAGGTTATTAAAGTGAAATATTAAACTTACAGGTTTTTAAGTAAAAATTAACATGTTTCAGGGACCTTGAAGGCAGTTTAATTATCCAAATTGAAAAGCACAAAGAAAAAAAAAAAGACAACTAGATAGAGTATTCAAAACCACTGGAATACTATTGATACTAGAAAGTAAAGAGAATAAGAAAAGGACAGATGGAATTTGATTTTAAGTATAAGATTTAAGAATAAGATTTTAAGAACTAAGAGCCCAACAGTTTTCAAAATCAATGAAAGATATTAAGTCAAAAATAAAAGAGACTCAAAAATAAAATCCAGAAAGGATAAACAAAAGCAGTCATACCTAGGCATATAACAGTCAAAATGCTGAAAACAGAAGATTAAATCTTGAATGCATACTGTGAACCAAAAACAAAGATAAGAATATAAACAGAAGTTTTGTGAGACATAATGCCAGCCAGAAGACAATGGCATGACATCTTTAAAAAAAAAAAGGAGTCAATCCAGAATTATATACTAAGAGAAAATATCTTTCGAAAGTGAGAAGAAATTAATATAGTTTCAGATTAACAACTTCTGAGACAATTGTCCAGTTACCTGAATTATATACTGAGGAAAGTTCTTCAGGAAGGAGCATTAGGACACCAGATAGAAATCTGAATACACACACATACACACACATACACACACACAAACCCAAATGAGGTGGAGAAATAGAAAGACATGATTATACTTGAAATATAATGCTTCCTATAATTAGATGATATAAAAGGTGGTTGATTAAACAAAAATAGTAACAATGCACTATGGGGTTGTTTTATCTTTTTTAGGTCAGAACAAATGCTTTCTCAGTTATCACTCTGGTGTTTCTCTTTATAGTAGTCTATAACAAATGTTACTCAGTTATGATAAGGGACCAGTATGCAAATTTAATTTTCAAAATTAAAATGGAACCAGAAAAGTCCCTAAATAGCCAGAAGAATGTTGAAAAAGAAAACCAAAGTTGGTGGCATCACAATTCCAGACTTCAAGCTACATTACAAAGTTGTAATCATCAAGATTGTATGGTACTGGCACAAAAACAGACACATAGATCAATGGAACAGAATAGAGAGCCCATAAATAGACCCTCAACTCTATGGTCAAATAATCTTCGGCAAAGCAGGAAAGAATGTCCAATGGAAAAAAGACAGTCTCTTCAACAAATGGTATTGGGAAACTTGGACAGCCACATGCAGAAGAAGGAAACTGGTCCATTTCCTTATACCACACACGAAAATAGACTCAAAATAGATGAAAGACCTCAATGTGAGAAAGGAATCCATCAAAATTCTTGAGGAGAACACAGGCAGCAACCTCTTCGACCTCAGCCACAGCAACATCTTCCTAGAAACACTGCCAAAGGCAAAGGGAAGCAAGAGCAAAAATGAACTCTTGGGACTTGATTGAGATAAAAACTTTTCCACAGCAAAGGAAACAGTCAACAAAACCAAAAGACAACTGACAGAATGGGAGAAGATATTCGCAAATGACATATAAGACAAAGGACTAGTATCCAAAATCTATAAAGAACTTATCAAACTCAACACCCAAAGAACAAATAATCCAATCAAGAAATGGGCAGAAGACATGAACAGACATTTCTGCAAAGAAGACATCCAGATGGCCAACAGACACATGAAAAAGTGCTCCATATCACTCAGCATCTGGGAAATACAAATCAAAATCACAATGAGATACCAACTCATACCAGTCAGAATGGCTAAAATTAACAAGTCAGGAAATGACATATGTTGGCGAGGATGTGGAGAAATGGTAAACTGTTGGTGGGAATGCAAGCTGGTGCAGCCACTCTGGAAAACAGCATAGAGGTTCCTCAAAAAGTTGAAAATAGGGGTGCCTGAGTGGCTCAGTGGGTTAAAGCCTCTGCCTTCGGCTTGGGTCGTGATCCCGGGGTCCTGGGATCGAGCCCCGCATCACGCTCTCTCCTCGGCGGGGAGCCTGCTTCTTCCTCTCTCTCTGCCTGCCTCTCTGCCTACTTGTGATCTCTGAGTGTCAAATAAATAAATAAAATCTTAAAAAAAAATGTTGAAAATAGAGCTACTGTACGACCCTGCAATAACACTACTGAGTATTTACTCTAAAGGTACAAATGTAGTGATCCAAGGGGGCACATGCACCCAAATGTTTATAGCAGCAATGTCCACAATAGCCAAACTATGGAAAGAAACTAGATGTCCATCAACAGATGAATGGATAAAGAAAATGTGAGATATATGTATATCTGTATCTATCTATCTATATCTATACACACACACACACACACATACACACACAAAATGGAATACTATGCAGCCATCAAAAGAAATGAAATCTTGCCATCACAACGTTGTGAATGGAATAGAGTGTATTATGCTGAGCAAAATAAGTCAATCAGAAAAAGATAATTATCATATGCTCTCTTGGATATGAGGAATTTGAGAGGCAGGGTGGTGGGTTGTGGGGGTTAGGGAAGGAAAAAAATGAAATAGGATGGGATCGGGAAGGAGATAAACCATAACAGACTCTTAAATCTCACAAAACAAACAGGGTTGCTGGTTGGGGGGTGGGGGGAGGGGTAGGGTGGCTGGGTTATGGACATTGGGGAGTGTGTGCGCTATGGTGAGTGCTGTGAATTGTGTAAGCCTGATGATTCACAGACTTGTACCCCTGGGGCAAATAATACATTATATGTTAATAAAAATAATTTAAAAAACAAAAGAACTCTAGACAGACTCCAAAGAAAGAGAAAAAGAGAGGTAGAGATAGAGCTAAAGGGAGGGAGAGAGAGAGAGATGACTTAAACAGTCAAAAAATGAAAAAGGAAAAATAACAACCAGCACCACAGAAATACAAAGGAATGTAAGAGATCATTATGAAAAATTATATGCCAACAAATTGGACAACCTAGAAGAAATCAATAATAGAAAGATGTAATCAAAACAGTAAGTTACTGGCACAAAAAGACACACAGATCAATAAAAGAGAAGATAAAACCCAGAAATAAACCCAAAACTATATAGTCAATTAATCTTCCACAAAGAGCAAAGCATAAATAGTGGGGAAAAGACAATCCCTTCAACAAATGGTGTTGGGAAAACTGGATAGTTACATGCAAAAGTATGAAACTAGACCACTTCCTCACACCATACACAAAAATAAATTCTAAATGGATTAAGGACCTAAATGTGAATTCTGAAACCATAGAAATCCTAGAAAAGAGCAGAGGCATTAATTTCTCTGATACTGGCCATAGCAACATTTTTTAGGTACGTCTCCTGAGGCAAGGGAAATGAAAGCAAAAATAAACATTTGGGCTATATCAAAATAAAAGGATTCTGGGCATTAAAGGAAACCTTTAAGATGACCTACTAAATGGGAGAGAATATATTTTCAAATGATATCTCTGGTAAGAAGTTAGTATCCAAAATATATAAAGAACTTATAAAACTCAACACCCAGATAGTCAAAAAACAAATAATCCAATTAAAAAATGGGCAGAAAACATGAACAGACATTTATTTAAAGAAGACATACAGATTGCCAAAAGACACATGAAAAGATGTTCAACATCACTCATCATCAGGGAAATGCAAATCAAAACCACAACGAGATATCACCTTACATCTGTCAGATTGGCTAAAACCAGAAACTCAGAGTACCTGTGTGGCTCAGGTATGATTACTATGATCTAGTAATTGAACCAGTGAGTATTTACCCAAAGAATATGAAAACAGTATTCTAGCCAAATTATGGAAGTAGCTCAAGTATTTATTGTAGATGAATGGATAAAGAATATGTGGTGGTGGTGATGGTGGTGGTGGGTGTGTGCGTGTATCTATCTTCCTAGCTATCCATCTAATATACACACCCAATGGAATATTCAACCATAAAAAAGAATGGAATCTTGGCATTTGTAACAACATGGATAGATCTGGACAGCATGATGCTAAGCAAAACAAGCCAGTCAGAGAAAGACAAAAACCACATGATTTCACTTGTATGTGTAATTTTAGAAACAAATGAACAAACCAATAAAAAAACAAAAAGACTTGTAACTAGAGAACAAACAGATGGCTACCAAAAGGTAGGTGGGTTGGGGGATGGGTGAAATAGGTGAAGGGTATTAAGAGTACACTTAACCTTTATGAGCACTGAGTAGTACATGGAATTGTTGAATCACTATATTGTACATCCAAAACTAATATAATACTGTATGTTAACTACACTGGAATTAAAATTGAAAAAAAAAGAGCGAGAGAGATTGAGAGTCTTCTAAGCAACACTAAGTTGGAGAAGTAGAATTCACACTCAGTTTCTACCTCTCTGACTTCAGTCTGACAGAACTGCAGTTGAGAATCTCCCTCTTCCCAAATGCCTTTTATTCATGAATCTCTGTAATTTCCTAATGTCTGATATTTTATTCTGTTCCTTCTTGGATTTTTTTTTCCCTTTAGTTGCCTACGGCAACTAGGCAACTAGCTCCAACTATGATGGGGCATATTCAGTGTAATGTACAAGCAGGTCTTCAGAGTGAGGGAATGGAAATGACCAAGCCCAGATAGCTCTTCATCTTTTGCCCAGACAGTGCTTCTGAGCTATTTTATAAAGTCCAATTCTACACTTTTATAAAGGTACATGAGATTATGAGAATGCACTGAAATAATTATCAGGAATGCCAAACACGAATAGAAAACATTAGCAGTTTTTAGACTGAAGGCAAGGATTATGAATCTCTGCTTGATGGGAAATTAAAAGAATAGTTAAATATTGATACAGTAAATATTTGTATATCAATCAATATGTTAACATATTGCTATGATTTCATGTCACTTAAATGTTTTCTTATAAAACCTTTGAAAAGTGTTTTACAACAAACTATGAAATAATAGTAGTATTAAGAACTCTACCTGAGGGGCACCTGGGTGGCTCAGTGGGTTAAGGCCTCTGCCTTCAGCTCAGGTCACGATCTCAGGGTCCTGGGATCGAGCCCCACATCGGGCTCTCTGTTCAGCAGGGAGCCTGCTTCCCCCTCTCTCTCTGCCTGCCTCTCTGCCTACTTGTGATCTGTCAAATAAATAAATAAAATCTTTAAAAAAAAAAAAAAACTCTACCTGAATTTCTAACTTTCTGCTAAGAATTCATATTAAAACATCCCTATCTGAAACTTTAACAGTTAGTTAATCCAGGAGAAGACTGATTGATTAGGGGTTACAGAAGCAGCTATGGCCTTTTCAAAGCTCCAAATCCTTTAAACCTCTTTCTCCTTCATATTAGAAACATGAACAGGAAGACACAAATCTTGCAGCCAGATTTTTGCAGGGTATTTTTTTCTCTCACAATTTGAGTAACATATTTCTTTTAACAGTCTTTACAATAAGCAAATGCTTGTGGAAAAGTCAAGTGTTAAGGAAGCCATGTAAATTAACCATCTGGAGAGAACAACATTGTCTTGCCTAATACTGAGCTCAACAGATTTATAGGCTTATAAAATATCCTCATCTTTTAGCCTTTGCAATATTTTGGGATATATGACCAATTGTTATGATTCATCAAATATAAATTAACCTCAAGAGATGGGGAAAATAGTTGACAAAGCCTTCCTGTTTCCATCTAAGTATCAAGACAGTTATTTTGGAAATCATGACTAAAATAATAGGCAATGACTAAAAATATATTTGAGAAAAGTATTTTATTTATACTCAATGCATTTTTTCCAGAAATGCCTAAAACCTACCATCATGCTTCCATTTGGTTGTGTGAACACACATATTTAAGAGCTCTGCTGATAGTAATTGTGAGGAAATTGGGCAGGATATAAACAAATGAGTATTGTGACTTGATGGGAATGAAGCTCATGTATACCAAGAGGCCAAAGAGATCCTAACCATTTAAGGAGGAATCATGGCATTCTTCCTCTCATGATTGTTAGAGACCTATCTGTGTACTTGTCTGAGAATGTTACTCCAAAAGCTAAAAAGGGAAGGGAAGGGCAAAGGGAATAAATTGAAACCCCATTATTTGTTCACAAATATTTGTGATGTTTATTTTGATATTCATGACCTTGCATCTTGCATGTTCTGACTCTAATGTTCCAATTTGTGCAGCTACAGTTTCTGTTCATTTATCTTTTATTCGAGTCCTGACACTCTGCACTGGTCCAGACCATTCACCATATGCTTTCCTCCCTAGGTGCCTCTGCTCACAGGTTTACCTTTTTCCTGTGTATCCCCTCTGGCCAGCAACCAATCTATATCCAATATTTATTTAGTTTATTTTGTTTCAAAATTTTATTTAAATTCTAGTTAATATATAGTTTAAGACTGGTTTCAGGAGTAGAATTTAGTGATTCATCACTTACATATTATACCCAGAGCTCATCACAAGTGCCCTGCTTAATACCCATCACCCATTTAGCCCATCCCCCACCCAGCTCCCCTTCAGTAACCCTCAGTTTGTTCTCTATAGTTGAGTGTCTTCTGGTTTGCTTCCCTCCTTTTTTTTCCCCTTCTATGTTCATCTGTTTTGTTCTTTAAATTCCACATAATGAGTGAAATCATATAGTATTTGTCTTTCTTTGACTGATTTATTTCTCGCTTAGCATAATATACTCCAGCTCCATCCATGGTGAGATTTCATTCTACATTAAAATTAAATGGGACACCTGGGTGACTCAGTAGATTAAGTATCTGCCTTCAGTTCAGGTCATGATCCCAGGGTCCTAGGATCAAATCCCACATCAGGCTCCTCGCTGAGCAAGGAGCCTTCTCTCTCTGCCTGCCCCTCCCCCTGCTTGTGGTTTCTCTCTCTCTCTGGCAGGTAAACAATATCTCAAAATAAATTTAAAATGTATTGAAGTATGGTTTACAAATAAGAAAATACACCCAAAGTGTACATACAGTTCTGGGTTTTGGCCCATTATCCCTATATTTGAAATACAGAAGATATTTGCTAAATTTTACACATAATTCTTACTATCAAACCTACTTTAACCCCACACCTCTTCACCCACAACCTGAACCCAGGATAAAAACTGATCTGCTTTCTGACATTATGAATCTGTTTTACCTTTTCTGGAATTCCTCATAAGTGAATTTTTGTTGTATATGCTGTTTTGTTTCTGATGTCTAGTGTTTAGCATCATGTTTTTTTGAGATTGATCCTTGTGGCTACATGTATGAGTTTTGCATTTCTATTTATTCCTACTACTCCATTCCTATTATTTAGCCCATTGTTTAAATATCACCAAAAATTAATTAGTGGACATTTGGTTGTTTCCACTTTTTGAATATTCTGAATTAGAATTTTATTAGTATCATGTACATGTTCTTATGTGCATATATGCCTTTTATTTCTCTTCAGTAAATGCCTAGGAATAGCATTAATGAGTCATAGGGTAAGTGTATCTTTAGGCTATTGAGAAATTGCAAAAACTGTTTCCCCAAGTGGTTGTACCATTTAAACTCCTATTAGAAATTTATAAGATTTTCAGTTACTACGCATATTCAGCTGTTGATATAATCAGTCTTTCTTATTTTAACCAAGCTAATGGATGCCTACTAGTACAACATTGTGGCTTTCAGTATGCCTCTTCCTGATGACTAATAATGCCAAACATTTTTTTCATGTGTTTTTAAAAGCAATTTACGTAACATTATCTTGAGTAAAGTTTCTGTTCAAATCACTTATACATTTTTCCTGAATTGGTTTTATTTTGACTTTGTTTCTTCTTTTGCTTTCCTTGGAATTGGGTCATCTGGAATAAAGACCATTTTTATGCTTCTTTCTACCTACAAGCCATGTATATTTTCTCTTGTATTATTTCACTGACTAGGGCTTCCAAAACAATATTGAGTAGAAGTACTGAGAGTAGCTAGACTTGGCTTTCCCTTGATCTTGGGTGAAAACATTTAGTGTTTCAACATTAAGCATAATAATAGCTAGTTTGCCACAAATTATTGTTTTGTGTTTGAGGTTTATCATCACCAAGCTGTTTTATTTTGGTAAAATATTTTCTGCATATGTTGCAATAATTTTAAGGTTTTTAAAAGTGTATTGATGCTTTGAATTATACTAGTTGTATGTTAAACTAACCTTGAATTCCTGGAATTGCTCATTTGTCAAAAATCTTTGAGCTGTACACTTGGTCATGAGTTATTTTTTTTCATATATCGCTAGATTCAGTTTGCTAAAATTTTGCTAAGAATTTTATTTTTATGTTCATAAAGGATATTAAATTGTGTTTTAAAGCTTTTTTTCCAGCTTTATTAAAGTATAATTGATATAACTTTGTAAGATATTTAGAATATACACATGATTAATTGATATACATGGTAAGAGAATCTCCCCAGGCAATTAACACATCCATCACTTCACATGTATATATTTTTAAATCATGTCTTTTGGATTTTGTTATATGGTAACATTAGCTTCATGAAATTAGTTGGGAAATAGTTCCTTTTCTCCTATTTTTTGGTGAACATGCACAAGATAATTATTTCTTCTTTATTTTGTAGCATTAAACGTTGGCTTCACATAGGTCTGGATTTTTCTTTGTTCAAGGTGTCAAACTAAAAATTTAACTAACTTAATAGATAAAAACACTGAATAATTTCTAAGTGTTGGCAGTTTGGACCTTTTCCATTTTACTTACACTGTTGAATTTATTCACAGAAATTTGTTCCTAATGATCTCTTATTATGCCTATAACATGCTAGGGTTTGTAGGAGGTCTTTTTCTGAACTATGGGTGTTTTTTCAATTTTCCTGATATTTCAAAAAATATTACTTCAAATAATATTATATCAAATTTCAAACTCATTTTACTTTTTTCTTTTACTAATATCTGTTCATTTAAAAATTATTAACCCTTCTACTAACTTAAGAGCTTGATTTTTTTAAATCATTTTAAGGTTCAGATCATTTTTAGATGATTATTTTAAGAGTTTATTTTCCATATAATGTTACAAGTATTCTTCTAGGCATTAATTAAAATACATTCTTCAAAGTTGAATAGGTTATGTTTTAACTGGCATTTAGTTCAATATAGGTTCTCATTTTGTTTGTAATTTCTCTTTTGATCCATGGGTTATGTGAAACAGAGAAAACAAAATAAATGTTGTTTGGAACTCTGAGTAACAAATGGGAGAGAAAATAAAGGAAGGTTGGCTTAAATTAGCCTACTTACAGCCTCATTGATAGGAAACTGCATTAAAAACTCCTGATTAAAGTCAGTAATTTTACTCAGTGTAAGTTTTACGTATGTTTGTATCAGGATTTTCACTAGGTATTAGTATAGTAAGTTAAGTAAAACAGAATTACTCTTCTCAAAGTAGCTTTAGTAGGGTAAAAATGGCAAACATATGGGGCAGTTGCTATATGTGGAAATAGTTTTAATTTTTAACTTTTTTAACTTTCTAGTAATGATACTAATAAAAGTTTAATAGTACATCTTATTTAGCCCTCTATATCTAAATATCATTTCAACATGAAGTTAATATAAAATTAAGGAGATTTCTTTTTGTCATCAAGTCTTCAAATAGTTGAGAAGTATTTGGTATTTCAGACTAGTCACATCTCAAGTGCTCAATAGCCACAAATGGCTGGTAGCTACTGTATTGAACCTTACTTAGCATGCTTGAAATATAGACAGTTCTAATTTAGTTTTTACAGAAATGTATTGCCATTGGACAAATTCTGTGTCAAAGAAATGAAGTAACTGGTCCATGATCTTTCAGCAAATAGATGTGATTTGAACCAAAAACTTTTAACTCCACATTTTGTGTTATTTTTATAACCCTCAGTACGTCTACAGTTTCTGGTTTCCTTGCCTCCTGCAAACTCCTCATATTTTTAAACCATGACATCATATAATCAAAACTGATGTGCCTTAGAGCTTCTGGGCAGAGGGTTGCAGAGAAGAGCTCAGCTCACTGATGTAAATACAGGGTAAGAACAGGAAATTAATGACGCTTCTCTTCACATGGCTAGGGAATCAAGTCCTCATTGTTTCTATTTTCTTTGTATCTCAAAGAAGTATAAAAGTACATTGCAAAGATATAACAGTGTTTTCTGGCTGTCCTAATGCTGAATCTGTTTTACTGCATGGGATTTTAAAGAATAGTTGGGAAAATTCTGTTTGGACAAGCAGTTAATAAACTGGATTGTACTTGGTTAAAATCATTAAGGTGGGCTTTCCTATACACAATTGGATAAAAAGTTTTCTTCTTAACCAAGAAGCTCAGAACAATTGATAGATTTAAGGGCCTTAGGCCTCAAGATGTCACTAGTATGGTCTAGACTTCTTTAAGTTACTAGATCTAGGTCATATTTTGGGGATAAACTTTATGGCCCACGAAAGAAGTTTTTACATATTGTGGATGTCTCATCTGCAAAATTCTATCCTAAAAATAAACTCACTTGTGAAATAAATTTAGACTCATTAATCCAGCCATTGATATACACAGTTGACTCTTGAACATGGCTGGAACCATGTAGGTACGTGTATGCAGATTTTTTCCAATAAATATAGTACAGTACTATGAAAAATACTTTCTCTTCCTTACAATTTTTCTAACATTTTATTCTCTCTAGCTTATTTTAAGAATATAATATATGATACATATAAAATATGTGTTATTGTTTCTGTTATTGGTAAGGCTACTTGGTCAACAGCAGCTATTAGTAGGTAAGTTTTTCAGAACTCAAAAATTATACACAGATGGAGAGGGAGTCACTGCCCCTAACCTTCATCATTGTTCGATAGTTAAGTGTATTCATATTTATTAAGCAGGACTGACTTGGATGCTGGAATTGCTTAATGAAATTACAAGAGTTCTGATTTTTAACACTGCCTCTGGCTAAATGCCTGATTTTGACAAATCTCTTAACTTCTCAGGGCTGTCTTCAGTTACTACAGCCTGAAAACTATGAGCCTCTGGCTCATATTCCATTGAGCACTTCAGGAACAGACAAAAATGTTTCCACTGTAGTCTAATTAGATGCATAGGTACAAATAATTGATTCCTCAAAAAACTCCAATGAGAGGTTTGTTTCTGAGATTTCTGTTTACTAGCTGTCAGATCTTGCCATACTCCTAACCTATATGATTTTGGCACTTTTTAAAACGTTTATTGAAAAATATTTTAAAACAGCTAAATAAATAGACTGAAAAGCCATATTCTTGATATATATACATATACATGTATATATCTACACACACACAGCTTTATATACCTAGATGTATATAGTATATATATATGTGTGTGTTTACACATTCACATGCACACACATATGTTAATTTATATAAATATTATATATGTGTTAATTTCTTTGAACTGTAGTTTCAGTGAAATTCCAATTAAAATTCCTACAAAAAGTTTTTTTGCTGCCTTTACTTTTTTATAATTATTTGTAGAACATTTTGTTCTAAGAATTCTGCTCACATAATAAATTTGTTTTGAACTGGCCAATGTTTTGATATTTGACTGCTAGATTTTACCTGCAGGTCAGAATAAGAATTTTGGAGGAAAAAAGCTATATGAAAGCTGTCCACTAGCCCTGCTTCCCAAAATACAAGGTAAGGCAGCTGACTAGGAATATCAATTCATAGAACTACAATATATTGAAGTTAATTTAATTCACTGCTGCTATGCTGTTTCTAAGCCAGTTTAAATTTGCTAAGAAAACCAGGTTGTGTGTTGGAGGGGATAGGTTTAAGGACTAGTCATTTATAGTCCATTTTGAGAGCTAAAGAACTTTGCTAAACTTTAAGAATGAACTTCAGCATATAAAATCCTTCATCAAAAACTGGTTCAAGATAAAGTAGACATGTTGAAAATGGAGTCTTAAGAAAAATACTGATAGATAATCCACGTAGAAAACAGACATGATTTTACAAGTATTAAACAAAGCAGTATATGACCAGGTTCAGAGTGCTATTGTTTGAGGCAATGAAATAGTTACCTGTGCTTGGGAAAATATAGATGAAATGAAGTATAGAATGTGCTTTGCAAGAAGTCATACCTAAGAAGAATACTAAAGATGTGAACATAGAAATGGAGATAAATAAGGAAGGCAAATCTTATCAGAGCTGCTGATTATAGATACAGGTCATGAAACTGCAAAATAGGTTTTATAGGTAGTACCAAAGGCAATTTCACATGGCAGTATTCATTCAGATACAACCAGAATCATTCAAGCTTTTATTTCTATTGCAAAGATCATCCCTCTGCTAGTACAAAAGTATGCTTGGAAATGACTGAATTTGCTAATATGATAAGTTGCCAATCCCTTCACAAGTGAAGCACCTGTTCTTTGGGGGGAGGTTGGGAGCTTCTGTGAAGGAGTGATGGTGGTAACCATGGGAATCTCATGGGTGGAGGATATGGTGACCAAGGGCTGAGTTTATTTGCCATTGATAGGAACCAGGGGAGACAAAGCTGCTTAATTAAAGCCGTCCTTCATAGTCATGACTCGCAATCAATATTCCTTCCTTCCTACCCACCTCACTGACTTAAAAAAAACAAAAAAAAACAAAAAAAACACACCTCCCTCCAACCCCCTCCAAAAGAACATAAAACACACAAAAAAACATTTTCTCTATATTAGTCATTATTCTTTTCTTAGACAACAGTGGACAAACTAGATAGTATTTTCTCTCTCATAGAGCTTGTGTTTGAAACAGGGCAGATATTACACTTAAAAATAGGTAAAATGTATACCTGCATAAAATAGTAATAAGTAAAATTTTAAAAGAGGCAAGGAAAAGCATGGTAGAGAGCTACTCGCCAAACAGTCATCAAGGAAGGAGTCTCTCTCTAGTAGGGTGATATTTGACACCTGAATGAAGTGGGGAGCAAGACACCATATTTGGGGGAAGAAAGCAGAGATAGACAGAACTTGCACATATGATTCTGTTTATGCTGTTTTTCGATTATCTATGCCAGGAATGTTCTTGTTTCTTCTCTGCCTACCAGTATCATATCTTTTAAAGCTGAGGTTGAATATTATTCTTCTTTGGAATTTTTCTTAATTTCAGCCAATCGATAGTAGTTGTCACTTGCCAGGCTAATACAGCCTTTTATCCATATGGTAGAATAATACTTGTTTAATCACCAAATAATAAAGTATGTGCTAGAGACTGGGAATGTGAAGAATAGTAGTTTTTGCCCTCCCGAAGCCAGTGAAATCACACTCCCTTCAATAAACTTAAGCTGAATTTTAATTTGCTATGATCCTGTCCTCTTTTTTGAAACTGTAAGCACCTTGAGGAAAGAGACTAGATCTAATTCATGACAGTATTGCCATATAATTGCAGCATGCCATGTGTTGCAAAATAGCGTGTAGTCTTAAAATACTGACGGACATTAACAGAGAATAACACTAATATTCATCTAGTAGTATCAAGAAGTTGCTGTCAGCGGGGAGGTTGGTGCTCGGTGGCTCAGTTGACTAAGCACCTGCCTCTTGATTTCAGCTCAGGTCATGATCTCAGGGTCAAGCGATTGAGCCTTGCATCAAGCTCCACAATGGGTGTGGAGCCTACTTAAGATTCTTTCTTTCCCTCTCCCTCTGCTCCCCTCCCCCAAGCCCCAATCAAGTGCATGCTCTCTTTAAACAAAAAAAAAAAAAAAAAAAAAAAAAGGGGTGCATGTCAGGATATAGTTTTAGCTGTGGCTCTAATTGGAAGGTGGTTCTTCCTGCTTACGGAAATAACATAAAGTTTTCTCCTTTATAGTGAATATAAATTACATTGGTACAGCTGAGATTCTATATAAAAGACATAAGGCTTAGCATGTAGGAAGCATTTTGAAGAGAATGTTGAGGGGATCAAAGCTGCTATGGAAATCAGTTGAAAAAATCTGTTCTTCAAGTCAGCTTTGAACAACTGCAAAAGTGTAGACCAAGAATACAATCAGAAAGAGCCAAACCCAGTGCAGAGGACTGCAGAAAAAGCTTTAAAAGAGAAGATCAGTGACAAGATTGCCATTTTTTTCCATGCAGGCTTCATTCACTGCACAACAGGGGGCAATGTTAACATGTAACACTCTGTGTATGGGGCATTCTGGAGTTGTGTAATTAGACAGTTACTACTCTTCTTGCCCCGGCACAACCCCAAAGTCTCAAAATCCAGAATAGAACGTGACTGGTTCTTTTGTCACCTAGACTAAAAATTTTCCCCATTGCTTTTGACAGAACACGCTGTAATTAGCATTAGAATTATTTTATTCAAATTCATTTTCAAATATGATATCCTCTCTTTTCTATGTGATAATTGTCAAAGTATATAAATAATTTTTCCATTTTTATTAAATCTCACATTAAAGGTTGCTTATTCTGTTGTCATAAATTGCTTCCTATATGGAGAGAACACTTCCTTATTACTATGGAAAAGATTTGGGGGCTCAGGAAGGGTAAAAAATGTGGCAAGTTGCTATTTCGATAAGGTTTCTTTCTGCCTAATGAGCTGCATATTATAGGCATTCAATACAGATTGTCAACTTATGATACTTCAACTTACAATTTTTTGACTTTACAATGGTGCAAAAGTGATACACATTCAAGGAGGCTGGTTAGGTCTTTTGGGAACTATGGCAGAGGAGGAGACCTTAGGCTCAACTTCCTCCCATGGATACAATAAGAGAACACCCACATCAGGGTAAGTAACCTATAAAGTGACCTAGTGACTGGCTGAATAAACTCCCTAACAAAATGTACAGGAGGCCATAACAAAGAGGGTACAAAGGGCAGAGACATGGTCAGTAGGTAAATGGACTCCTAGGACCGTCCATGGAGGGGGTGGGATGCCACTGAGGCAGAAAGGGGAGAGAAACAGAATTCCACACTAGGGCACTTGTAAGAAGAGCATGAATTTCCCTAACATTTGGCTGTGAAACCCCTTAAAAGGGCTGAATTTCCTGACTTTTTACAACCCGCAGGACATCAAACCAGGAATTTTTTTAAAAAAATCAGTAGACTCTGATTCCTATGAGTCAGGAAGGTGATAGGAAAATAAGGCTCTGCCCTTAAAGAGAGAGCACAAGAAACAGCCTGTGGAGATGCAGAATAGAAGCAGCAGTTGGAAAGGTGCCTGTAGCATATGGAAGAGAGTTCATTTAATAATTTCAGAGGCTGTTCCAGAAGGACAGAAATCTCTGGGGAATTCCTCCAGGAACAAAGGAAATGGCAGGTGCCATTTCCCACCCCCACTCCTCAGAGTAAACACACAACCACCTGAAGGACTCATTACCTAACTTGGTAGCACTGTCACCCTGTCCCACAGCCCCTACACTTTGCTTCCCTGGATCCACCCTCTCTGATACCTTCTTGGCAGATCTCAAGGGGTTCTACAGGGCTTGCAGTGTACAAGCAGCCCCTAAAATGGCCAGCACCACTCCCAAGCGACCCTTGCCCTAGGAAGAGGGAAAGATAATCATACACCAGTCTGTGGCCCCAGCAGGGGGCTGGAGGCAGAAAACTGGTCTCACTGCAGACTATAGCTACCTATGAAAGCTTATTAGGTGACAACACAGAAAACACCCTGCGGTTTGGTTCTACTGCCTCTCTGGCAAACATGAGGTCTGACTCAACTTAAGTTCAAGAAAGCCTCAGACTGGCCCACTAACACCACAGGGACCAAGCAGTGCCGATAAAGGCAAGAGAGCAATTGCAGTCAACTGGACTGAAGGAAAAAGTGACTCATCACAGTAGCAGGGCACATACAACACACATAGGAAACACCCCAGAAGTGCCAGGTTCTGGTGAACGGGACATTACACAGCAGGGCATGACAGGACCTCTTCTTCATAAGGCCATTATTTTCCAGTCCAGAAGACATAACTGTCTTTCCTCACACACAGAAACAGACACAAAGACTTACACAAAATAAGGAGACAGAGCAATATGTTCCAAATGAATGAAAAGGAGAAAATCACAGCAAGGTACCTAAGCCAAATGGATATAAGTAATATGCCTGATAGAGAATTTAAAGTAATGATCATAAAGATACTTGTTGGACTTGAGAAAAGAGTGGAAGACATCTGTGAGATCTGTAACAATGAGTTTAAAAAGAACAAAAAATTGAAATTAAAAATAGATCACATAAGTAGTAAACTACATGAAACAGGAAAACGGATCAGTGACTTGGAGGACAGAGTAATGGAAAGTAATAAGGCTGAGCAGTGAGAGAGAAAAATATGCAAAATGAAAAGAGATGAGGAAAACTCAGTGATACCACTCAATGTAATAACATTCACATTATAGGGACCCCTATAGAGAAGAAGAGAAAGAAAAGAGGATAGAAGATTTATTTGAAGAAAGAATAGTTGGAAACCTCCCTAATCTGAGGAAGAAAACAAATATAAATCCAGGAAGCATAGGGATCCCCCAGCAAGATCATGTCCATGTCCTCAAGGAGGGCCACACTGAAAAACATGGTAATTAAGATGGCAAAAAGTAATGATGAAGAGATAATTTTAAAGGAAAAAAGAAAAGGGGTGCCTGAGAGGCTCCATCTGTTAAGCATCTAACTCTTGACTTTGGCTCAGGTCATGATCTCAGGGTCATAGCATCAAGGCCTGGTCAGACTCTGCATGTGCTGGGTGTGCAACCTACCTAAGATTCTCTCCCCCTCTCACTGTGCCCCTCCCCACTCCAGCTTATGCTCTCTCCTCTATTAAAAAGACAGAGAGAGAGAGAGAGAGAGAGACAAGAGAAAAGAAAACAGTTTCATACAGTAGAAAACCCATAAGACTGTCAGCAGATTTTTCAGTGAAAACTTAGCAGGCCAGAAGGAAGTGGCTTGATATATTCAAAGATTCAAAGTGCTGAAAGGGGAAAATTTGAAGCCAAGAATATTCTATCCAGAAAGGCTATCATTCAGAATAGAAGGAGGGATGTAGAATTTCCCAGACATGCAAAAGTTATAGGAAGACATGACCACTAAACCAGTTCTACAAGAAATGTGAAATGGTACTGTTATAGTAGAAAGGAAAGATCATAAGAAAGATTAAGAAAAGTAGGAATCACAAAGGCAGTGAAAATAAATAAATCTAAAAAAATCAGTAAAAGGACTCACAAAATAAAAGCAAGTAAGGTAGGATACCATATACCCAAAATGTGGGGAGGAGAAAAGAATGGGTTCAAACTCAAGTGACCACCAACTTAATATTGACTGCTATATAAAGTTATATATACATGACTGTATACATGTTATATGCAAACTGAATGGTAACCAGCAATCAAAAACCAGTAACAGGCAAAAAATAGAGAGAAAGGAATCCAATTATATCACTAAAGAAAAGCCAGCAAATCAAGAGAGAAAGAGAATAAAAGAAGAAATGAATGAAGAAAGATTACAAAAACAACCATAAAACAGGTAATTAAATGGCAATAAATACATACCCATAAATAGTTACTTTGAATGTAAATGGACTAAACACTCTAATAAAAAGACATAGGGTGATGGAATGGATTTTAAAAAAGACCAATTTATATGCTACCTACAAGAGATTCGTTTCAGAGCTAAAGATACATGCAGATTGACAGTGAGGGGACGGGGTGCCTCAGTCTGTTAGGCATCTGCCTTTGACTCAGGTCATGATCTCAGGGTCCTGGGATCGAACCCCACTTAAAGCTCCCTGCTCAGCAGGGAGTCTGCTTCTTCCTCTCCCTCTTCTTCTCCCCCCAACTCATTTTCATTCCCTCTCCCTCTTTAATTCTCTATCTCAAATAAATAAATTCTTAAAAAAAAAAAAAAAAAAAAGAAGTGAGGGGATGGAGAAATATGTGTGTGGGGGGGTGGGGAAGCTGGAGTAGCAATACTTATACTGGCCAAAATAGACTTTGAGCTAAGTTTAATAAGAGACAAAAAACAAAAAACAAAAAAACAAAAAAAAAAACCCACTATATAATCATTAAGGAGACAATCTAACAAGAAGATATAATAATTGTAAATTATATAAATTGTAAATATTATTTGTGCGTCCAATATGGGAGCACCCAAATACTTAAAGCAGTTAAAACAAACATAAAGGAAATAATCAATAGTAATACAATAGTCCTAGGCAACTCTCATGCTCAATTTACATTATAGATAGAGCATCCACACACCAAATCAACAAGGAAGTAGTAGCTTTGAAGGACACACTGGAATAGATGGACTTAAAACATATATTCAAAACATTCCATTTAGAACAGCAAAAAACCCCATTCTTCTCAAGTGTACATAAAACATTCTCCAGAATACATCGCATTAGGCCACAAAGCAAATATCAACAAATTCAGCAAGATCAAAGTCATTTCATGCGTCTTTCCTGATGACAACACTATAAAACTAGTAATCAACCACAAGAAAAAATCTGGAAAGACCACAAATACATGGTGGTTAAATAGCATGCTACTGAACAATGAATGGGTCAATGAAAAAATTACAGGAAATGAAAAATACGTGGAGACAAGTGAAAATGAAAACACCACAGTCCAAAATCTTTGGGGTGCAGCAAAAGCTATTCTAAGAAGTTGATAACAAGATAGGCGTAACTCAAGAAGCAAAAAAATCAAATAACCTAACCTTACACCAAAAGGATCTAGGAAAAAAAAGAAGGAGCAAAACCCCAAAACCGTAGAAGGAAGGAAATAATAAAGATTATAGCAGAAATACATGAAATAGAACCTAAAACAAATAAGAGAACAGATCATTGAAACCAGGAGCTACTTCTTTGAGAAGATCAACAAGATTATTAAGCCTTAAGCCAGAATCATCAAAAGATAGAGGACTCAAATAAGCAGAATCACAAATGAAAGAGATTAAGCAACACCAGAGAAACAAAGGATTGTAAGAGATTATGACAAATTTTATAGCAACAAATTGGACAACCTAGAAAAAAATAAATTCCCAGAAACACGTGAAGCAGGAAAAAATAGAAAATTTGAACACACTGATTACCAGCAATGATATTGAATCAGTAATCAAAAAACTCCAAACAAACACATGACTAGGACCAGATGGTTTCACAAGTGAATTTTACCAATTTACTTCCATTTAAAGAGGAGTAAATGCCTATTCTTCTAAAACTTTTCCAGCAGGTAGAAGAGGAAGGAACACTTCCAAATGCATCATATGAGGCCAGCATTATCCTGATAACAAAACCAGATAAAGACACTTTAAAAAGTGAAATTAACAGGCCAGTATCTCTGATGGACGTAGATTAAAAAAATCCTCAACAAAATACTAGCAAACTGAATCCAACAATATATTAAAAGCAATTATTCACCACAATCAAGTGGGATTTATTCATAGGATGCAAGGGTGGTTCAGTATTCACCACTCAATCAGTGTGCTACATCACATCAATAACAGAAAGGATAAAGACCATAAGAGCATTTCAATAGATACAGAAAAACCATTTGACAAAGTACAACATCCATTCATGATAAAAGCTCTCAACAAAGGAGGTTTAGAGAGAATTCAACATAATAAAGATCCTATTTGAAAAATCCACAGCTAACATCATACTCAGTGGGGAAATCCCCCTAACATCACAAAGAAGACTAGGATGTCTACTCTCACCACTTTTATTCAACGGAGCACTGGAAGTTCTAGCCACACCAATCAGACAACAAAAAGGAATAAAAGACATCCAGATTGGTAAGGAAGGAGTAAAACTTTCACTATGTGCAGATGACCTTATACTATGCACATAAAACCATAAAGACCCCCAAAAACCACTGGAACTGATAAATGAATTCTGTAAGATTACAGGATACAAAATCATTGTGCAGAAATCCATTGCATTTCTATACACTAATAAAGAAGCAACAGAAAGAGAAATTAAGAAAGCAGTCCCATTTATAATTTCACCTAAAAGAATAAAATAAACAGGAATAAACTGAACCAAGGAGTTAAAAGACCCCAATGAAAACTAAAACATTGACAAAAGAAATTGAAGAAGACACAAATGGAAATACAGTTCACATTCAAGGATTGGAACTACAAATGTTGTTAGAATGTCTATACTACCTAAAGCAATCTACACATTAATGCAGTCCCTATCGGGGTGACAGCTTTTTTCACAGAATTAGAACAATCCTAAAATTTTTATAGAACCCCAAAGACCCCAAATAGCAATAACTGTCTTGGAAAACAAAAACAAAGCTGGAAGCATTGGAATTCTGTACCTCAAGTTATATAACAAAGCTGAAGTAATCAAAACAATATGATACTAGCACAGAAGTATACACATAGATCAATGGAATAGCATAGAAAGCCCACAGACAAACCCATGATTATGTGATCAATTCATCTTCAATAAAAGAGGCAAGGATGGGAAACAATAACTGTCGCTTCAACTAATGGTGTTGGGGAAACTGGACAGCTACATGCAAAAGAATGAAAGTGGGCCATTTTCTTACACTATATAAAAAATAAGCTCAAAATGGATTAAAGACCTAAATGTGAGATGTAAAACCATGAAAATCCTAGAAAAGAGCACTGGCAGTAATTTTCCTGACATCACCTATAGCAACATTTTTCTAGATATGTCTCCATGGGCAAGGGCAATAAAAGCAAAAATAAACTATTGGGACTTCATCAAAATAAAAAGCTTCTGCACAGTGAGGGAAACAATAAACTATAGAATGGGAGGAAAGGTTTGCAAATGACATATCCAATAAAGGGTTAATAAAATAAATGAAGAACCGCTGGACCTCAACACCCCAAAACCAAATAATCCAATTAAAAAAGGGCAGAAGACATGAACAAACATGCAAAAGAAGACATCCAGATGGCTAACAGATAGATGAAAAGATGTGAAACATCTCTCACCATCAGGGAAATGCAAATCAAAACCTCAATGAGATATCACTTTACGCATGTCAGTATGGCAAAAACAAAACAAAACAAAAACACAAGAAATAACAAGTGTTGGTGAGCATGTGGAGAAAAAGGAATACTCCTGCACTGTTGGGAATCCAAACTGGTACAGCCACTGTGGAAGACAATGTGGAGCTTCCTCCAAAAGTTAAAAATAAATTACCCTACAACCCAGTAATCACACTACTGGGTATTTACCCTCAAAATACAAAGACACTAATTCAAAGGGTACATGCACCTCTTTGTTTATTGCAGCATTATTTATAATAGCCAAATGATGGAAGCAGCCCAAGTGTCCATTGATAGATGAATGAATAAAGATGTGCGTGCACATGCGCACACACACACACGAATAATTTGCCACAACGTGGATGGAGCTAGAGAGCATAATGCTAAGTAAAAAAAAGTCAGAGAAGCCAAATACTACATGATTTCACTCTTACATGGATTTTAAGAAACAAAACAAATGAACTAAGGAAAAAAGAGATAAAGCAAGAAACAGACTGTTAACTATAGAGAACAAACTGATTGTTACCTGTTGTGGGTGGAGGGATGGCTGAAATGTGTGATGGGGATTAAAGAGTATACTTATCCTGATGAGCACTGAATAACACACAGAATTGTTGAATCACTATATATTGTACACCTGAAATGAATATAACACCCTATGTTAACTCTACTGGTGTCAGAATAAAAAACATACTAGTGATACATGTTCAGTAAAAACGGTCTTTCAAATTTTGAATTTTGCTCTTTTCCTGAGCTACCCATATGCAGTACCATACTCTTGTGATGCTGGGCGGCAGCAGGCGAGCCACAGTTCCTCATCAGCCACACGATCACAAGGGTAATCAACAGATACATTTACAACCATTCTGTACACATACAGCCATTCTGATTGTCAGTTTCTGTGTTCAATGAATTACATGAGCTATTCAATCGTTTATTATAAAATAGGCTTTATATTAGACGATTTTGCCCAACTGTAGGATAGAGTAAGTGTTCTGAGCACACTTAAAGTAGTCTAAGAGTATTAAATGCTTTTTTTGACTCTTGATATTTTCAACTTACAGTAGGTTTATCAGGATATAACCTGATAAAATCTATATTTGAAAATCATTGAGCTTCATAATAGTTATGGCTAGCATGTGGCCCCTGAAAATCAGCCTGTGTGCTGTGATATGCTCTAAGCTTCCTGCTGTTCAGGGCCTGATTTGCTTTTTTCTCTAGTCCCATCAAATGTGGCCATTTTCCCTTGCTGCACTCAGGTCTCATAAGCTGGTACTTGGTTCTTGCCTTCAATAAATGCCTTTAAGTGAAGTAGAGTTTTAGAGCAGTATCCCAGGAGGGCAGACTGTCTTCATGACCCACTTTCCTGGGCTAGATTCTGTCCTCTTAATTGTTGAGTCCCTGAATCCTGCAGTGTTTCTTACTAGGGCTTTGAGACGAACTTATTCTTGCTAGTTCTGTCAGGCTACCCAAAAGTATTGACTTCTGGTATTTTAAGTACCTACTCTCATGCTTAAGTTCTAATTCTTCTTGGGTAGTGGATCCTCAACTCAAAACTACCACAAACCTCCAGACAGAAAGACAGCCTTTCCCCCTCCTTCAGTTGCCTTTTCCTAACAGACTCTCCTATTAACCACTGCTGCCTGCTGAGTACATCAGCTGTTGTCCATGGCCTGGCACAGACAGGGCAGTTGTACTATCAAATTGTTAAACATCCTGGTGCCATCAGGATTGACTCAGAATTGATTCTGAATGAGGCTGCTATGTAGTTCAAATACAATAGCTTTGTATCTTGGAAAAGATGAATAACCAGTAAAGTTATAGAATTTTGGAAGTAAGTATAATAATCTAATCAGCTCTCCTCTATAATCATAGTTGAAAGGATGTGTTTATGATGCAATTTCAGTAAGGAAATCTTTAATTTTTATTTAAATAAGAAAAAACAATGTGAAATGTTCACTGTGAAAAAATAAAGTCCTATGATTATATAGACATTGTGGGTTGTTTTTCTTTTTTTTTTCTGTGTAAAACTAGACATGCTTGTCTATGTAGAGAGCCAAGCAAAATTGTTAGAGCCAAAGACTGTTTTAGGGTTTCCACATGTATTATTTAGTCTGTGTAACCAGCCTCGTAGGTAGACATGATTATCAGCCCAGTTGCAGAAATGAAGAAACAATTTCAAAGAGAAGTAGTACACTCACATTTGCAGAACTGCCAAACAGCAGAGAGATTTGAACTCAGGCTACATGATATGGTCTTAATTGGTCATTGCATTTTCATTCTCATGCTAGTAAATCCAGGAAAAGGCCAAGAAGGATATGCTCCAAAACACTGTGTACGTTACTAGAAAGTGGATTGGGAAGTAGAGGAAATATGGGAGGGACTTTACTTTTACTATATCTAATTCTATGTTATTTTCACTGATAATTTACTTAAAGATGTAAGAAGAGTCTTAAATTAGGAAGGTCCTTCCTTTATCTTCTTTAATAAAAAGCTTTATTTATGTATATATTTAACATATATTTAGCTATGCTACAGCATAATTCTTAAGTTATTTTACTTGAAATATTTCTGGTTTCTTTCCTACTTTTCTTATTAGACATTACTGTGAATTTCACATATTCAGTTTTTGAGTAACTTTTTGAACATGATACTTCCAAATCATTAATTATATAAATTTATTTTTGTACATATTTGTATATCTACATGACCAAATATGGGACTCTCATACTTTGTATGATGAATGAACATTGAATATGAATGATTGCATGCAGAAAACGGAAGTACATACACTGCTTTTATATACTGTGTCAGAAATTAATACAGTTGATACGAGGCTAAAAAAGTATTTTTATCACAAAAACAGAAAATACTCACCTTCAATGAGATCCTCAAGGATTTAACTTATTGATGAAGTAGGCAATTTAAAAAAAAAACAGAATGTAATTAAAAAATATACATAATGTCTAGAAATACCTTGTTGAAGATGATACCTAAAACATGAGGTGTAATTAAGGATATAACATACCTGAACTCTCTGAAAACAAAACATGCATTATTATGTGCAAATATATCTGATGAGAGTCCACAGTTCCAGGAATGCAACAGATAGGTGAATTACCTCTATGAGTCCTTTAAAATAGAGCAAAGAGGGGGCTACATTCCACATAATTATTATATTCTTTTGGTTGCAAATAATAGAAACTATCTAAGCTTGAGTAGAAAGAAGAATTTCTTAGTAGAACAGGAGTTGATAATCCGCACTCATAAAGCCAGGGAAGAAGGCTTTTGAGCAGGCTACGTAAAGTGTGGTCCGCAGCCCAGGACACCCTGCTGTGAGCTGAGCCTCACAACATGCCTTCTAAGGAGAAGCAGAGAGCTTTGACTTCTTTTTTTTTTTTTCTTTCTTTTTTTTTTTTAAGAGCTTTGACTTCTTGAAGAGTTGCTAGTAAGCCTCTGTGAGGTGGTAGTGAGGATTTAAATGGAATATTATATGCCAAGGGTTGGGCCCAGCTCTAGCTTGTAGAGATTAGCCTATCCCTGCTATCATTATCCAAAGCAGGAATGACCAGCTAGAACCCAGGACTGGGATTTCTAGTGAAATTATGGAGCTCAGCTTTCTCTAAAGACGCTCCTTGTAAATATCCAGCAGCTGCAGATGTGCACTGTGGGCCATCCACTCGCTTCTGTCTTAATTCTTTTTTTTTTTTTAATTTATTTATTTGAGAGAGAGAGAGAAAAAATGAGAGAGGGAGAGAATGAGTGGAGAAAGGTCAGTGGGAGAAGAAGACTCCCCGCCGAGCAGGGAGCCCGATGTGGGACTCGATCCCGGGACTCCAGGATCATGACCTGAGCCGAAGGCAGTCGCCCAACCAACTGAGCCACGTCAAGTTACTCTTTTTCTCCTTGGAATTAATTAGCATTTAGTGAGGAGCTGTTTTGAAACTATATAAATAACCCCATTTCTCATTAAACTTTCTATTTTTCCACTTATTTATAACATCATAGACTTAGAGATTCTTATTCAGTGGGCTATAATTAATTTTAATAGTTAACTTATTAATATTATTTTGATTTCAAATTGTTCCATAGGTGAGTTGTACAAAATACCTCAGGTTAGCCCCTGTATCCTTTTGACACATCCCAGTCATTTTTGGAGCACTTCTTTACTTTATAGGCCAAGATGTTCTGTTCGTCTTTTCTTTCCCTTGCCACTTTCTATGAAGAAGTGCTACATGCATTAATTCCTTTTGAGGTGAGAAACATGGATTTTTCTAATAAAATTATGGAATCACCTTCTGGATGGATTTTAAAACTGAGGTGATATAATACCCATATAATTTTTCAAAGACAAATCTAAACAAGATTGACTACAGTTAAATTTAGATTAATTCTAAAGTCCTTCTCAGAAATCCCTTTTGGTAAAATTCTTTTGTTTTTTTTTGCACCTTTGTCATCACCAAGACTTTTGGTGTCTGAGGGCTCTTGACCAATAGTAGCTACTATTTTAGATTTCAGGACCTTAGGGGAAACTGTTGGTCTAAAAGCCATGGATTAATACATAGATAAAATTAGGACCTACAAAAGTGAGAAGATGGAGCACAGACCTATTTAGTCATTGCCCTATTCTTTGATACAAACAAAAGAAACCAGTTTTCTGTTGATGTCTTTAAATATGACCTTGAGGCAGAATTGAAGGAGGTTGAAGGCAAGGTTGAAAAGTAGTATTTGTTTTCCTTTCTTGTGACTTGCTGCAAAATCAATAAATGGCATTGAGTAAAAATTCTCAGTTTAAAAAAGAATCTCAGCCTGAATTATGAATAGAGAAATAGTTATTGACTGGCTTTCTAAAAATAGTGTTATCAAATCCCACCCACCCCACAAAATAAATGTCTCTTGGGTGTTAGGCAGCTGACTCTGTTGTATAATAAATTTGCTAGATAGAACTATTATTTTATAAACTATCCTATAATCAGATATATTTTACATAAGAATTCTGCAGTCTGGGGGTGCCTGGGTGGCACGTCAGTTAAGCATCTGATTCTTGATTCCAGCTCAGGTCATAGTCTAAGGGTCAGGAGATCAAGCCCTTTATCAGGCTCCACAATGAGAGTGGAACCTGCATGAGAGTCTCTCTCTCCCTCTGCACTCTCCCTCTCTCCCTACCAAAAAAAAAAAAAAAAAAAAAAAAAAAAAAATCTGCAGTCTTACTAATAGATAACGTATAAAGGTTTCTTTAGCTAAAATATATACTCATGTATTCCATATTCTCCCTGAGCAACCTGGTGAGACAGATGTTATTTATCTCATATCCCAGATGTGGAAGTGAATCTCTAAGAGTTTAAGAGATCTGGCCATGATTACTACTGTTGGTAAAGCAGCATCTTCTACTTCCAATTTTTACTTCTCCTATACCTCCCTCTGTACATTGCTTTCCAACTTTAACCTTTTCCCAGTCCACACCTGTTTTAAGATATTTTTTTTTTCAGATCAGTATTAGGTTTACAACAAGATTGAAACAGTACATAGACTACCCATATACTCCTTGCTGCTACCCATACATAGCCTCCTACATTATTAGAACACTCTGAAGAATGGTACTTTTTTTTTTTTTTTTAACCAAGGGCATACCTACATTGATAACAACAAAGTCACCCACAGTCCATAGCTTACCTCAGGATTCATTCTTGGTGTTGTACATTTAATAGGTTTGGCTACCATTCATCTTTTAAATTTTCTCCATAGTTTTGTTTTTTTCCAGAACCTCATACAATTAGTATCAAAGTAAACTTGACCCTTGCTAGGGTTAGGATCATTGACCTCCCATGCAGCTAAAAATCCATATATAATTTTTTAACTCCCCCCAAACATTACTAATAGAATACTGTTGACGAGAAGCCTTAGTTGAACACAAACCATTGTTTAACACATATTTGGCATGTTATATTATTATGTATTGTATTTTATAATAAGGCTAAAGAAAATATTCTGAAAATCTTAGAAGTCTATAAACAGTACTGTATTTGTTGAAAGAAATCCATGTGTAAGTGGACCCACAGAGTTCAATCCTGTGTTTTTCAAGAGTCAACTATACAGAGTGACTACAGAGTCACTTACTTTCTCAAATAAATAAATAAAATTTTTAAAATAGTCAACTATACATAGCCTTCTCAGATTTTCTTTAATTTAGTAATGTGCATTTAAAAATATTCTATGTATTTTCATGGCTTGTTAGATCTTCTTTTTTTTTTTTTTTGTAGCACTGAATGATATTCCATTGGATATACCACAGTGTATTCATCCTTTCATCCACTGAAGGACATCTTGGTTGCTTCCAGATTTTGTCAGTGATGAATAAAGCTGCTATTTTGGGTGCAGGTTTGGACACAAGTTTTCACTCCTTTGGTTAAGTACCAAGGAGTATGATGGTTGGATCATAAGGTAAAATACGTTTACTTTTTCAAGAAACTCCCAAATGGCTTCCGAAGTGTCTGTACCATTTTGCATTCTCACCAGCAATAAATGAGAGTTTCTGTTGTTTCACATCCTCGCCATCATTTGGTATTGTCAGTGTTCTGGATTTTAGCCATTCTAATAGGTATATAATCACTTCTTAAGAAATAATTTTAGCTTTTTAGTAGGATTCAGTTGACTAGATTTGGCAAGTCAGCTAAAAGTTATTATCCAAGTAATGTTAAAGCATTAAGAGGATTTTTAAAAAGAAAGTTTGTGACCTTTTCCCCCAAACAGATAGAATCAATAGGTCCATGATCGTTTCATATGCAGTATCTCATGAGACTTTGTAATCCTAAGAAGTGGAAATTTCTGCTCTGTGAGCTTTTACTATGAAAGAGGGGTAAAGCTGTAATATAGAGGACAAAAATGGAAAATTAAAAATATGATGATTTCTAACAAGAGTCACTGTGGCAGACAAGATTCTACAGTTAGAGAATGCAGCTGAGATTTGGCTGATCGTGAAATTAGATGTTGATAATTTGTTTATTCTAAGTATCGTTTTAGCCTCTGATATGTCAAGTGCCATTCCATCGGTTTTAAGAAATCACTTTAACAGTTGAAAGTCAAGTACCAATGGAGAACCTAAAAGTCATATTTTGTTTTAGAATTTTTGACTAATTGGACAAATAATTTAAAATATCCGTATCAACCAGTGAGTTAAAATGTCACATAGAGCCTCTTTCATCACATTAGGCCTAACACAGGAGGGGAACAAGACTTTACAGCCTTTATTTAATTAAGTGTTATCTTCACAGCATTCCCAAGTGCTCAGAAAGCTAAAAGATACGTTTCGACATTCACTCTTTCTCCAAATTGTCTTTTCTACAGAAGCAAGAAAAATGAAAGACATGTTTCTTAACTACCACATGCTGCTCAGAGCACCACAGTTTGTGAATTTTTAAGTAAAAATGGAAATTGTTTTTATTTCTCTGATTTTTATTTCCAAGTCGTATGCCCCAAACCTGTGTGCCTTCTGATCAAAAGTGACAGCTAGAAGTAGCAACTTGTTTAAGAATGACATACTGTGTTACACTCAGCACATCTCCAGTTTAGGAAATTAAAGAACAAAAACTATGCAGACAGAGGTGAGAGGACTGCCAATTATCTTTTCTCTTTTCCTCTACATCCAAGTCTAAATAAAAGTAAACCTACATGCTATGACAACAAACATGATTCAAAATAAATAAATGAACGGGGTTAGGAACCCCTGTATGCATTCCTTTCGCCCCTTTCTTGAGTATTCTATCTCGCTCTTTCTAAATTCTCCCCCACCAAAAATAAAGAAAAAAAAGCCACAAACAAGATTGGAGAAAGTTGAAAAAAAATTCTCAAAGGATTATCTGATTTGTGTTTTCATCTGTAAAAACCAAATTGCCTTTGAACTTAATTTCTTTACACAGAGCTACAGAGACATCATTTAAGTAACTTGAAATTACATCAAATACTGCTGACATGCTCAGTTTACAGATTAGTTTGATTACATTTGATTTCCCAGTGTATACTGAAATACATCATCCCCTCATTCTTATGAGAAAGAAAGGGGATTCATCATTCCCTATTTTTTTTTTTTGTATTTTAAATTTTTTTTAGGGGGATATTATGTTTCTTCATAAATAAATGCATGCAAGGGTGCCTGGGTGGCTTAGTGGGTTAAAGCCTCTGCCTCCAGCTCAGGTCATGATCCCAGGGTCCTAGGATCGAGCCCCACATCAGGCTTTCTGCTCAGCAGGAAACCTGCTTATCTTCTTCTCTGCCTGCCTCGCTGCCTACTTGTAATCTCTGTCTGTCAAATAAATAAAATCTTTAAAATAAATAAATACAGAAAAAGAAATCCTTTATTTTTATCTTGGAACATTAGAATAATACAATTTTGTCTGGTGCATTTAACAGAGTATCTAACACTGGATTCTCCTGAAAAAAGTCTCTGAATTATACATTTGAATAAGGTGGTGTTTGGAAGGAGGTAATCCCAAAAAGCCAAATTGATAGATGAGAGTAAAATGCAGAAGGAAACACAAATAAAAGGCTGTGTTAAATAGGTGGCCATCACTATGGCAACTAGTACTCTCTCATAGTTGCTCCTGAGAGGTCTTGTAGATCTCAAAACGGTCTACCCAGCTGAGGAAAACCAAACATACTTAACCATGAATTTTATATCACTGCGTTGGCCCTGAAAGTGTTAATTACCCTGGACTTCCTGGGAACATCAGCTTGAGTGCTGATCAAGATGCTATAGAATTCTCTACACAGGGTGTCAAACATAGGATCACAGCATAAAACAAGAAGTATTCAGGATGTTCTGGGGTAAGGATCTGCTTACCAACCTATGCAGTACATCCTTTATTGATGTTTGTCAGAAGCTCCACCTGCCATTTGATATACTATAGAAAAAGCTAGAATCATCAGATGTTAGGTCACGTGGCCTGAGTGACAGGGTAACTTTCATCATAGTTTGGATCTGGAAGTAATTATAAAATAGCTTCTTCCTCAGGACCCACTTAAACTAGAACTTTTCTGAGTCACCCATTAATAAGGATTCTGCAAACTACAGCCTGTAGGCCAAATCTAGTCTGCTACATTTTTTTTAAATCAAATTATATCACAACACAAATATACCTATTTGTTTATATGTTGTCTATGACTGTTTTTTGTTATTTTTTTGGTCCCAATACCAGACTTGTATAGTTCCAACAGAAACCATTTTGTCTGCAAATTCTGAAATATTTACTATCTTACTCTTTATAGAAAATGTTTGTTAACTTTTAGAATAAATTGAAAAGAGGAAGAATATTCCTAAGTGTAGGATGTAGTGTTTCCAAAATTGGGGGGGTAAAATCAAATAAAGTGTCTTGTTATGAAAGGTATGTGATACCAGGTGCAACAGTTTGTCTTTTATCTTAAGGGGGTTATTTGGGTGTGCCAGAGACACTGAAAGCCTTTAGCAATGTGGAAGCTGCCAGAATAAAGTTCACATTACTATTTTTATTAAATCCTTGACCTGACCTCAGTATATTCTTAAATGCAGACCTAAGAGAGTCTCCTTGCAAGATGGCATAGAGGCTTCCTGAATCTCGAAATTCATGGAGCTGACTGATGGCTGACTTGATCATGACACTCCTCTACTCATGTTTCTGTATTAGTTAACAAATTGAGCCAACTCCTAATAACACCTCTCCCATATTGTTGAAGGACTATAGCTACCACACCATTCCTTTGCATTACTTCACAATCTACCATGGGTGGGAATCTTGATAACTGTGATGCTCTTGCATGCCAGGGGACTTCACCATCCCAGTTATCAAGAACCATGTCACATTGCTGTGTAACCTATGAGTGAGTGATCCAACTCTATAATCCCAACCTAAAGGTCTTATTATTAGGACCAACGCGGGGGTGGGGATGGGCATAAACTGAATTATTCTAAGCTTGCATTCTCTGAAACCAGAGCTGGAGACAAAATTATATGCATATAATTAACTTCAAAGTATCATCCCAAGGAGGAGTGATCAACCAGGATACTGAAGCAGAGCATGGGGTAAAACAAATACAAAAGAGATATCATTAACCTGGCCACTGCTATGAAAATGGTGCTTAATTACACAGTCCCATGGGTATGAATTTTGAATTTGTCTGTTTTGTTTTTGATAAACATGGCTGAAACCAATACAACAGCTACACATTACATATCTTTAAAGTTCTAGACAATCACCTTCTAGTATAGAGAAGTGATAACATTAATACTACAAATAAACTGTAAAATATACAAAAAGTGAGCACAAGGAGTGGATTTAAAGAAGAGTCAAAATTACAGGAAGCAATGGAATGTTTTGTCTTTTGTTATTGGGCAGAGAGACTGAATACACATTTTTCTAAAGACAGATGAATGGTCAACAGGTACATAAAAGTGCTCAACGTCTGTAAGCATAAGGGAAATGCAAATTGAAAGCACAATGAGATACCACCTCACCTTTGTTAGAACGATAATCATCAAAAAGACAAGTAATGAATGTTGGCAAGGATGTGGAGAAAAAGGAACAGTCATGCCCTGTTGATGGGAATGTAAATTGATGCAGCTATGGAAACAAGTAGGGAGGTTACTCAAAAAATTAAAAATGTAAGTACCATATGACCCAGCAATTCCACTTTTAGGTATATTGCTAAAGAAATGTAAACAGGATCTCAAAGAGATACCTACACTATTATGTATATTGTAGCATTATTCACAGTAAACAAGATATGAAAAAAAGTCCACCAACACATGAATGGATAAAGATGTGAGGTGGCACCTTATCAAGAGATCAATGTAAATTATCCTTGACTTCAGTCCCCCTTACAACTAGACAAATTAGCAACTAACTATAAACAAGACACCAAAGTAAAAATTCTTGACTCAGAGGGGTAAGGAAGCACCCCCACGGACCACAGAGACCAAGAAAGACCAAAATAAAGGATAAGAGGACTGTCTGTATTCTGACCCTGTTGCCCCTCCCCCAGGCTGACACAGTGCCACACCAAGAGGGCTCCCCTGGGTCCATGGTCTCCCAAGTGGGAAAAAGAGTTCAAGGTGGATATACAGGTCCCCCACAGTTGTGGGTCACTTTCTGTGAGGCCCACTAGAGTCTTGCCTCACAGGGAAAGAGTGGGTAATCTGTGGGCTTGACTACTGGAGATCAGGTTCTGATGGAGAAGGGGGTGGAATTAGCTGTGACCAGCACTCAAATCTTAAATTGTGACAGAATGAATTTCTACTTGCAGAGGCACCCAAAGAAAAATCCCTAAGAATGACTTTATGCCCCTCTGTAAAGCTAAGATGGTGAGCCCACTGAACAGGGAAATTGGTATACAGTTTCTGCAGACCTTGGAGCCTGTTCCACCACTGCACCCAGGCAAGGAAGTTAATTACTAGCCCTGTCTATTGCTGAGTGCCACCTGAGCCCCACCTGACAAAGAAACCTGTGGCCAAAGCACCTGGAAAGCTAGATGGCCCAGAACTTGAGCTGGTAGACTGGCCAGCAGCACTGCCTTTTTGCAGAACCAAGCCAGAGGTCTTCTCTGACTTGGGAGCTTAGTGCACAATTCTGCCTGACTTGGGATCCTGAAGAATGAGCTTTGCCAAACTTGGGGAAGATATCTGTAGTGCCACAAAGTTATGGGAACAGCCTCCCCAAGCCCCACCTGACCAGAAAAACTAACAAGATCACCTAGATAGTTGTGTGGTCCATCCTCCAGCCTAACAGTGGAAGAGAACAAAGAAGCCAGCCCGCAGCTCTGCCAGTCTGTAGAACAAAGGCCAGTGGCTCTTTGACCAGAGAATACAGGGCAGAGTTCTGCATGATTTAGGTCCCCAAACAACAAGCCAGGTCAGTCTTAAGGTTCATTTTCTACCCTGTATGGACAGTGAAGTTAATTCACAAGCCTGCCTTCTGTTGAGTATAGTACTCAGTCCCACCAGAGTAAGGAGCCTGACCTGACAATCCAGGCAACTTCAGAGACCATTCTCAGGAAGCCATTCTCAGGCACAGAACCAAGCCAGCAGTAGTAGCCAATTGTTACCATTTAGTGGTACCACGCTCCCTGACCTCAGAGCTTCAGCAGTAGCCTCAACAAAATATAGACCCTTAAAGCAAGCTACACCCGACCAAGGTTGCTACCAGCTTATCCATCCACAACCCCAAGCTGAGCTGACTGGTAAGATTCTGCAAAAGAAAACCTGTGAAGTATGGAAAAGCAGACCATTTACTCAAATGTGCAGATACTGATAAAAGGAATCAAATGAATCAAGGATCACAAAGAATCAGCTAAACATGTTACCAGCAAAATTATTACAGCTTGCTGCAATAAATGGCCCTAAGGAAATGGACATCTATGAACTGTCTCACAGAAATCAAAATAATTCTCATAAAAAAGTTGAGTGAACTACAAGAACACAAACCAGGAGAGAATGGGATGATGTATTAATAATATTTGGGGGAAAAAAAAACCTGTCAACCGAGAATATTATTCTTGGCAAAGCTAACTAACCTTCAGAAATGAAGAAGAGATACTTAAACAAACAAAAGCTGAGGGAGTTCATCACCACGAGACTTACCTTACCAGAAGTGCTAAATGCAGTTCTTCAAGCATACATAATGTTCATTAACATCATAAAAACATATGAAGTTATAAAACTTACATGTAATAGTAAATATATAATCAAAGTCAGAGTCTCTAGTTTTGTAATGGTGGTATGTGATTCAATACAACTTTAAGTTATATTAAGAATAACTATGACTACAATAATTTCTTAGTGGATATACAATATAAAAATAGGTAACAAGTGTTGCTGAGGATGTAGAGAAAAACAAAACCCTCATGCACTGTTGGTGGGAGGGTAAATCAGTATAGCCATTATGGAAAACAGCATGGATGTTCCTTACAAAATTAAAAATAGAAATAGATTTGATCTATTGGATAGATTGGATCTATATATGATCCAATAATTCCACTACTGGGTAGATGTACCCAAATAAAAGACAAATGCTAAAACATATGTACCCCTATGTTTATTGCAGCATTGTTTATAATAGCTAAAATATCTAAGCAACTTAAGTATCCATCACTAGACAAATGAGTAAGGAAAATGGGTAGTATATACAATGGAATATTACACAGCCATAAAAAGGAATGTGTTTGCACCACTTGAGACAATGTGGATGGACCTAGAGTGTATGATGCTAAGTGAAATAAGTCATACTGAGAATGACAAATACCTTATTTTACACGTAAGTGTATTAAAAAAAATAAAGCAGAATCATACTGATGAGTACAAACTGATACGCCAGAAAGGAGGGGTGGGTGGTTGGAAAAAATGTGGGAAGGAGAGAGGGAGATACAGGCTTCCAGTTATGGAATGATTAAGTCATTGGTATAAAAGTCACAGCATAAGGGATACAGTCAATGATATTGTAATAGTGATGTCATGGGACAGATGGTAGCTACACCTGTGGTGAACACAGCATAATGTATAAACTTGTCAAATCACTAAGTTGTACACCTGGAATTAATGTAATATTGTGTCGACTATACTCAAAAAATTAGGTAAATTTTAACATCAATAACTTAACAGGTGTGTGACGGAAGAGAAGTAAAAGTGTGAAGTTTAGGAATGCTATTCAAGTTAAGTTGTTAACAGCTTAAAATAGAGTAATATATTTCATGTAAGCCTCATGGTAGCTACAAAAGAAAAATCTGTACTAGTTATGTGAAACATTATGATGAAGTAGAGCAAATTTCTACAAAAAGCCATTAAATTCACAAAAGAAGACAGCAAGATCCAAAGGAACAGGCATCTACAAAACAGGGGAAAAAATGACAATAGTCAGCTCTTACCTATCAATGACTTTAAACATAAATACATTCTGTAAAGACAGTGTGGCTGAATGGATTAAAAAATATTTCTAATAATACGTTGCCTATCAAAGACTTACTAGAACTTTAAAGACACATAGTAAAAGGGTAGAAAAAGATATTTCAAGCAAGTGATCCCAATACCAAAGCTGTAAGAGGGTACTGCAAGAAAACCATAGGCCAATAACCTGATAAATACAAATGCAGAAATTCCCAAAAGAATAATAACAAACCAAATTCAGCAGAACATTAAAAGTATCATACACCATGATCAAGTACGGTTCATTCCTTGGATATAAGAATGGTTCAGTATAGGGGCTCCTTAGTGGCTCAGTTTGTTGAGCACCTGCCTTGGCTCAGGTCATGATCCCAGAGTCCTGGGATGGAGCTCTGTGTTAGGTTCTCTGTTCAGTGGAGTCCGCTTCTCCCTTTTCCTGTGCCCTTCTCACACACATTCATACTCACACACACTCTCTCTCTCTCTCTCTCTCAAAAAAAAAAAAAAAAAGAATGATTCAGTATAGGCAAATAAATCTGATAACCTGTCTATCTGATATCCTACCATCTATCACCCAATCTATCTATCCAATACTTAATATATGTGATATATCATTTGGCAAAAAATCATGATCATCTCAATAAATGCAGACGAACTATTAAATAAAATTCAAGATCCATTTAGGATAAAAACTTACAACAAATTAGGTATGTAGGAATGTACCTCAATATAATAAGGGCTTTTATTCTCACCAAAAAAAAAAAAAAAAAGTGAAGTGATAGATGTATATGTATGAATTACCTAGCAAGTAGGAATCCCTATATAATGTATTAAAAAATTAAGAGGTATTAATGGAAAGTTTCAATTGGTGTAATTTTCCCTTAGGGGAAGCTCCAGTTGTTGTTGAGTTGCAGTATACAAAACTCTGAGAGGAAACTCACTACCTTTCAGGTTAGAAGACCATAAGAAAGCGGTTGGAGAAAATAAGATTGTTGAAAAGTGAAGAGAGAAGACAGAGCCAGAAAATTCCAAATGTAAAACCTACAATTACAAAATTTTTAGATGAAAATTTGATGGGATAAAATCTTTTTGATGTTGGTTTATACAAGGTTTCTTAACTACAACACTAAAAGTATGATCCTTAAAAGAAAAAAATAACATTTGACTTTACCAAAAAAGAACTTTTGTTCTTTGAGTGATGGTGCTAAGAATAAAAACACAAGCTACAGACTGGGAGAAAATATTTAATTATATATCTGATGAAGGACTTGCATATAGAAAATATAAAGTCCCCCAAATTTAAGGACAACAGCTAAAGGGGAAAAAAAGTCACAAGGATGTGAATATTCACCAAAGAATCTATATGAATGGCAAAAGTGAAATGATGTTCAACATTAGTTATAAGAGATATTAAAACCATGATGATGCTTCATTATACACCAAATAGGATGCTAGCATTTTTTAAAATGTCCTCTCCAACTATTTGCAGGAATGTGGTGAAGCTGGAACTCATATACAGTGTTGCTGGGAATGTTAAAATGAAACAGCTCTTGGGGCACCTGGGTGGCTCAGTGGGTTAAGCCTCTGCCTTAGGCTCAGGTCATGATCCCAGGGTCCTGGGATCGAGCCCCACATTGGGCTCTCTGCTTTGCAGGGAGCCTGCTTCCCCCTCCCCTTCTGCCTGCCTCTCTGTCTACTTGTGATCTCTCTCTGTCAAATAAATAAATAAAATCTTAAAAAAAAAAAAATGAAACAGCTCTTTGGAAAACAATTCTGCCATGTTTAAATATGTACCTAGCTTAGCACTTGCCATTCCAGTCCTAGGTACTTCCCAAGTGAAATTAAAAAAAAATCCATACAAATTGTGCATGAATATTTACAGATTTGTAATAGACAAAATTGGAAAATATGTGAATGGATGAACAAGTTGTGGTAAGTCACATGATAAAATATTACTAAGCAGTGGAAAAATGAACTATTAATCCCGGCAACTGTATGGATAAATCTCAAAAGAATTAAGCTGAGTGAAAGTCCAGACAAGAGAGTACACATTGCATTGGTCTTCTGTAAAATTCTAGGAAATGGAAATGAATGTTTATTAGCAAACAGAAGATCAGCAGTTACCTTGAGATAACAGGGGGTGGAATGGAGAGATGCAGGAGGTAGGGCTTGCAAATGGACATGAGGAAACTTTGCAGGGGTGTGTATATTTCCTAATAGTGGAGATGATTTCAGAAAGTGTACAAATGTAAAACTTAGACAAAATTATTAATGTTTTACATGTTTAGTTTGTTCTATTTCCATATATTTCAATAAACATACCTAAAATGTCACAGGATATAAAAAGAAAAGCTGGAAAAATGCTGTTTATGCAAACTTGAACTTCAAAATATTATTTCTAGGGGCGCCTGGGTGGCTCAGTGGGTTGAAACCTCTGCCTTCGGCTTGGGTCGTGATCCCGGGGTCCTGGGATCGAGCCCCACATCGGGCTCTCTGCTCCGCAGGGAGCCTGTTTCCTCCTCTCTCTCTGCCTGCCTCTCTGCCTAGTTGTGGTTTCTCTCTGTCAAATAAATAAAATATAAAAAAAAATTATTTCTAGTTTTCTTACTTTAAGACTCCTGTATGGAGGCTGGAAAGATAGCAGACTAGGTGGACCTAGTCGCCTCATCCTGTGGATACAACTAGGTATCACTAACATCAATGTAAATAGCCCCCTTCCCCCCCCAAAAAAAGACCCAAAGACTGGCAGAACAAACTCCACCACTAAAGGTAGAGAAGAGGTCACAATGAAGAAGTTAGGAAGGCCAAAGACTCAGTTTAAGAGCAAAACAGACAGTGGTTTTCATGGTGGGGAGGGAAGTGGGGACACAGAGAAGGGCAGAAAACAGATGAGCACACTGGGGAGCCTGCATGGGGAAGACAAATTCTCCTAACACTGACCTTAAAAATAAGAGGGGCTGATCTCATTAGTTCTTACAACCAGCAAGACTTAAACCCTGGAATTTTAAATATCAGCCAGCTTGGCTCTGGGAGACACTAGAGAGTGTCAGGAAGCTGAGTCATCACCCTTAAAGAGACAGCAAGACAGGGCGAGCAGAGATAGTGTGCGGAGGCAGGAGTTTGAAAAAACTTTGTGGGCAGATGGGAGGAAGAGTTATTTATTCATCTCAGAGCATGGCCTAGAGAGACAGAGATCATGAGGAAACTTCCAAGAACAAAGGAGTTGGCAAATGCCATTTCCCTCCTCTGCTCCCCAGCATAAACACAGCATTACCTGTGGTGACAAGCATGGTGTGGACACTTGCTGCCTAACTTGCTTAGACCAAGCCCGTCTCTCTAGGCTGCTTTAGTGGATCTGCCCTTCCCAGTCATGTTTGCCTCAGTTCCAGGGCTGCAGGTCTCCTATCCCAGAAAACTGGTGCAAATCTCACTAGCACAACATCTCTGACCTGCACCATTTGCAGGGCCTCAGTTCCAGTGGCACTGGTGGCAGGTCATATTTCACAAGCAGGTCAGCACACACCTTGGTAAAATGTGCCACACTTAGCCAAGGACCAAATACTTCCCACAACAAGCAAAGAGAGCCTCTGTACAGAACTGGGCTGAGGAAAAAGAAGTCAGGACTCAACATCAGAGCACATGCAACATACATAGGAGACACTCCATGAAGCACTAGGTTCCTGGGGAACAAAGGACCCTGCACTGCAGGGCCCTACAGGATTTCTTCTTCATAAGGCCATTACTTCAAGAGCAGGAGATGTAGCTGACTTTCCTAACACAGAGAAACAGACACAGAGAGTTAAACAAAATGAGGAGACAGAGAAATATATCCCAAATGAAGGAACATAGCAAGAACCTTAGGCAAAACAGATATAAGTAGTATGCTTAAAACACAGGGAGAGGAGTAAAGAATCAGTTCAAACTTAAGTGACCATCAACTTCATATAGACTGCTATTTGGGGAATATGTTATATACAAATCTAATGGTAACCACAAATCAAAAACCACTAATAGATATGCAAAAAATGAGAAAGGAATCTGTATCACTAAAGAAAGCCAGCAAACCCTGAAAGTGAGCAGGAAATGATCAGAGAAAAACTACAAAAAGCCACAAAACAAGTAATAAAATAGCAACAATACTTATCAACAATTACTTTGAATATAAATGAAACAAATGTCCCAATCAAAAGACAAAGGGTGAGAGAGTGGATAAGAAAACAAGATCCAGGGGCGCCTGAGTGGCTCCGTCAGTTAAGTGGCTGCCTTTGGCTCAGGTCCTGATCCCAGGGTCCTGCTTCTCCCTCTCCCTGCCACTCTGCCTACTTGTGCTATCTTCTGTCAAATAAGTAAATAAAATCTTAAACACACACACACACACAAACAAGATCCATCTATATGCTGACTGTAAGAGACTCATTTCAGAACTAAATACATCTGCAGATTGAAAGTGAGGGGATGAAGAAACATTTATCATGCAAATGCATGTCAAAAGAAAGCTGAGGTAGCCATACTTATGTTGGAGAAAATAGACTTTAAAACAAAGACTGTAGGGGCACCTAGGTGGTTCAGTTGGTTAAGCATCTACCTTTGGCTCCAGTCATGATCCTAGGGTCCTGGGATTGAGCCCTGCATGGGGCACTGAAACAAGAGACAAAGAAGGATTCTATTATAATAATAAAGGGGGCAAAAAGAACAACAACAACAAAAAACAATTGTAAATATTTATGCACTCAATGTAAGAGCCCCCAAATACATAAAATAGTTAATAAAAATCACAAAGGATCTAATTAATACAATTATAATTATAGTAGGGGATTTTAACAGTGCAGTTACATCAATGGGCAAATCACTGAAAGAGGAAATCAACAAAATCAGTGGCTTTGAATGACACACTGGATCACATGGATTTAACAGATATATTCAGAACATTCTACCCTAAAACAGCAGGAAACAGATTCTTTTCAAGTGCCTATGGAATATTTTCCAGAATAGGGCATATGTTAGACCACAAAACTAGTCTTGAAAAATTTGAAAAGATCAAAGTCATGCCAGGTATATTTTCTGACCACAAAGCTATGAAACCAGAAATCAATCACAAGAAAAAATCTGGAAAGAGTACAAATACACGGAGATTAAATGACGTGCTACTAAACAATAGATGAGCCAACCAAGAAATCAAAGACAAAATCAAGAATAATGTGGAAAAAAATCAAAATGAAAGCAGAATGTTTCAGAATCTTTGGGATGCAGTAAAAGTGGTTCTAAGAAAGAAGTTTATAGCAATACAAGCCTACTGCAAGAAGCAAGAAAAATCTCACACAACCTAAGCTTACACCTGAAGGAGCTACAAAAAGAACAGGCTGACACCAAAACCAGCAGAAGGATGTAAATAGTAAAGATTAGAGCAGAAATAAATTATATAGTCAATAGACTAGATCAATGAAACCAGGAGCTCGTTCTTTAAGAGCAGCAAAATTGATAAGCTTCTAGGAAGACACATGAAGAAAGATAAGACTAAAATTTTAAAAATCACAAATGAAAGAAGAGAAATAACACCACCACCATGTAAATACAAATAATTGTACTATTATGAAAAATGATGTGCCAACAAATGGGACAACCTAGAAGAAATCAACAAATTCCTAGAAACATATAACCTCCCAAAACTGAAAAAGGAAGAAATAGACAATTTGAACACAGTGATTACCAGCAATGAAGTTGAATCAGTAATCAAAAACTCCCAGCAAACGAAGTCTAGGACCAGATGGCTTCACAGGTGAATTTTATCAAAAATTTAAAAAAGAGTTAACACCTATTCTTGCCAAACTATTCCAAAAAATAGAAGAAACACTTCCATATTCATTCAATGAGGGCAGCATTACCTGATTCCAAAACCAGAAAAAGACACCATAAAAAAAAGGGAACTACTACAAATTCTGATGAATACAGATGCAAAAATCTTCTACAAAATATTAGTAAACTGAATCCAAAAAAACTCTTTCACCACAATCAAGTGGGATTTATTCCCAGGATGCAAGGGTGGTTCAGTATTCACACATCAAGCAACATAATATATCACATCAATCAGAGAAAGTATAAAAACCATACGAGCATTTCAATAGATGCAGAAAAAGCATCTGACAAAGTACAACTTCGTTATATCCATTCATGGTGAAAGCCCTCAATAAAATAGGCTTAGAGGGAACTCACCTGAATGTAATAAAGATCTTAAACAAAAACCCACAGCTAACAAACATCATACTCAATGGGGAAAAACTGAGCGCTTTCCCCTGACATCATGCACACACAAAAAAACCAAGGATGTCCACTCTCACCACTGTTACTTAACAGAATACTAGAAGTTCTAGCCACAGCAATCAGACAACAAAAAAGAATAAAAGACATCCAGTTTGGTAAGGAAGGAATAAAACAGTCTCTATGTGCAGATGACATGATACTATGTATAGAAAACCATAAAGACTGCACCCTAAAACTGCTAGAACTGATGAGTGAATTTAATAAGGTCACAAGATACAAAATCATGGTACAGAAATCTGTGGCATTATACAGTAGTAATGAATCAACAGAAAGAGAAATTAAGAAAACAATCCCATTTACAATTGCACCAAAAAAAAAAAAAAACCCTAGGAATAAACCCACAATTATATGTCAATCTTTGACAAAGTAGAGAAAAACAGATAATGGAAAAAGTCTCTTTAACAAATGGTGTGGGGAAAAGTGGGCAGCCATGCACAAAAGAATGAAACCAAACCACTTTCCTACACCATACATAAAAATAAACTCAAAATGGATCAAAGACCTGTGAGAATAAATTTCTCACAGTTTTTTTGTGAGAAAACTCACAAAAATCCCAGACACACAAAAATCCCAGAAAAAAGTACAGCAAGGGAAATAAAAACAAATTATCGATTGGATCTACACCAAAATAAGAAGCTTCTGCATAGTAAAGGTAACAATCAACAAAACTAATAGGCAACCTATGAAATGGTAGAAGATTACCAAGAATTTACATAGCTCACCACCCCAAAACCAAATAATTCAATTAAAAAATAGGCAGAAAACATGAATATATTTCTCCAAATAAGATATCAAGATAGCCAATGGACCCATAAAGAGATGCTCAAGGTCACTCATCATCAGGGAAATGCAAATCAACATTAAAGTGAGATACCACCTCACACCCGTCAGAATCACTAAATTCAAAAACACAACAAACAACAAGTGTTGGGATGCCTTGGTAGCTCAGTTGGTCTGCCTTCAGACTCAGGTCCTGATCCCAGAGTCCCAGGATCAAGTCCCACATCAGACTCCTTGCTCAGCAGGGAGCCTACTTCCTCCTCTGCCTGCTGCTCCCCATCTTTGTGAGCTCACTCTTAAATAAATAAATAAATAAATAAAATCTTAAAAAAAAAAAAAAAAAAAGAAACAACAGTTGTTGGTGGGGATATGGAGAAAAAGGAACCCTCCTGTACTGTTGGTGGGAATGCAAAGTGGTACAGACACTGTGGAAAACAGTACAGAATTTCCTCCAAAAATTAAAAATCGAACTGCCCTATGATCCAGTAATCACGCTACTAGGCATTTGCCCAAAGAATACAAAAACACTAATTCAAAGGGATAATTGCACCCCTATGTTTACTGCAGCATTTACAATAGCCAAATTATGGAAGTAGCCCAAGTGTCTATGGATAGATGAATGGACAAAGAAAATGTGGTACATACATACAATGGAATTTTACTTGGCCCTAAAAACAAATGAAATGTTGCCATTTGCAACAACATGGATGAAACTAGAGAGTATAATGCTAAGTGAAATAAGTCACTCAGGGAAAGACAAGTATCATACCATCTCACTTATATGTGGTGTTTAAGAAACAAAACAAAGGAACAAAGGAAAAAAGAGAGAGAGACTAACAAAGAAACAGACTTAACTACAGACAACAAACTGATGGTTCCCAGAGGGGTGGTAAGTGGGGGATGGGTCGAATAGGTGAAGCAGATTATCATGATGAGTACAGAATAATGTATGGAATTGTTGAATCACTGTATGTTTCACCTGAAACTACTAGAACACTGAATGTTAAGTATACTGGAATTAAAATTAAAATCTTAATTAAAAAATCCAGTATAAAGAAAATTTAAGAATAAAGAGTAAGAATAAAAACAAAATATGGTTTTGTAGCATCCAAAGGGCCATTCTTCCATTTTGGTAAGAGTATAAGGAATTCTGTGTGGGTAATGGACTCTTCCCCATTATTGCAGTCCCACAGTCTCCCTTCCTTAGAGGGGAGGCATATAACCCAAACAGAATACGTGGATTCCTCAATTCTATAGATATTAAATATTAAGGAAATGTAAGAGGATGAAAACCATTAAAATTCATTAATCTTGGCAGTAGAGACCTGAAAAATGAAACAAAATCAAAAACAAAAAACAATTAAAACCAAATTACAGATAAATTTTTGTAACTAGAACTCTGAAGTTTTTCTATTTCCTATTGTTTCTGGTTCTATAGCTTTTTTTTTTTTTTTAATTCTGTGAGTTAGTTGCTAATGTAATAGATTATTTTTATGGTAATTTACCCAAAGAAATTTTTGGTTACTTACAGAAAAACAACAAAAATTATTAAAAGGAAAAATGGGAGGAATGTGTTAATTTTAGTGTCTCCCATTCAATATGATTGAAACACCTCTTTGTTTCCCTTAGTATTTTGATAAGTAAAACAAAACATTTCTAAGTGAGATAATGAAGACTGGTATGGTGGAAAGGAAAAGAGCTTTCAGCCTTCCTCAAGTGAGTTAAGAGTTGGGTCAAGGGCATTAAAAAATTCTTCCAGAGGAGGAGTAGGCTATTTCTATTACTACTTTTTAATTTTTCATTTGTCTTTTTTGGTGATAATGATAGAAGTCAAGAGACTTCATGTCTGTTGACCAATCATTGCTCACTTTGGAGTACTTGCTTTGCTAGGCTCACCAGAAAAAAAGCTAGAGATTTATATGAAATCCATGACCTTTCCCTGTTGGTCTCCTTCATAATCATCTTCCCTCATTTATACCCTGTATGTTTATTTTTGTACAGAAATTTCATGTTCCCATTAGTTATCTGTATGCCTCTTACTTGTGTAACCTCTTCTGTCTCTGATCTTTGATAGCTATGTGTAACTTTGTGACCCCTAATACAGGTTTTAAGTGCATTTGGTTATTGCTTTTAAAAACCTGAAAAACCATTCCCATGGACAACCATTTTATATTTTTTCTCTCCTCAAATCCATCATATCTTCTAGCGATTCTCAGAGAGTGATGTCACCTGATGTTTATTTACCAATCCAGAAACAGAAAGGAATGACTTAATCTTTCTGTAAACAAACCTATACTTATTTAATTTGGTAGGTTTCTCTATTCCCTGTTTCTCCTCCTGATATTGTGAAGACGTGTCTGTAGTGTCTATGGTCCTACTAAAGGCCAATTCTGTACTTGTGACCTGGATCCTACCCTTTCCCTTTTTTTTTTTTTTTTTAGATTTTATTTATTTGACAGAGATCACAAGTTTGCAGAGAGGCAGGCAGGAGAGAGAGGGGGAAGCAGTCTCCCCGTGAGCAGAGAGCCTGATGCGGGGCTCAATCCCAGGACCCTGAGATCATGACCTGAGCCGAAGGCAGAGGCCTAACCCACTGAGCCACCCAGGTGCCCCTACCCTTTCCCTTCTTAAGTATTTCAGTCTTCCTTTATCTTTTCTTTTTCTCTCACATCAACAATTTCTTCTGCTTACTAAATAATTACACCACTGTGATCTGGTATTTCTATTTTTTAAGAGAGAGAGAGAATGAGGGAGAGCACAAGTGGTGGTGGTGGAGTGGGGAGAGGCACAGAGGAAGAGGGAGAAAATCTTAGGCAGACTTTGCACCAAGCATGGAGCTCCATGCAGGACTCCATCTGAGGACTCTAAGATCACAACCTGATTCAAAATCCAGAGTCAGATATGTCACTGACTGAGCCACCCAGGTGTCCCTGGTATTTCTAATCCTGAAGAAAAAAATGTGTTTTCATTTAAAAATCCTCTTATGCTACAGTACAGCATTTGCCTCTTTTCTTTCTCCTTTCACAGAATAAGGTAAAAGTAGCTATAGGTGCTATTTCCCTATCCCCATTTTCCATTTTCTTTCAAATCCTTTTCTATCAGGCTTTTGTCTTCTCTGCTTTGCTAAAATTGCTCTCATTAAATTCACTAGTGATCTCCATGCTTCTCAGCAGAACTGAATGCAACTGACAACTACCTCATTCCTGCTTTGATTCATTTTTTGTGAAACTACACTTTCTTTACTTTTTCCTTACTTTTTTGGATCATTTTCTTCTTCTACCCAATCTTTGAAAACTCTTAAGAAGTCTTCCTATAGAATCTCACCCAATTGCCTTGCTTAAAACGCCAGGAACTGGGCAGTGAGTGCCAAACGTATGTCCTCCTATCTAGCTTTTCTCCTAAGCTTCGAATTCATAAACTCAACTGTTAATGACTAATAGGCATTTCAAATTAAACATGTCTAAAAATGTAAGTTTGTGATTTGTGCCTCCCTTCCCAGTACATGATTTTCCATCAATCTTCCCTATCCTAGTTAATAGTCTTTTTCGGTTCCTCAAACCAAAAGATTCCTGCAGTCAGTCTTAGTATCTTTTTTTATCTTACCACCACTCCCCCACACAGAGACCAACACACAGACACACACAAATACACACAAATATACACACCAGTATGAAATCATGTCAGATCTACCTCTAACATTCCACACCAAATTTGATTACTTCTTTACAGCCATCACCGCGGACTAAGACACCCATCATTACTCACTGGGCCATAGGACTGGGATCTTAACTGAGTGTCCCACTTAAGTAAATAAACTTTGTTGGGTAAAATTTAGTCATCGATAGCAACCAAATTAATCTTTTACAATGAAGGTAAGAATTAGATAATTGCAGTCCTTGCTGAAAACCTTTGGCACTTAAAAAAATCCAGATTATTACTGTGGTTTACTCACCCCTTTGCTTGAAGACTTCACCCCTGCCAAGCTCTGCCACCTGCTCCTTTAACCACCACCTCCTCATTGTTTTACATATGCTGTTGTCTAATCAGTCCCTCTAAACCCAGTGTTCTTGCGCATCATCATACCTTTGCATTTGCTCTTCCTTCTGCCTAGAATACACTTTCTTTAGTTTGCTCCTTCTTGTCATTCATGTCCCAGACTGACAAACATAAACTATGTGCCTTCTCTTGTCCTGTTTTACTGCCTGGCTTTAGTTTCTTCATAGTGCTTTCCAAAATCTAAAAGCATCTTTTTGTGTATTTGTTCATTTGACATCTTTCTCCCTTCTTCCCCACCACTTCCTCCAAGATATAAATATCCCAAGAGCAAGGACCTTGCCTATTTTCTAATCCTATTTTGAGTGCTAACAACAGTAATAAAATTAGTTGGACTGTAGGAATTGGTACAAAATATGCAAAACTATGGAAAAAAGGGTTATTAGGATGTTCCTTTCAATAACCAAGTAATCATATTTTTGAAGCATTTGAAAATTTAATTTTGAGCTACCAGAGGTAACCATTTCAAAGTGATAGTTTGTTGTTGGGATGTTCTGCTTACTCCTAAGGGTAATATTATTATTAGAAAGTATGGCACTTATGTAAAAATATCTTTGAGAAATTTTATATACATGGGTACTTGCATTTATATTATATAACTATTCTTGATAGAATAGTTCCAAAAAAATCTTACTTGTAATTATTAAAAATATTACAGGTGTTTCTCCCTTTATGATACATTTCCATAATATTTCAAGTAATTTCCTTTGCTGCCACTCATGAATCAAAGTGAAAGGCTTAAAAACAGACTTTGGAGATTAGTACAAACAACTTAATGTTCGACTTCTGTTCTAGCCATACCCAGTGGGAGGAACAATGTAGAGGGGGGAAAAAAGGAAATTTTGCTTTGTACTTTTGTTGAAGTATCTTGAGACATGCCCAGACATGCTTGTTCAAGCCGAGTTTAAGGGAGGGAATCATGCCAATCATGCAACATAATCAAATGTAAATGTTTGAAAATTTCTTAATGGCAAAGTTCCACACATTAAGTCACAGTGACACTTAGAGATTCAAGAGAACATCTAATATCCACAGTATATGGCATAGTAAGCAATTAATTTTAAAATAGTTTTCATTCCTGGAGCGCCTGGGTGGCTCAGAGGGTTAAGCCTCTGCCTTCGGCTCAGGTCATGATCTCAGGGTTCTGGGATCAAGCCCCGCATTGGGCTCTCTGCTCAGCAGGGAGCCTGCTTCCCTTCCCCTCTCTCTCTGCCTGCCTCTCTGTCTACTTGTGATCTCTGTCTGTCAAATAAATAAGTAAAATCTTTAAAAAAAAAGTTTTCATTCCTTTTTAGCATACATTATACTTACTCATGGATGTCCCCCTTTTTTTTTGTTGTTTTTTTAAAGATTTTATTTATTTATTTATTTGACAGAGAGAGATCACAAGTAGACAGAGGCAAGCAGAGAGAGGGAGGGAAGCAGGCTCCCTGCCAAGCAGAGAACCCGATGCGGGACTCGATCCCAGGACCCTGAGATCATGACCTGAGCCGAAGGCAGCGGCTTAACCCACTGAGCCACCCAGGCGCCCCAGGATGTCCCCTTTTAAAATCCTACATGTCATGTCATCCATCTCTAGCATTTGAAAGTGCTCAACTCTGGGACGCCTGGGTGGCTCAGTTGGTTGGACAACTGCCTTCGGCTCAGGTCATGATCCCGGAGTCCCAGGATCGAGTCCCACATCGGGCTCCCAGCTCCACGGGGAGTCTGCTTCTCTCTCTGACCTTCTCCTTGCTCATGCTCTCTCTCACTGTCTCTCTCTCAAATAAATAAATAAAATCTTTAAAAAAAAAAAAAAAAAAGAAAGTGCTCAACTGCTTATAGGGACTATAGGAGTTATCAAGATGATACAAAATTCCAACCTATGAGAAATATTTTTCTACAAATGGGTTAAGGCATATTTGAGATACAAAGTTTTTAATTTTCTGAGCTTCAAAATTTGATATATGAAGTACTTTTTTTTAAAGACAGTAAATACACACTTAAAGATGTATTTTTTGGTAACTTGCTTGATTTCTATTCTTTAGGACAATGGAGATAAAAATACTGCCATCCAAAGAGATGTGAACAAGTAGCATAGCCAGTAAATCTTAGAAAGTTAGACTATTTCAAGAAAGTACTTCATTTTGTAAAAGACACTTGGACAGCTTCCTTACCAATATTTGTCTAACAATGCATGCAACTCTTCCTCTGCCAAGCCCTAGTTTATACCTGTCATCTGGTTCCTTTGTTTATTAAATTATTTTTATTCTATATTATTCATTTTAAACTAGGCACTGATATAGGCATTGGGGATAAACACACATAAATGAAAAATACTGTTCTACCAGAGAAGTACTTTAAAATCTAGTAGTTTAAAATCTGGTAGAGAGTCACAAATGTACCAAACATTGCATGATAATACTATCATGTGTGTGCATGTGTGCATATAGTATGTAGGTTATACAGCATATACATATATGTACACATATGTACATATGTGTGCATGCATGTACACATATATGTATATGTATATGTACATGTGTACATGTGAATATATGTATATCTCTGTGTGTGTGTATATATATGTGTGTGTATATATATATATATATATATATATATATATATATATATATATA